>NC_138063.1:15662917-16165602 GCF_964194185.1 Rhinolophus hipposideros
GTGTATTGTACTGGCTGTAATTCTGCATTCAGCGGCTTTTGATTTGGTGCCAGACATCTTGTGGAGATTGTGTATGCCATGCGTTAATTGTTCAAAATGCCTATCTAAGAGACTTTACATTTCTCGAGTTTCGTTTGTTGTTTTGGGTTTGAGTATCTATGTATTTATGTGCGTATGTGCGCTTATGACCAATATGTGTGTTAACCTAAATTGTTGGAGTTAAGTGTGATCAGCTATTTGTTACACAAGCTTTCCTCTGAAGACAACACAGCACTGAATTCCTTCTTTTTTTCCCAGTGACAAGTCAATTACTTGTTTAAATTCAGTTTGAACTCTCTGAACTGAGAGAGGCCAGAGGAAGCAGGTTTTCCCTGTGAATAAACAAAAGAAGAAAAATGTAAAATCATTCCAAAACACTGGGATTTCAGGTTGTGGAAAGAGTATAATTAAGCATTACAACAATTATGATTTCTTCCTTTACAACTGGCAGCAATAGGGTTTGTAACATCAGTTTTCCTCTAACTTCCTAGGAAAAGAAATATTATAATCAATGATATTTTAGAACAAACAAAGGAAAATGTGAATTTCTTGATTACCTTAGATTCTGAAGTGTTTCTATGACCATATCCCACAACAAATCCTTCTTTCTGTGAAATACTGGACCTTTCCTAGAGAGTGGACTTCATAAACCCAGAATTTACAAAAAATCATAATACTGGAGCTGTCAAAGACGAGAGCCTGGATATGAATCAGAAGGTATTTTTAAAAATCAGCTTCTTCTCAGATGAGAGTTTCATGAACTTGACCAAATACATTTTGAGGTATCTTTTCTCTGTGGGTTAGAAGTTTAAGTACAAATGAATCCCATTCTCGGATAAATTGGAAAACTATTTTAAAAATTGAAAGCATTACTTCTTAACTACGGGAGAGAGGTATTTTTTGCCGAGAAAATCAGTACAGTTTCTTTTAAGTGTTAGATGTATACGCTGTTACCAAACTGTGCCGCTGTGTCTTCATTCAGGCTATAAACAGTATCAGGGATTACTTGGTCCACAATAAGTGTAGTTCTAGTTCTAAATTTTGAATTTTTTTCACTCCTTACATCTTATTCATTGAATAAGAATTTTAATAAGTAATTATTTGGTCGAATTCCACATCTAAAAATAAAGCAATTCTACAAAGATAAAATTATAGCAAATGAAATTGAAAACAAAAGTGGCGAAATTTCCTCCTAATGGTAATTTAAGATCACATCATCAGCTCTCACCAGCATGTGCATGTGTTAAACCGTATAGAGAAACCTATAATTATTGTAATTGCTCTTTTTGCTTTATACTAACAAGCTTCAAACCATGTTTCAAACTAGTTGTTTTGAAATAGTTATTTGTCAAATCATCAAATCTCAGAAAGTAAATGGTAATGAGCTTTGCATGTTTATATTCTGACTGTTGGTCATATTATGCAGCTTTTCAACTCCATAAAGTTCAGAGATGGAAGTGGATGTTGATTATTTCTGATATTGGGGCCAAAAATAAAATAATTCCATGATTCCTGCCTATGATGAAAAAATAGGAACAATTTAAGTATCAAAATCCCTCAGTTGAGAATGCATTCTTTGAAGAAAGTTTCCTGTGAATAAGTGACAATTTCAGTCAGTCACCTAAATTTTTTAAAGCTAAATGATAGGATATGAAGCGTTCGGCCTTTTTTCATATACCACAGGTTATGCTAACATAAAAAGATTAATATTTAAATAACAGCAATAATACTATGCCCCAGTATATTTTACATATGGTCCTTTTCTTTGCAAACCTCACAGTTGGTTCCTGTAGTCTCATGCAGGCAGCCACTGGGTTTTAAAGTTTTCAATAGTGTATCAACTATGCAATTTGCATTTAGTATTTTTAAAAGACATTTAGTCATTACTATTTTCAGAACCATGATTATAAATGAAAGTAACTGGCATAAGTGCATTCCTTTTTAAAATTATTTTTAGCTGCTATAACAGACCAAAAATTTGCTTAGGTCACAAACTAATATAATTTGTTAACTCCCCACTGATTCAAGAAAATAAAACATATCAAAGAAAAAATCTGCAGGAAAAACTTCTTTAAGTGAGCTTTACTTTTTGGTATTGTTGACATATAAAGTATTTTAATTTACT
Organism: Rhinolophus hipposideros; assembly: GCF_964194185.1. Taxonomy (NCBI): domain Eukaryota; kingdom Metazoa; phylum Chordata; class Mammalia; order Chiroptera; family Rhinolophidae; genus Rhinolophus; species Rhinolophus hipposideros. Next base: position 15,665,082 of record NC_138063.1, read on the forward strand.
CATTTTAAAATAACAATGAAAATTTTATTTTTTTCTCTGTGCTCGATTGCTTAAAACAAAATTATGTTGATTTTGTTCTTGAGGTTTAAGCTGATAAAAATTCACCAGACGCATAATCTTGACATTGTGGATACATCTTGCTCTCCTGCCTCTGATTAAATTTCCAAATCCCTGCATGAGATTCACAGATGCCAGTTTGAACATTTCTCTGGAGCTAATTTTTTAGGAAGAAAAAATCAATCAGTTACATATTTGGTTAATTTTATTTAATCCCTTATTTCTGATAGGTCTGAACATTTTGAATATAATGTTGATAATCGATAAGCATCCTTATAGAGCTAGGCGATGGCATTGTTTCAAGAGGAATTAGGCAGAAGGACTTTGGAACACAAGGGAAAGAGAGTTGAAAAGAAAAGTGTCCAGGAAAAAGAGATCTAATAGCTGATGCAGTCTTTAAATAACTTTCCAACTGATCTACAGGAAATTGTGCTGAAGAATTGTTTGTTTCCTGTTCCACTATAAATGTGGTTTGCATTACACTCCCTATTTGTTTTTGTTTTGTTGTGTTTTGTTTTGTTTTCACTAAAATTGGAGTACCACCACAAAGGCTTTGAAAATTAGTGATTTCTTCCTTATAGCTTATTTTTTAAATGGCTTTTTTCATAGTGGGATTTTAGACATTGTCATATTTCATTATTATGAATGTTGGATGAGTGTGTTTCCAAGTCAACTTCAAACTTCTGTCACTGTCATGCCACTAAGGGGAAAAATACTTTAGTGTTATTTCTGTATAATCAGCATATAGGCCATACCTGTGATCAGCAACCTGCCATCAGGAGATTCATTTTTTCAAAAAATCTTAAATTCTAATCCAGTGAAAATATATAGATTGTAGATATAATTGTGGCAATTTTAAAAGTTGTTAGAATTCAGGTTTACTTTTATCTTAAGAAAATGCAGTAGAGATGTATTTGCTCTGCATAGCAAAGCTAAATGCATGTCTTGTCTGAGAATTTCAGGACATGCTGAGAATTTCAGGACAGACATACAAAAGATTACTGGGCATTTTTCCTGTGCCCCTCTCCCCAGTATTATCAGTTACCAAAAAGCTCATTTTTCACAGTCAATATAATTTAAAGGTAATTTTACATTTAAGTCTTTCAGAGTTTGTATATATTTGATTGGGTTTAAATGAGGCCCGTAATACTTTAGGCATAATTCTAAAATGACATAATGTTATATGTGGTAAATAAACAGTATTGATTACTGAAAAAGATTTGGAGCTTTGTGTATTCATATAATATTTACAGTCTATTCAGGAAATCATCATGATCCTTAAAAAAAGCAGTTATCTGTAGAGTAGGAAACACAGAATAGTGACAAATCTGAAAGAGATACTTCTATAAAATAACTACATTTTGAAATATGAAGTGATTTGCTAAAAAGTTTTGCATGAAATTTTCAGAAAACTTACCTGGTTGGAGAGTTCTTAACATTTTAGAATTTACAATAAACTGTTTGGTACATTATCATATCTTATGCATATAGCTACTGCATTTTATTAAGTAAACAAATTTATCCTTTTGAAGAATATGTTTAAGGTTGAATTTTACTGATTTGGTACTTCAAAATAGTTTGAAAATTAGGCATCAGTCCAGTTAAACTTTGGGAGACTTTCCTTTTTTCGCAATGCTAAGGATTCATGCCTTAAGTTCCATACTATACCTTGTATTAATAGATGTATTTATGTCATAATACCATATTGATTAGAATTTTGAAATACACATTTCTGATATATTTGTCTTTAAATTCTGTGTTGCTTCAAGTCTATACCTAGTTTTCTCAAATTCTTCTTTCCTATTTGTTAAAGGAATCTGCACATGCTAATCAGGGCATTTTATTCAGTGACTTAAAAGGGACACTCCACCTGTAACATTTGATTTGGGAGAGTATACTGTTTTAAAGACAGTCCACCCCCAGATTGGGATAAAGAGGGGTTTAAAACACCTGAGAAGTCAGGGGTGGGAGTAATCTAGACGATGGTCTAATTTCAGACTCCACTGGAAAAAATGCAGGTTTTGCGTCCTCCAGAGACCTGGAGGGCTGTGCTTTCCTAGAGACCAAATTACACTTCTCTTGAGGGAGGGCACATTTAGGTAATTGGTGGGACAGAGTGGGGAGAGTTGATTTCCAGCTGCTTCCATTGTAGCTGACCTGAAAATGAATAGGGAATGTGAAGAGTGGAGGCTAACATTTGACTTGGCTTTTTCACCTCCACAAACCTAAGGGTGAGAATTATAGAGTACTGAATGACTGCCCCAATAATAACCCTGTTCAAGTGGGAATTGCTATGTTGGTGAAAAACTCACACTCCATTTTAAAAATAGTTGATGCAGTTACCAATCACAGTCCTCTGACTGGAGCCCCAATAAAGTTGCTCCACGATATGGAAACACTCCTTGTTTTTGTTAGCCAGCTAGTGAGTCTTGGATCCTCACCTATGTGGTTACCATTTTAAAAGGTTCGGAAGGCACTGGAATTCCTTCTCCAAGAAAGGAATCAAAAAGTGGAAGTGTCTACACTCCCTTTCCCCCAGAATACACGCTGTTTTTTTTTTTTTCGTTTTTTTTGTTTTTTGTTTTTTTTTGGAGAATAATGCTGTATTACTCAATAGCTTTTCTAGCGAATAAAACAAATTAAATTGGTGTTACATGCATATTTAAACCCCATCCAGTTAAGTACTGACATGATTAAAATAATCAAATGTATTACTTAAAAAATTAGAAAGGATAAATTCTGTACCCCATTATTTTATTGACTTTTAAATATAAATTGCAGAAATGTTTACATTCCTAATGGCATTATTAAGCTAAACTGGCAAATCAGAGGGAAAAAGTTGATTGCCCAGCACATTATTATTTCTGCACCTGTTATTCCAATTCAGAAGTGGAGGCTCAGTAGACAGGAGAGGATGGGTGCTGTTTCCTTAGGCTTCCTTTGTGTACTGTGGGGGTTGGGAGAAATGTTTAGCAAGTGTAGTTTCACTTTGTAGTGCCTTATTGTGTGTTGTGATTAAAAGACTACAGTGTTTTTCATGTAGCTTTAAAATTAATATGCAAATGTAGGGGGGTAGGGCTCTCGGGTACCTGCTGTACCAAGCCTTCCTTAACAGAACGTGGGATATCAGCTTTTTAGCAGAAATTGTTTAGGAACAGATAGCGCCAACTTTCATCTCTACCCTGTATATCTATAAGGGAAAATAAGGTAAGAAGAGGGGCATGTCAATTAATTTAGGTAGGATTTGCAGATCTGGGATGAAAATACTTTTGATTTTTAACAGCTGGTTAGATATTGGCCAGGAGGTGGGTAGACTTTCCGTAATTTTTTTTTAAACAACAGTATAAGTTGTGTATCATTGCCAGTGCTTTGGTTCAAATTGTGCTTTTTCATTTAGTTTATTTCCTTCTAATCTTAATCATACAGTACCATTTTTCAAAAATTTGAGCCCTGTTTCATCCTGTCGCATAGGTGGCAATGATTAAGGTAATTCTAGAATTTCTTTAGTGTTCATTGTCCACAATTAATTTCACACAGAGAAACCTAAATTTACACAACCAGTGGAATAAATGATGCCCTATTCCTTTTGACCTTTTTTTTAAGGTTCTTTAAGAATGTTATTATATTCTTCAAAATGTAAAGACAATAGATTTAGATTGAGAGGGAAAACAGTATCTTTATTTCACCCCATCAAATGGATAGGTTGAGTCTGCAAACAAATGGTTAAAATGTCATTTCCTGAAAGATGCTAATTGGCACTCTTCATGAGTTTAGATTTTGTCCTGTGTAATAATTGAAATTCCTAAACTTTAATAACACAATGTGTAGCATGAATCCTACTTAATCTCCCCCCTGGCTTCACAGTAAAATGTTACATAAATGAACCCTCACTTTTGATATCAGCTATTTAACTCCATCTTTCCAGAGTTAATACTGTTTCCGTAATTAAACATGTTCTACAGTTAGTTCCATAGGAGTATATCTTAAAAATTATGTTTTTTTCTGTTCTTTTAAGCCATCTGTTAGGTAGGTCAGCAGAGAAATGGGAGTTTGACTTTATTTTAAAGCAAATAAGTTATTACTCTACTATTGTATCAGACATTCAGCTTCAGAGGGAGTAAATGATAAAATTCCATCATATATTCATTTTGTTACATTTGCAGCAGAAATGTGTATGCTCAAATTGGTTATTTTCAACTCATGACAGCTGTGATATTTAAAATGATCACAGCTGTTGTGACTTAAAATTGATTTTCCTATTAACACCTGAGAAAAAGACCTGTGCCATATTAAAAACTTAAATAAGGTAACTGTAAAATTAGATATGTTGATGTGAATCTGATAATCCTACTTCCCAGAGGTTTGCAAAGTGCAGCAAACCTCTTACTTCCCAGAGGTTTGCAGAAACCTCTTACTTCCCGGTAGATGCTTCCAGGGAGTGAGCTAAAACTGCTGAAAATAGATGCATGATTGTTAAATGCGATTATGTTTTACAGAATTTATGTCGTAAGATATCCTCTTGGCCCAACTTTATAATGTCGCTTTTGCTAATAAAACCCTTAGGATTCAGTTTTCTTAATTAACCTCAAGAAAGGTGACTTATATGAATTATTAGGAGATCCTAACCTCTAAACTTTTTTTAACTTTCCGATATGACATTGAGAAATGCAGAACCATTCTAAATTGTTCCTTATGGAGGAAGTTTTGGTTTTATGGCTCTTTTCCTCCATCATTTTTAGATGATGAAAAAGAAAGCAGATGAAAAAGTGAAAAAGGAGAAACAAATTATGCCTAAGTACTTGTTTTTGGAATCTTTAATACATTTTTCATGTTCACTTTCCAGATCCATTTAACTTATTTTAGTGCTAGATGGTGCTTTCTGCGTTCCATTGATCTATTTTGATGTTGACCTTCTCGAGATAATCAGTGTTGGAACCTTGAATGTGACAATAGATTACCTATCTAACAATACAACCAATGTAACAAAACTTAGGCATCTTTAGATACTGAGATAGTTTCGTATCTTCAAGTAGATGACGTAGTGTGTAAAATATACAGCTGGCCTGATGTGGAATTATTGATAGATAATAGTGCCTTCACAGATGCATTGCCAATAGGGAGCTATGTAGATTAAACTCTTTGGCGGGTCTTAGGCTTTTTTTACCTGTGTAACTCAATTGGAATTGAGAGCATGACAGATTATATGATGATAAATGTATGGCTGAATCGGAGAAGGTATGGATGGGTGAATGGATAGATGGATAGATTACATAACTAGACAGTAATAGATAAGGCCAGTTATTTTATTACTCAAAACATGTTTATTCATCCAAAATTTACATGCAATGTATTATTTTGATTATTGCATATAGTTTAGAATGAGTTAGTTGAAAATAGTAAATGTTTTCCATGACGTTATAAATAGAGATGGTTCCAAAAGTTCCAGAATGAACAAAGATTACCAATTTCAAAATTATAGGCTAGGACTGATGGTCACCACAAGATCACATCAAAATGTCACACATTCAGTGATCATGAATATAAATGGATATTTTCTTCTTTAGCTGAAGGAAGATACTCCTAGAGATGGCCATTGTTTATGTGAAGATTTCAGGAAATCAACATGAATATTTGTCCCTGGCATATTCTGCTTACAAACATATCTTTAGAACAGTGGTAGCCCCCCGACGCCCACAGGGGACATATGACAATATCTGGGAAATTTTTGATTGTCACAACTTCAGGAGTAGGGTGAGGGTTTGCCTCTGGCATCTAGTGAGTGGAGGATGGGGATATGCCGCTCAGCAGCCTACCGTGCACAGGTGGTTCTGCTGTAGAAGTGATACGCATGAACCTCAATGATTAATTCCCGACAGGGTGAGCCACTTTACTAATAATGGCAGCTTGCTTTCCCTCCCCTCCCCTCCTCTGCCCTCCCTTCCCCTCCCCTCTCTCCATGCAAATTTCTCCCTCCCCACCCCATTCTCTATTGGCATAGAACACTATAGTATTGTCCAGGTATTTCCTCCATTTACCATGAAAATGTGAGATTTTATTCGAAGTGTTGTAAATATAGTATATTAGTTGTATTAATGTGCATATCCCATACCCTAAATATATATATTTGTGTCTTTTCAAAATATCTTGAACTCTCTCCCACTGTAGCTGTTGGTTTATCAGAATCATTCTAAAAGAAAATGTTTATTAGCATTAATTTTTTCTGTAGGACATAAAGAGGAAAGAAAAAAATAAATTAGCATAAAAAACTTAATTATCAATGACATTTAAGTATTTTTGACATTAAGGACATGGTTTGTATCATCATAAACGAAAGATTAAAACCAACATTAAAGACTCTTTTCAGCTTTCCCAATATGCAGCTTCTTTCTCCATCCACACCTGGGGATCTCTATTCCTTCCACTGCTGCACTTCCCATCAATGTTGGATAATTCTTGGCAGTGATCTGCAAGTGATTTCAAAGCCTCGATTGCCCTCTCTAGCACCCTGTGAAGGAAGGTGTTGGTATCTGGTGGCAGAGTCTTACACCTGCCAACTTGTAAAACCTAGAAGCACACCTCATTTCTTAGATGCCAAGGTTTGGAGATAGCTGCCAAGTCTGACAGTAACTCGTGCCACTCTTCAATTTCCTCCTCATGCCATACAAGGTTCTCCAAGGTTCGATCAGAGTAGCGATGGCAGCCTGGCACAGAAGTGGCAACTCTGATTTGCAGTCTAACTCTGGTGTAGGTGTACAGACATGCTTTTTTCATGCTGTAATATTTCTGTTACATCCCACAAGTATCTTCAGGCTGTGTCCTGAGAATCTTCTGTTTCCCTGCCCAGCTTGCGTTGATGCCTTTGGGTTTGACTGCTCCTCACAATTGAAGCCACCTTATAAGATTGCCCTAAGTTGACATTTATTTTTATTTGTTTTTTACATTTTTATTGTACAAGGCCATTGTACTCAAAGTAAGCGACTAAAAATAAAAATTGTAGATATTTATGTGTGTGTGCCAGGCAAGTAATAAAATTTACCGTTTTTGATGACAACTTTGTTGATTTGAGTATTTCTATTTCGGAAAGATGGTGATATATTTTTGTAATTGCAAATTTACTTTAACTCAAAGCTCTTGGAGAAAGCATTGACCTTGTTTTCAGTTTTGATCAATCACCGATTATCTGTTTTAGACTCTCAAGCATTTTCTTACATTCCAAATGTCCCCGTATCATCCTCTGAATAATTTTTAGAACAATAAGTTGCTTACACATTGTTTTTAGAATGTGCTTCAAGAACCTTGCTTGTATGGAATTTGCAGACATTTACAAAGCATACAAATCAATCTTATTGTGACTTTTTTAATTATTAGGAAAGTGGTTTACAGATGAAGTAAATCTTGCGGTAAATATTTTATCGTAGTAATAATCAATATTAAGTGAAATATGTTCACAAGCCTCCATTCTTTTCAAACACCTTCTAATATAATCCTTACTGCACCCTGGTAAGATAGGTGGTCCAATGTTGTTATCCCATGTCACAGTCCAGGACGGGCATTCCAGTGAGGTAACCGCTAGCCACATGTGGCTATTACCATTAAATATAAATTAATGAAAATAAAATTTTAAAAATGTAGGTCCTCAGTCACACCAGCCACGTTGTATGTGCTTCGTAGACACATGTGGTGCGTGGTAACTGTGTCAGAGAGAAAAGATGCAGTTCATTTGCGTCCTTCTTGTGTCAGACAGTGCTGGTCAAATAAATGGAAGGATTACAGGATGAAATCACTTGGTCAAGATCATATTCTAACAGCACTAGAGTCACTTCTGTGTATTTCAATATATTTTAAAACTTTTATAGCTTTATGTTCGGCATACCTCTGAAGTAAGAATTGATATTTTAATGCTGCCTAGCATTTTGATGAACGCTTCTCTCATCTTGTGTTCATCTCTTTTTTTATGAAATGTAAAGCTTGGATGTAGACAAACTTTTCAAAGGATACAGCCCTTTGTCCATCTACACTCTGTGGGGACCTGAATCACGTCCCACTCAGTCAGACCATGGGATCCTCCAGGAGAGGGACCCTCTCCGTACCTCTTTACACACCAGTTAGCATATTGTGGACAAACAAGAAAAATGTTTCTGCAGCAAAACGAATGAGCCGCATCTGCACCATGCATGTGCACACACCTATCTGTGCAAACTATTAATGCATATTTATTTTGCATTATAAATATGCAAAATATTTATATTTTGGAGTAAAATGCTCCCTGGGAGCTGGGCTCTGCAGAATGCAGAGAGCTTGTGCCTTTTCTTTGGCTGTTCTCGTAAAAAGTAGTATTTTATTAAAAGAAAAATAACATGTACTTACTCACATAATCCAAATATCGCTTCAAAATAAATGCAGAAGTCTGTACATCTTTCCCTTAGCACTCATTGGGTTCCTAACCTGACTTGGCATTATTTTGAAATTGTTACATCTTCCGACAAGCTTCCAAGTCGTTAGAGGACAAACGTTCACTCAGTGTCTTCCCTCCAAAGAGTAGCACAACAATATGAATGCAGAAGTGCTCAAATAATATTTGTTGCATGAACCAGTAAATACTTCTTTTCACGGAAACTTCTTTTCATGCCACGTCCCTCACGGTTCCACCCATCTGTAACAGCCCAGTAAGACATTATTTGTAGAATGAACAGATGAGTAAGGATTTATATTTTGTCATTCTTTGCGTGATTGAGTTGTGCATCTGTGCCTGGTGCCTACTGATGGTGCTGATGACCGTTTTCATTCGTATGCGCACACTCAAAACTGTATTAGTTATCTTGCAATTATAACTGTGGACGCCAGTGGATGAATGGGCCGGCCCTAGGATATTGTTAAGTACAGTGAAGGAGTGTGCTTGTGCCTTGTACCTATCCTGCTTTAGTGTGTCAGCTGGCTGCTGAATTTTTCCCATCGTCCTCCTGTTGGGAGCTTCAGGACCCTGCACGCCTGGCAGGTGCTTTCTACTTGTGCTTCCAATGGTATAGGCAAAACTGTCATTTCTCTGGGTAATAATTCTGGTGTGAAGAGGCATTTGTGTTCTGTGCACCCTTTTAGCTTGTACCATGTTTAGTTCCTGTTATGCAAATACTGCTTTAAACTTAGAAATGCCAATTTGCATTAATATTTTGGTTTCATATAGCTAGCTATTGCATTTCACAAACAAGTGCATTTTAATGAGTACTGGCAGGATGTAAAAAAAAAATGTTATTCATTAAATTCTATTGTAGAAAATGCGATAGTCGGTTGCCAAAAATCATTAAGACAAAATATAATGTGTGTTGAGGCCACAGAGATATTCCTCTTAGAGTGCCGGTCCTTGTGGCATTCCCTGCTCCCAGACTCAGTGCTCTTCACAAAGCATTGAAGGTTGCGGTTGTTACTATAAAACAGAAGGCAGCATACCATTGACATTTGGGTGTATTTTTAAAATGTAAACATGTTTTACTTTTTGACATTTGCAATAGGGAATCCACCTCTGAGTTAACGTGAAGGGCTTTAAAAGTCATGAACACCAACTTGTAAAGGAGTGTGTCCCTACGCCTTACATTGGTGTTCAGTCCTGACATGGGGTTTTGCTGTTTTATGATTTTTTTTTTCCTTCCTGAAATTTTTTTTATCAGAGCTGTGGGCATAACACTTTTTGATGGGCAGTGTGTAGGAAAAGAAAAATTTTGCAAATGAATTTTTAGAACTGAGCTGTTTTAACACATGGACTTTTAATGCTGTTGTCATGGTTGTCATAGCTTGGGGTTCCTAATTATAATGAGCTTTTTTGGTGGTGTTATTGCAGTTGTTTTTTTTTTGTTGTGTGTTTTTTCCCCTTCATCTTCAACTCACTTTTCCCAGAAGGAGAGTTCCAAGCCTTTGAAAATTCTCATGATTTTGCAAATCCACTCTATTTTTGTCTAGAATACAGGGAAGTTAAAACTGTGGCTGGTATGATGCCATGTTTTGAATCCAATTTTAAAGCAACCCTTTGCAACCCAGTGAGTAAAGCTGACATCTTTGTATCTGTAATGAAGATAATTATACCTGCAAGGTGACATCACTAGCGAAGTAACAAATGCACTTGAAAACTGAGTCTCTGGTCTTCTCTGAATTCTGTAGACCACTTTTGGCATTTAACACTAGACACCTCTTTCATGCTTGTCGTTTGAGAAGTTGCTTTCAGATGAACTTACTAAAGCTGACTGACACAGGGTTAAATTAATTCTTTTCTTTATTACTCAAAGTGATACAGACCTTTCTTGGACTAATGTAGCTTAATTAGTGGTCAATTAAAACTGAACATTGCTGAATTGAAGTTCTTTGATCAAACTCCCTGGCATGGGTTCTCTTTCTTTAACTAGCCACCATCTTGAATTCATTTGGAATCAGTAGTATAAACAAGTTTAAAACTGGTTCTTTTATAAGAAAGTCAGCAGGCTTATATAGCTGTGGTTTCTTTTTTTTTTTTCTTTTTTTTTTACTTCTGTAGGCGGCAATTCAAAGGCACGCTAAATGAAAACAGTACTACACCCTGAAAAAAAATACATTTTTAAAAGTAACACTAAGTAGTCAGAAAACAGTCAGTACCCCAACTTATTTATTTGAGACAGAAGATAAATTTCCCAATTTCAGTGGTTAATTTTTTTGTTACATAGAAGGCTAAAAGAAAACTCCCCACCCTCACAAACTCCAGTTATAATAAAAAGTGAAACAAACAAATAAAAATCATGTTGGGGGTTGGGAGAAAGATGGGACAGGCATCGTTACGATACATATGCAGAGATTTAGCCCAGTTGCTCCACTACTCATTCTTTATTACTCTTGGGAAACTGTTTCACTCTGAGCCTTTGGGGTGGCTATGAGACATTACTTGTTGATTTCACCATTTTGGGGGGAGGACTATTGTATCAATATAAAACTGATGATGGAGTATCTTATAGATTACTGAATTAAAACACATTGCTTTTCTTAGAATTTCAGTGCAGTTCAAAAAAAAAGAAAGAAAGAAAGAAAAGAGGGAGGTAGTGGGCAGCTGGACTCTGGGACAGAGAGAATTACTAAACATTTGTAAGTAAATCAGACTCTTCTTTTTATACAGTTGCATATATCTTAATATTTAAAGTGTATATGCCGTTCTTGTCCAAACATAAACTGATACCGTTCAGTAATTTCAGTTTTTGAAAGCCTAGCAACCTAAAAATACTATAACTGGCATTCCGTTAGTGCTATATAAAGTATTAATTAAAACTGGCACTTTTGTGCTGGAAATAAAAGTAATAGATTAGGTTTAAAGAGATAATTTGCTTAGTCTGTAATGGCTTCTGTGACTTCTGAAATTTTCACAGAGGGAGCTAAAAAGGAAATTTTGGAATTGACCATGTAGTTTTTTCCCCCATAAATGGCAAAACTTTTGTGGTTTTCATTACTTATATCCCCAAATATAGTTATAAACAATAATTAAAATAAAAATTTTATCACTTGACAGAAAGGGAAATTGTTTATACTCAGTGTGCCTTTCAGCATTTTCTCCTGCCTTCTCCCTAAAGGGCTGATTAGAATGTAATAATTGGGGATGATAGCGGGAGGAAGACGACAATTCCATTTAATTAAAGATAATTTATTTTACTTTAAATTGTGATGTCCCACATGAATAAGAGTAGATTTAGCAGATAGATTTATTAATGGGTACTGACATCTCAGTTGACATAAAAAGCAAACATTTTCTTTTCTCATTGTTTTTATTGTGTCTCAGCACCTGAAACTGCTGTCACCCAGCTTCCCTTCCTGCTTTATAGAACTGTAGACTTTCCCACCAAATATGCAATTATTGATTTATCAGTGAAACCAACTTGATCCTCTGCTGAATTTAAAAAAAAAAAAAAAAAGAAATAAAAGAAACCCGGCCAGGAGCTTGAAATGCTGCTCAGAGTCTCAGAACTAACGCTAGAAATGCTGTCTTCTCCAATGACGTTTTCTTGACTGAGCTTTGATAGATCTAGTTCATGGATTCCTGGGCAGCTTCAGCATTTTGAGTGAAGATCATATGATTTCCTTTGGGCTTGGGCAAGGTACTTGCATGAATATTCCTTTAAGAGAACATATAGCTTGGATGTGATGAATAATGTAAAGTGCCTCAGAAATATCATTTGCACTGCTTAGGTTCATTTCTGACAGGAATTGTGTAAAACTGAAGGCCCTTGTGTAATATTTTTATTGTCTCATGCAATTGCAAACAGATCCTGGAAATTTTCTTCAAGTTAGAAAGTGGTTCAAAAATGCATGAAATCGTTTTTCTCAGCCTATATTCATTTTCTAAATGGTATATCTGCAGCAAAATTGTATTTATAATTCTGTAAATCCTAAGGCACTGTCTTTATGTTTTTGACTCAACTGTATTCTGTTTTCCTAATTTTTATTGGATATCTTTTACATTATCTTTATAACTCTTACCTTCGTATCACGTATATCATGTATTATATATCATGAATATATATCATGTATTCTTATTCATGTTTTCTCTTGTTCAGTCACTTCTGTACACTTGCCTAGTGTGTTTCATTCACATCCTATTTTTCTTCTCTGAATGAAATCCAGACCCTCTGGGCACCGCTTTCTCCCTGGGCTTCTCCTGCCCGGAACTTCCTCTGTTCACATGACCCTCTAGTTTTACTTATATTCATTTTTCTTCTGCTTTGTTGCTCTCATTTTCATATAAAATTCCTTTTTGCGAATCCCCTTTCCTTGCTTCTTCAGATTTCAGTGGTGTGTCTATCAAGCTTTACTTCAAAAATTAGTTCTATACAACTGATGTTTTCAAATGAAGGGGAAGAAATGAGATTTTTCTTTCTTTTGAGAGGGTGAAGATCATGGTGGAATTTTTATTTTATTTTGAACCAGATGGATTTATTTTACCCTGTTCTGCCATTTTACTATTCTAAATTGTTGTTAGATCAGTGATGGTATTTTTCAAGGATTAATTTTTATTAAGTCTTGACTTTCATGTTGTGTTAACCTTTTTCTTCCCCTCAGCGAAAGCATCTTAATCCTTTTTCTGTTTATTTAACTGGTTAGTTTTAATAACCCGATCTCTCAGGCCCTTATTTTATCCTTGACTTCCTGCCCTTTTATTCATCTCTTTTTTTTATTACTCTATTATCCTCACTTTACCTGATATTTTTTTCTTCTTCTATAATTAATAGTGAATGCATGACACTATCCCAAAAATTCTGCTAACAAATAATTCTGGGAAAGAGGAAATTGGCAAGTAATGTTCTTTACTGAACGTTGAGTTAATCTGTTTGGGTTTTAAAATTCTGCAGTCATGATTCTCGGTAGCAGAGACATGAAGGCAAGTGTTCAAGCTGAGCCTTGATTGGAGGTGAAAACCATACATGTATATTTTCATGAGGGAAAGTGATTCTGCTTTTAGAGCAGATAAATTCAATTGTACCTGTTGGCTAGTAGGCTGGGCCGGATGTGTGTGTGTGTGTGTGTGTACACGTACATACGCACGTACCTACGTACACTGGGAACAAGATGGGGAGAGTAGAGGGTGATCTGTGTAGCCAGACACTGTTGCTTTCAGTGACTCCTGCTGGCCAGGACAGAAATATGCACTTGGCTCAGAATTAAGACATCCTCTAACTCAGTATTGGTGTTTTCTCTCTCTTCCCATTTTCGAGCTATTTTCTTTCTTTTCTCTCTGTTCTATTATTTCTGCAGCAATGTCACTTACCATTTCCAAACACCTACAACCTTCGTCTGTCTCTCCTGTTTTGCTTCACTGCTGTCAAATAGTTAAAGAATTCCGTGAAATAGGAGGGCCGATCCTCTCCACAGTAAAAATTGGAATGGGATGCTTTTGTCAACTAGCCTCTCTTTAATAGTTTCTGTATTGTCTGGAAAATGTCAGAAATTTTGAAAACTAAATTAAGGAGAGGACACCTACAATAAACCAAACCGGAAACACCACCACTTTTATTCTGTAAAGGAGGCTTTCGGGAAGAGCTGCCTCCTCTATTCCAGGGAGGTAACAGGATCTGGGAGTGGCAAGAGGGGAGCTGTTAAACACTGTCCAGATGCAGCTCAGTCCAGGGGAAACCTTGGTGCTTGGTCATTTGGGTGGCGGTGCTCGTCCCACCTCCCCTTTTCCATGCCCTCCGCCCAGTCTCATCCCAGGCCCTCCCACCCCTAGGCAAGCCCCAGGCCCTGCTGCAGGCATCTGTGGGTCTGAGTTTCATATATCCAGCATGAAGTTCCCTCTCTCCCTCCTATTAGGAATTCTGTGCTGTGGTCCTGCTTGCTCCTTGTCTGTCAGATTGCACTTCTGATGCTGTCAGCTATGTCTGACCAATCAGCAAACAACACCACAGGATGAAATTTAAACAATGCAGATGCTCAGATACAGGGTTATGTTGACTGGACCACGAAGGGAAAGCAGAGGTAAGGTCAGAGTCTCCCCAGAGTGGGTTGTCCTGAGCCTGCCTGATCTGACACCTTTTCAGCTCCACTGCGCTGCTTTGGCTTGTGTGCTGCCCATGTGCTTTTGCCCTCCTTCTTTCTTCCCCTGCCATGCACCAGAACTTTCATTTTAATTTGCTGCCCTTGTTACTTTACCCCTTCATTTATTCACTTCCTTTTCTCTTGGATCGGTGCTGAGTGTCATTATGAATGTTTCTGGATTGCCTCTAGGCTGAGGACCCTTGGAAAATGCCACTTGTTTAGTTAGGGCTTTTGTGGTTACACTTTTAGGAAGAGGCAACTGCTGAGAATCTGGGCAAAGGGATGAAATTGATAGACCTTATTTATTTTCCCTCTGGGACAGTGGAATTTTCATTCCGTTACAACCATGGTTTTCTTTCTTCCCATTGAGATGTATTGAATTGTAAATTGAGCTTAAATCATCTTTTTTGGGAAACATTTTAATTAGAAAAGATATAAATAGATGGGACTTAAATTGAGGATGAATCAGCCAATCCTTGAGAATTTGGGGGAAGAAAAAGAGTTGATATCTGCCCCCCCTTTACAGTTTGCAGTGTTAGCTCACAAGGTTACTGCTTTCAAAGGAGAATGTTATATCATCTTCTTCTTCTGTTTTAAGTATTTAGTTGGTCCTTTTTATAACTTAGAGTGTTTACAGGGTTCTGTATTCCCTAGTCCCATCTGGAAAATATTTAAACTTCGTAAGATCTATAAGACTAAAATATCACATATAATGGGATAGGCAGAAGGAAGAAAAATTAGACCCAGTGCGTGTGTTTAGAATAAGTTAGTTGTTTGTTCAGAAGCGGCTGCTAGAGGAATTGGAACAAATAGCGGTGTGTGGTGAATGGTTGGGTCCAGAGCTGTACATTTCACCACAGAATGAGCCTTGGTTTGTAAAACTGACATTCTGTTGTGACTTCTAAATCCAAACAAATCTCTGCAAATTTCTGCCCGATCGAGTTAATAAGAAAATATATGCATGCAGAGGCGAGAGCCGTATGCTACTTGTAGTTCTTCTGTCAGTGTCGGTGGAAATAAGAGACGGATTTTACCTACTGTATTACATTCAATCCGCAATTGCCAGGACCTCCAGCTCAGCAGGTTTTCTTGATTTTTTTTTTTTTTTTTTTTTTTTTGTCTTCTGTGAGAACAATGGGATCCAAAAAGAGCTTCAAAAAAGCAGACCGGCAGATGCGGGATCGGAGTCCCTTTTCTTCTAATTGCCTTGTAATTGGGAGTGGTTTCCACTTTCCCACTATCGCACTTGCAGGAGGAGAGGAAGACAGATGTGGCTTAGCGGGAACTAGCTTTCTCCAGGCCGGATGTGCTGTGGGACCAGGAGGTCGTTCCCTGCTCACAGGCCTGTGATCTGCTTCACACCTGTGCTCATTTTTCCCCATGATCGATGACCTTGTATTAACCTGGAGTGACCTTTCACCTTCGCCTGTTCTCTGGGACTAGCTCTTGGCTAGTGGACCCTTCTTTCTCTCTGATTTACAGGTGGTTTACTAGAGCCACATACACTTGTTTTTCATGGTGCACAGTGCACTTAGCGGCCCGGCAAGACCTGCAATTTCATCCCTCTCAAGGGGCCGAGAAGGGGATTGGGAGGTGGGGGTGCAATGAGAGAGGTTGCTGTTTGCATGTGCTTTTCTATTTTGTGGCTCATATGGTATCAATTACCATTTGATGGCAACGCCAGGCCTGAGGCCCTTTGCATGTTTGTCCTGTGAGAAAGATCTGGAAGAACCGACATATGGTTTTGATTGCAGCAATTGCAGGTTGATAGAATGAACGCAGGGGTGAGGTGGGTGGGTTTTCCTTCCGGCCCTTTCCACTCTGGGTTGCTAATGTGCTTCGCTTGTGGAACTGGTCTTTTCATCATCCAACCCCTCCCGATTCCCCCCCCTCCCCAACTCCCTACCACTTTGCATTCCCTGCCCCTGCCTCCTCTGTACTTGAAATCACCGCCAGAAACATGTGGCCCACATTAAGGACCTTCAATTAAAACAAACAAAAAAATTGTCCACCCTTCTGTTAAAATCTCAGAGCAGGTCAGTCCATCAAGATGATCAGAATTATACTAAAGTTAAACAACAAATGGGTGGTGGGGAATGAGTTCCCTCCAGAAGCTTGGGACATGTTTTAAAATGGCTATTAGTTCAGGTTGTTACACATTGAAATGATGCTGAAAAATGCCAGCGATAGACATTAATGTGTGTGTGTGTGAGTGTGTGTGTGTGTGTTTGTGTGTTTCATCTAGGACACTTCTTTGAATTTGTTCCAGCATATGCTGCATGGGGGCAGGAGTTCTCTGAGGTTGTATCTTCTTGTACATTGCAGGCCATAAAATGGAAAAGCGAGTGTGGGTGAGTACATCTATGTCCTTTGGAAAGGAGATAGATGTTGGAGACCCATCTCTCCCAAACACAGTGACTTCTTTCTTACTGCATTTGTGACCGTGGGGGGTACCCAGGGAGAGACTCCTCATTACTGCAGCTCAGCAGGAATTGCAATCCTGAATTTGCCAAGGGAAGGTCTAGTATTGGGGAACAGAGAGGCAAAGAGGGGAAAAGAACATTATAGACACTTTTAATGGTACCCATGAAAATGTTTTCTTTCCAAGTAACATTTTTCTATAATGCTCTCAAATTCACATGTCTTGTAATCTGTTCTGCAGATGGGCAGCCCATGAGGCTGACTCTTTTCACTTCAGCTATTGCATTTCAAAATATTACTCACAATTAGTAATTTATATAGTTTCAAAAGATAATTTGGTATCTCATGAATTTAACATCTTGCCTCTTTTAAACTGAAAATCAACAAACCAGGACCAAAAATCAAAACTATGTCCTCCATAAAACTTTTTAAAGTGTGAGATAAATTATTAGTTCTGAAGGCCAGCTATTAAAACCTAATCATCACTCTTGACACACTTGTTCATGATCTTTATTGAAAGGTAGTGAAAAATAAAACCATAAATTGTTGACTTAAATTGTAGAGAAATGTCTGTATGATAAACTCTGTAGAGAAAACTAACCATATTTTCACAAATGGTTGTTGATTGTGTCTTAAGATATTTGCCCAAGGCTACTTTTTTTCTTTGCCCAAACTTTCTCCATAATATAAAGATTGGTTTCCTAAATGATCGTGTTTTTTTTTTTTTTTTTCCCCAGCAGTCTTGATCATGATTACATTTTGCTATTTGGTAATCTTCCTACAATGTAATAAAATTGTGTCTTTGATCTGTTTGAATTCATAGCAACTAATAATTAATTGATTTGCTCTATTAACATATTTTAATAGTGGCTATTTATGTGACAGCTATTTAATGGACATATATTATAACCTTAAATCACCCTTCAGCTTGACAGTTTAAGATTTAACATTTTTATTTCCTCCTCATACCATATCGAAGAGTGATGTATTGAGAAGTCCGATTTGGTGATTTAAAAAATATATATATTGCTTTCCTGAAATATATAGTATTGGGGACTCAGAGCAAAATAATGTGGTGTATGGGCTCTTAGCCTGTCTTAGAACATGTTGGGCCACTTAACAGCAGCTGTGCTGGGGAGATATTTGATTTGAGAAGACTTTTTGAATCTTCTCAGCCCTAACACCATTCTGGTTTTGAAATGGGAAAATGGAAAAGAGTTTTAACGGGAGAGAGATATCTCCATTTTGAAAGGTGGTCTAGGTAGAAATCTTTCAGTCCCTGCTCAGATTAACCAGCATTTCTAATCTGTCCCCCCAAAGAGAAGACAAAGAGTCTGATGGGAAATGTGGGTTTATATTTTAGAGATACACTACAGAAGCAAGAGATAGTATTAGATACCAGCTATATGCTTTTTGCCCAGCATTAATTCGGTTTTGGGACTGAAATTTAGAAAAGCTTGCAAAAAGAGGCAACCGTTTTTATATACAATTTCTTTGTTTTAATCCACTACTATTAAAATCTTACTCGGTCTCTGAAGTAGTATTACATTCTGTAGTGTCTTTTTAAATGACCAAATTTATATAGACATCAATGATGCTAAAAGATGAAAAGTCCCCCTCCAATGTGCTTAAATATATGGTGTCTGAATCATTTTTAAAGAAAAAAGAAAACCTGCTTTGTCAAAAGTCTGAATATCGGGATCCTCCAACTAACTGTCCTTGGAAGTCCTAAAAATTGCTAGTGTTCTTTTTTTAGTTTGTAGTTACTCACAGTGGAGAAAAAATTATAAAATTGTCATGGTGGGTTTTTTTTTTTTTTAAAGTGTATGCAAACAACTACTGGATCACACTTGAACAGAGTTACTTTTATAAATTGAGGAAGGAGAATGCCTGGAGAAATTCTTAGTGGTATAAAAAAATTGTGCTCACGTTTCTCAGAACTCTCCTGGAAAGGTGATAACTGCTTTCCTCTCTCTGGATGTTGGGACTTCCCCACTGACCCCATTCGGTAAGGTAGATACCACCTTACAGAATGCATTCACTTCATCTTTGAAGAGCTCATCGCCTTTTTTTAGGATCTGTTCTTGGTCACATACTACAAATATGCACTTTTATGTCCACAAGGAAGACATTACTAACATCGAGAAGGGTAGTGTCAATTAGGAGCAGGAAAATACTGACTGCCAACTGCAGAGTCAGACTCAGACTTGATGCCATCCACCTTTTGAACAAAATTTGAACCTTTGAGGAAAAAATATTGGGGGTTCTGATGTGTTTTTTTTTTCTTTTCTTTTCTTTTTTGTAAATCATAGCTTCCTGATCCTTGGGGGTGGGGGCGGGGGAACCTCAAAGGAAAGGCTCAACAGGCTTCCTGGACATCAAATAGTTCATACCAAACAGCATTCTGATGACTTGCATGTAAATAAATCAGAAACATATGAATTAAACTTCTCTCGAAATACATATGGGCTGAAAAATAGAGAGAAGTGCTGAGAAAATGTGTTTTGGGTTTTGCTGAGCCCATGACACTTGAAAAAATAGTGAGACATTGAACAAACACAAAGCCTGGCTTGGCTTCCCCACTCCTAATATTAGACTCCCAGTGCAATGGCAACTCAGTTGACCGTGCACCTAAGCATGAGCCACCTTGGGTGTGTATGCTCCACCACCCTTAATTATTCGCAGTTTAATTTTTTTTCAATGAGAAGCCCCAAAGTAGCATCACATTTCAAGGAAATGCAAATCTTAACATTTTCTTACCCAGTTGTTTCACGTCAGACTATTTTAGAAAATACCACAGATCATGTCACCTTATGGCCCTCTTTGGTAGGATGGGTATGTAGCAGAAGAAAAGCATCATTATTAAGAAACTGGCCCTGAAGTTGATCCTGGCTATTTAAATCAAAGTGATAAAAACGTCATGCACCAGTAGATGAACGGTACCCTCTCTTGGCATTACGGTGGGGCCAGCCATGCCCAGAGCATGACTTCAGAAATCCCACTCTTTTTCACTGCTGAGCTGGGTGGCCATAGAGGCAGAGGAAGTTTGCTTTCTCTTTCCCACATTGCACTCAAAAGAGCTAACATGAGAGATTCTAAGTTTGGGGCAATTGCAAAGTCCTTCGTACCCTAGAATCCTCGCTCCTTGATGTCTTGTTCCTCGGCATCTGGTTTTCAGTACGGAAGGTGAACAGAAGTGAATTTCGGGACCAGAAACAGCCAGAGCTTCAGGCTTCTTTTACTGAATAGAAGTCATTGGCATGCACTTGAGGGGAATCCTAGATCTGTTCTTTGAACTAGCACGATCACCTGAGATGATCAGTTTGAAGTTGTAGAGAGGCTGTAGATTTCATCTTTTCTATTGAGGGATTACTTATTTTGCTCGTTTTAAAAAAAGACATTTTTAATGTACTTTTCCTAACTCCTTCACTCAAATGGTGGTAAGTGCTTGAATGGTTTCTATGAGTCAGGTGCTAGACTATAGCTCTAAACAAGACAGACGTTAGATAGACAGGTAAATTGGCCGCTACATTGAATGTGATAAGGCACCAGTGGGGGAGTACAGGCTGCTGAAGGAGACATGGGAGGGTCACCTATCCCACCTTCGGCCTGGAGGAAGTGAGGTCCAAGGAGAAATGGAAATGCAAGGGTAATAAATGGATCGAGGGAGAGAACGACGTATTTCATTATCCAAAGGCAATTCAGGATGGCTAGAGGTCCTGGTGCAAACGGATAATAGTAAGAGATGGGACTGAAAAGATAAACAGTGGCCAGATCATAAAGTGCCTTCTGCACCCAATTAAGGAGTTTAGATTTTATCATGAAGGTAATGAGGAGCCCTTCAAATGGGCATGCCCAAGAGGTAATTGAATTTAAAAGTCCGGAGGGATAGGAGGCACGTCAGGAAGACATAGTCACAGAAGCCAAGGAAAGCAGATCTGACTAGAAGGAGAAAAGAGTCACCAGTGTCAGATGTTGTTGAGAGATAAAAGTGACATTTGGCTGCAAGATCCAGGAGCTCTTGAGCAGTTTAATTGGAGTAGTGGGTATGGAAGGAAGGTAAAGAAGTAGAGAAAGGGCATGGCAAGATGCTTTTCCATCATCGTTGTCATCATTATAATCATCACTGAAAAATAAGCATCAAGCATCTTATCTACCAGACAGCGAGAGTGATGGAAAGAATGAGACACACACCCCAGGGGATTGGAACATATTTGGGAAAGTGGGCCATAAATATAAAACAGAAGACAGCAACACAAGTTAGAAGACATGCAGAGGGCAAAATGAGCTGTACACACCAATCAGACGAAGTGGGACCTGAACAAATCCATGGAAAAATAGAAGGAATTAGATGGCAGATAGAAAGGGAAAGTTTTTTACATGGTGACTGCAGCTTGAGTTTTGTATTCTATGTTGTGCGTCCTTACCACGGTCCAATCTGTTTTTGAGTTCCCATCAAACGGAAGTGTTAAAAAAAAACACCATGAAAGGGGATTTGTGGTCTTAACCTGCCTGTGACTTCCGTTTAAGTTTCTCAATCTTTTTTGGAAAATTAAAGTCACAGACTGACTCTCTGTCATAGTTTCAAGCAATCTTTATTTTTAAAATCTGGACACAGAAACTGAGGAACAGATATCACAAATATAGCAAGTCAGAAATCCTCGTCAATTTTACATGGATGAGTTCCTTGAGAAATTTTGCACATCCAATGCTGGACATCTGTGGAATGACAGCATAATATCTTTTACATCTGTGTTAATCTCCACGTGACATCTTTTTCCTGGTACCAGGCAGAGGTGCACCCTCATGTACAATACCTTAAAGAAGCCATTTATGATTCTTAAGACAGGTTTTCTCAAGAAAAATACAGAAAGTATAGTTCCGTAAGGCACTTCAAACACCAGAAATCATCTGTGTAAATTTTGTAAGAAAAGGAAAGAATTGGTCCTCTCTTACTTTGGCTGTTTCCCTTGTTTTTTAAATAAATATTTATGGGACACTGGTTGTGGGCAAGTCATTGCATTGAATGTATTCTAAGGCAACTCCCTCTGCCCCTAAGGAGCCCATAATATCTTATGGGAAATAAGATCTGTGTAATTCATAAAAGTTATACATTTCTAAAGTATAGTTCTGGGAAAGTTTAGAAGATTAAATACATTCAATGAAAAGTTTTTGAGCTCATTTTTTTCCAAAAGTTTTTTGGTCCATAATCTTGTCTATATTACACCACTAGTACACATCGCTATTTGTACTTGTTAGAGAAAAGAGCTGAATAGGTTGTCCACATATTAAGAAGTTTTCTGTTCAAATGGACTCATCGCCATCAAAATGTATTTTAAGCATGATTAGATGCTGAACATACTATACAAATTGGATACCTTGAGGTCCATACTTCAAGGTATTTTCTCAATGCACAATCTGGTTTTGTTGGCACGGAATTTCTATGTCATGGCAGAAGTTAAGTTCTGTATTTTCCAAATGAATATCAAAGACTGAGAGGGATTGAATGACCTACCTGTAGTGAGTAAACTAGTGATAGAATCAAAACTCGAAAGATGGTCTCCTGCTCCTTTGAGCACATTAGGTCCTGGTTTCTGTAGCTGGTTAGCTCACTTAAGACAACGAAGCAGTGTCACCTAAGACTTTTTGGCAATGAGGGAGAATCATAAATTTATTAACTTGGTAGAATGAAGAACATTGAACATTCTAACAAATAAATCAGGACTGACTTTGGTGAGAGAGCAGTTTTTATTTTAGTGGGACGGCAGCCTTCTCTCCTAATAATGTCTGCAGTATTTACCTACATTTTCCATCTAGCAACTGATGACAAGGCTTACTGCTCTAGACATACGGCCCATTATAGTCGAGTAATCTCTCTGCTACTAGATTACCATTGCCTTACAGATGGATCCTCACTAATATTTTTTTTGTGAAGGATAGCACGTAAATTATGGGCCTGCAATGTTTCGGTTTTTGTTTTAATTGAGGTGAAATTCACGTAACATAAAAATAACTTTTTTTTAAAGAGAATGATTCAGATTTGGTACATGCACAATGTTTAGTAACCATAACATGTCTAGTTCCAAAACATTTTCAGCACCCTTAAAGGAAGCCCCATACCCAATTATGCAGTTCCTTCCGGTTCCCCTGCTGCTAAGTTTTATATACCTTTAATTTTTATCATACACACACACACACACACACACACACACACACTATACACACATCATCTATCTATCAAGAGATTAGAAACTGAGTTCCAGATCTATCTAGAGGTTACAAAGTTCCAGACAGAAGACCTATTGTGCCCTAAGTATGTAAGCTAAGACCTACATGTTTAATGGACGTTTCTCCATCAGAAAAAGAAAAAAGGAAACATCCCTTGCTTCTTTTTTAGCCTTCCTGTTTGTTTCTCTTAAGTTCTCACTAGATACTAATTATCAAGGAACAAAAAAAGACCATCAGTTCTGAGCCTTTTATTATGTAAAACTGCTGTTTTCTTCTTCTTGTAAAAACATTTTCTTACTAATTCCATAAACTTTGAAAATTTAAACTGCTTCTCTTATCTTAATGTTAAGCAATCATCTGGATTTTACATTTCTGTTTTAAAGATTCAAAATTATTGAACAAGTAATTTAATTATCTTTTCTTGGAAAGAAAATCAAAGGGGCATTCTTACTGTAATTTTTATTATTTAAGAAATTAGTGGATATACTTATTTAAACCCTTGTTATTCCAGAAAAATAGTTGACTTAGCCATCAGCAGATTTTTAAAGCTGTGTGTCTTTCAAATTAAGAAAAATGAGATCAAGTGAAAAATATGTCTGAAATTTAAATATTAGACGAAGTCAATTTAATTATATTTTAAATGTGCCTGAAGATATGAACTATATATTGTTGGCGACATGTTCTTCTATTGCCCAGTCCTATTTCAAGAATTTTATTGGCCTTTATTAATTCCTCACCTCCTTTAAGAAGTTTTCTTTCAATAACCCTACCCTAATGGGATAATTTCCTTCACATTTCTTTTGAATAAACATTTTATACAAAATATGACTCACTTTCGTACATTTTCTAGTTGCTTGTCATACATCCGAAATTTCTCAACTAGCTCCTCATGAAAAGTCTGGACTTCTAATTTTTTTTTTTTTTTTTAATGTACCCAAGCACCTAGGTGCTGTTAAGTTAAATCAGTGAAATATTGATGCTGATTTTACATAAAAGTTTGCCCTGGGCATGGGGGAAGGACACATATTTGAATGGATATTAGATAGAGAGGTGGCTGATTGCACATAGATGTCGACAATTTGCATACTATTTTATGTATTTATTTCAATCTGTGCCACAGAGGCATACGTTTGGTTTATTTCATGCTTTTGTTTTTAGTTGAGAGTAGTTAGGGCCATATGTTTTGAAAGAAGAAAGATAACATACTTTTTTCAGCTTTGTGAAAGGGAGGATGGGGTAATAATTTTACAGTGTACCACAGCAGTGATTTCTGTTCAAAACTTTACCAGATTGGAAACTCACTGTTCATAACAATTCTGGTAAGCAGAAGATGCAGGCATCTGTTTGAAGCACACAGAGTTAAGTTTGATACTTCAAAGTGCAGCATAGAGCATCTATAACTCTACTTAGCATTAGGAGATCTCATTTACTAATATGAAAATTTGATCTCCAGATTTCTTAGACTGTAGGTGATTTGGAAGAATATTCTGATCAAGGGCTAACAATTCTGACCTGGGATGTGGAGTAAGAAGATCTCGGTTCCCACTCTGGGCCACATAGTCACGTTATTACTGGGAAAGGAAGGCACTTATCTCTCTCAGCTTCTGTTTCCTAATGTATGAGATGGGTGAGATGGTAGACTGCATGGATTGGTAATCTACCTCAAAGTGATTATTAAATAAGGTAATAATGGATGCAGGAAGTCTTTGTAATTTAAAATAGTATGAAGAGATGAACTTTTTGTAATGATTAATCATAGAATTTCACTAAATTTCCTTTTATACAATTAAGTTCAAGGCCAAAGAGGGTAACTAGAGCAGTACATAGTGCTTTTGTGAGTTGTTTCTTTGACTATACCTCCTGTCTTTTTAAGGAGGTATTCTAACTTTCTGTTAGAATCTCGGTCTTGCTTGGGTCTCTGCTCTTGAAAGTGTGTCTTTCCGCTTTTGTCTCACATGACTTTCTTCTTAATCCCTCTTGCTTCCTGGGAAGGAATGTGTACTTAGGAATTAATGGTTCTCTGATCATCTGTGATGATTATATACGAACACTACCGAAGACACTCGTGATTGGAGGACTGGGAATGGCACATTTGGGGTTGTACAATGTCAAACTATCAAGTAATCAGAATTTTTTTTTTCTTTTTTTGGTGCTGCTTTCTTTTTTTGTAAAACCTTCTCTGTACTGCATCCTCATCCTTTCTCCATTTTCCTCTCATTCTTAAAAAATGATGCTTGAGGAAAGATCTGAGACCTCATTACATCGATGTGTAGTAACTGCTAACAGACTATAACAGCATTTCCCAAGATAGGGAATGATTGGAGATGTGTTGAAAAACAGGTTTATGGCCATGGAATTTTTTCCAGGATGTAGGCTTTTGCCCCATATAGGAATGTACATTGATTAAGGCCTGTAGCAGTGAAATTAATTAGTTTATCCCAATGGTGTCCAAACTTACTGATGCTTAGATCCCTTTTTAAATGACACTCCTGTTAACATCCAGTGAAGGATGTCAGCACTAGAATTCAGGCATCAACCTATGGTCTTGGGTTCAAAGGGAAAAGGATGGGGAATGGTACTCTCAGAACTCTTAAGTATGGACCATTATAGGTAATTGCCTCCACCTTCTAAAGAAAGCTCAGCCCTAAAATAACGAGAAGTGAAATGCACTAAAATCTGTTTTGTCAGAACCAATGAATGTTTATCTTTCTCTGTTATGATGTTATTCTTAGTTTGACACATATCTTGTGTGTGATGTGTTCATTCATTCTTGCGTGCACTTAGTAACTACTTGCTGAGCCAGGTACTACACACACACACATATATACATATACAGAGCATACCTGCACATTTTTTCATCATACTTTTCTTAACGGTATTGTTTCTGCAATTGACTCTCTTCAGCAGGCCTTCTTAGCATTCAGTATGGTATAGAAGAAATAACGATAATCAACACTGAAATAAACCTAAAGTTAATTTGTCTCTTTGTTGTAGCAATTTAGTATTTGTCATCTGAAAGACATGCTGCAGAGGTCACAGAGCTATTTATTGGCAGATATATAACCAACACTATTTTGATGTTCCAACACTTCCTAATAAACAGTAGTCGTCATCTTTAAAAAAATAAAAAAGCAAACAATTGGTAGCCAAAGAAGCAAAAATAATGTTGTGATGGGAAATGGTCCATTGGAAATAATTGATAATCACAAATTTGATGTCTGTCTGTAAATGCAGATATAAATAATTTAGTTACATCTGTTTAAGATTTAAGATAACTAAAAATAATACTTAATAGAAATAATAAATCACATTCTTCTTAAGTTTTCTTTAATTTCTGATGAGTATTCCATAAATAAAAGCTTGGAAACAACTTAGTTAGGGGTCCGGAACATATTAAAGAGTTGCGATGTGCTTAATATCCACATTCTTTTATCTGTGCCAATCCTGAGCCTGGTGATGAAGCCAACTCTCATGTGAATTAAGTAACAAAAGGAATGTAACCAGGAAGAAGTCAGGTTTCACCTGGACCAAATTTCATGCAATTAAGTGTTTCAAGAGTTCTTTAGCCAGGTGTAACTTAATCAGTTTAAGGCACTCTCAGCTAGGGCCAAGGTACTCATACTGTGGACAGTCCTGTGACATACCACATTGAAAGTAATAGCAAACATACACTGTCTGGTCAGTTAGTGCCAAGAGCAAGAGAAATGCAGGTGTAAAAATAAAAAGGAGTATTTGGAGCCAGAGGCTAGTACACATTAGATGGGGTTACAGTCCCACTTCCCATGAACGCTCTAAGTAATAGTTTATCAGTTTAGTGTCGTACTGTTTAACCACGAAACCCCAGTGTCGCTCTCAGCAGCTTACTTAGCCTCTCTCTGCCTTTAGTACTATTCACAAGACTGTTAATGCTTGCTGCTGCTTTGCTTAGCTTCATATCTGGAAGACAGACGGATGGTCTTCCTTACAGCAGCACACAGTGCTGCCGTGACGGAGATCACCTTGTGGTGTTCTCTTCAGGAAAAACAGCATTCTCGGGCCCTTGCCTACGAAATGGTCCGGGAGTACCTGGGACCCAGGGTTCTGCAAAGCTGGGTTTTTTGGTAGCAGTCCATGAATATCCTGGAGAGATTATCAAGAGATAACGTAGCATAGAGGTTAAAAGCTCAGACTCTGAAAATAGACTACATGATTCTGAATCCCAGTTTTTCCACTTAACTTAGCTGTATGACTTTGAGCAAGTTACTTAACCTTTCTATGACTCAGATTCCTTATCTATAAAATTGAGATGATAAAACAATAGGATTAGTGTAAAGACAAAATGATTATATGCACAATTTTACTGGAATAGTGTCTAGCATATCATAAGTAAACTGTTAGTTATTTTTATCATTGTCATCATTTTGTCATGCCAACTGTGACAAGAGCTTGGGGCTGGCAGGCATTGGGACTAGGTCCTTTTCCAGTTCTGGAGAGTGTTAAGCTATGATTCCATAATAAATTACTGCTTTTCTTTGTTTCTAATTGGTAACTTCCTGCATACATCACTGAGATGGTTGTAGGATAATACGCGAAAACAACTTAAAATCTCAAATGTTCTGTATCTGTGATACCATAGCAGAGTAAGCCTAATCATACCTCTCCAGGCATTTTTCTGCCTCATATTTGCAAATGATAACACATTGAAAATACTTCTAAAATAATGGCACGCTATGTAGATTTAGATTATGATAAGATTGTTACACAGTTATTAGTGACTCATTTATTTTTTAATTGAAGCAGGATTTTTTTCTTCCTTGTAAATTTCTATACATGTCAAAGACTGCATGGATTCGTTTTTGTTTTTTTTTTTTCACCTTTTGGAATTTGAAATTTGATTTAGAGATTTGAAAAACATACTGCAGCTAGCTATAAAAAGAAAAATGATGTAAGAAGAGCATCCTTGCCTTTTTATTTGAAGGAAAGAAAGAAGAAGGTAGAGTTGCCTGGCCATAGAGAACGCCAGGTTTTCCATAGCCCGTGGGGCATTTTGCGTGCAGGAGACACACAGTTAAATGTGGGTCCGGCTCACTTTTTGACTGTATCATCCTGAGTTTGCTGCAGACTGGGTGCGCTGGCAAAGTGCATGGGCTGCAGGCTGCCCATCCCTGTGAGCTTACGTAACTCCTGATCTGTTGTGTATTTCTCTGCTTCAACTTCTTGGTGCTTGGGTCTTTTTGCTATCTTTTGATTATGCAATTTGATCGATAAAGGTACAAACCTAGAAGGGAATTTAAATCCTTATACTTTTGCTACCACTTAACACGGAAAAGGAAATTTGGTGCCTGAGAAGGATAAAACTCTTGGCTGTAATTCATTTATTGAATTTAGCTTCAGATTTAATTTACTCATGAGCAGATCATCAAAACTCAGCTGATATTTAGGAGGGTAGAAAAATTACATGTGATATTTGTGATGGGGTGTATGGATATATGTTCAAAGTGACTTGTGTTCTAAATGTATTACATGTTTAAACATTTGTTTTAGAGGGATCATATACATACTCTTTTTCATATATTTTTGTAATGTAATATGGTAGAGAGAAGACAGGTCATTACTTGTTAGCAGAAATGAAATATGAATATCATAT
This sequence comes from Rhinolophus hipposideros, assembly GCF_964194185.1. Classification (NCBI taxonomy): domain Eukaryota; kingdom Metazoa; phylum Chordata; class Mammalia; order Chiroptera; family Rhinolophidae; genus Rhinolophus; species Rhinolophus hipposideros. Next base: position 15,693,946 of record NC_138063.1, read on the forward strand.
ACATGAATGTTACATTTTACACATGTTTAGATAATTATGAAAAAAAATTTTAGACTTCCAATAAAGATAATTTGAGGAGTAAAAACTCTCCTTACTGAGGGTTATTTTAGGGCACCTGGAACTATTTGGTTAATTCTTATAAAAACTTCAAGTGATCTAGATGGAAATAAAAGCTTCAAATTTCAACAGCTCACACCTCTGAAAATTTTCCCATTTATAATTAAATATCCATCTATCTGTCAGTATACTGCAGACATTTATATGTTATCTCTAAAAAGATTTCCTATTTATGTGATAATAATGCAAATTGGCCTTTAGCCATCAAATGAAATGAAGTAGAATCTCTTTCAATTAGTAGATATTCCTTTATTTGATAATATATACTGAGACTATATCAGGTGAATACTTTTTATTTCTGTAGTTTGCTTTTTTTTTTTTTGCACTCGGGTTGTTTATTGCCTTACTATTATGGCCCTTGAGCATTATTCACGGCCTTTAAACCTTCTAACTTACTCAGCTCTGCTACTTGAGTCTGTATGATAGCCAGTAGCATGTGTCTGCTGTGACTAAGGGGCTGATTATTTAACTATTTAATTTTAATTAAGCTTAATTTAAATAACCACATATTACTAATGGCGACCATATTAGACAGCAACATTCTAGACATGTTAAAAATAGCTATAAACAATAAGTAGTACTTACAACAATATATAAGTAATATTATTTATTGTGTGCCTACAACAGATTAGGAATTACGCTTACAGGTGTTATCTCACAATCCTCACAACAAGAATAGGCCCATTTGACAAATGAGGAAACTGAGGCTCTGAGAGATAAATTGCTTTGTTATGTTCTGACAACTAATTGTGAGAGCTGAATTTGAAAAGAGTTGTTCTGCCTCCAGAGCTGGATAATTTCTACTATCCTGCGAAATCTGTTTCTGTATTATTTAGAGACTGTCTCTTCTAAGTACACCTCCCCCTCGCTTTATGGACCAGCTAGCAATATACCTTTAACTTGGTCACATAGAACAATTACAGTGTTCCTTTTAACTCTTCTGCATGTGGAAGTGTCATTGCCCTTGAGCCATTCTTTACTTATTGTGACCCGTGTCCTTCAAGCGATGCTGTAAGAGTGAGGGGCTAGCCCAGCTGCCTGAGTCGTGAACTGATCGACCACCTACATGAGATGCTGGGGAGCGTCACAGCACATGCCTAGGTCTGTAAACATCAGGGGCACACTATAAACTCTTGGCATTCGAGTGTTTGACCATCACAGTTTACAATACTCGTGCAGTCTCCCAGGGTCTGAGCTACTAAGTGAGCAGAGCTGGCACTTGGGCATCTGAGGCATAATTCTGCTTTGCCATTTTCTACTCATCATGGAGCCTACAGCAACTCTCTTTAGGAGTCTGAAAGTCTCGATCGCGATGACGATGTTTTCGTTTTTCTGATTCCCCTTTTTTGCAATTACACATTCAGGTGGTACTTGCAGCATCACAAAGGGACAGTCAGGTTAAGGAATGTTAAAGGTTTACTTACTGTATAACCTAGTGGCTATTACACACCTCATGGTACATGATCTGCAGCCACTTGTCTTTCTCCTCTCAGAGTTTAGTTTCCTACATCAAAAAGCAAATAGTATTAGCATATAATGGTTTCACTATGAACATGACGTACCACATTTTATTTTCTTAAAAGGTAATTATGAGACCCCACAGGAATATTTTAACAAACTATGGCCAAAGTATACAGTTGTATTAATAATTATCAATATCTTTTTATTTTTTGCCTTTAAGATCAAGGAATTGTTTTTTAATGGAAAGAACATAGACTTTGATAACCTGTTCATGTGCTTCCTTTACCACTTGTTAACTTTTTAATGTGGAAAAATGGCTTAACTTTCCAGAGTCGTATTTGTCCAGGAAATAAAAACCATCGCAACATAACATTCACGCTGTTGTCTGATGGTTTTTACATGTTTAATATGTGCCAGGTATTATTCTAGTTTCTTTACAAATATTATACCATTTAATTCGCACAAAAATTGTAGCAGGCACTGTCATTCCCATTTGGTTAAATTAACAGGCCCAAGTTTGCCAAGCTAATACTAAATGGTGAACTGGCAGTCAGATCCAGGCCAGTCTGGGTCAATACATTTGACCTCTCTGCCATACTTTAGCCCTGTGGAGTAATAACGATACTATTTAAAACACCCACTGTGTATGAGCATTAAGAAGATTAGAAATAATATATATGGAGCTCTTAGCACAAAAGCTATTCCTCAATAGGCCCTAAGCAAATGGTAATTATTGTTAGTTTTTAAATCTCCATAAATGAAACTGATATGCCAAGACAGATAAAAATAAAACATCAAAGGGGAAAAGTAGGATATGCATTCTACTCCCTTGATTGATTGATTGATTGATTGATTTTAATTTGGCTTGGTTTTCTTCTTTTCTAATAGGCTGAGGTTCTAGTTCAAAGAACATACCATATTGGTGTTTTTTTGATGACTACAGAAAGGTTAAGCAGGAACAATGGATGGAACAGCTAATGTACCATAGTAATATATCTCAAATTACAACAAATATTAAATATGTAAAATGAAAACATTTTAACTTTTGTCTGTTCAGGGTTTAGTGTTATCTAAAGAGCTTTGTTAAACTCAGAATTTCTGTGTGTATGATTTTGTTTAAATCCAGGATTGTAAGAAAAAAAGATAATGGTGTTTACTTTGAATATTAACTATACTTTGCTATTAGTTTTCCAGGATGCTGTTATTCAACAGATAGTTCATTAAAAATGCTGTAGCCTAGGAGCTTTGCCAAGTTTCCCCATTTCCAATTTTGCAACAATAATTTCTCACTTTTTTCTTTAGTTACTCTTGTGGGAGGAATGAGAATGCCAAAAGTTACCTTGATCTAAGCTACCATATCAGAGAAAAACTAGTGTAGATTTTTGTTTCCCTTTAAACTTTTCTCATGTTTCATTGGTAGAGTCACTTCAGTACATTGAAGTAGAGTTTGAGGTTTTTATTTAATTTTTCATTGGACTGATTTTCTGGTGTTAATCATTAAAAACAATTCCAACTGTTTGAAGATACCTGGCATGTTTTTTATTGTTTTGTTAAATAAAAAGCTATTTTATTTAACAAATATGTAAGTCATCTTTCTATTTACCTGGAATAGTAATAATTAAAATTAAATGGATGTGAGATTTTCCTATTGAATTTACCATTTCTGTTGAATACCTTATTAAAATGTATACTCTGAAGTCTTTTGATTAAGAAATTAGCAAAATAGTTGACTGAAATAAAATTAATGAAGCAGCTCACTAGTCATCTAGGTTATTAGAGATGAAAACATTAAGGATAAACTGAAGTAGGAGCATTATGATCACTCTGTTTTCATAAATATCTTATACCTCCACCTCCATTTTTAAAGAAAGTAACCAGTAAATAGTGGAAAATAAAGAACAATTGATAGTTGTATATCTTGATCAAGTTGCATATCTTGAGAAGTTGCTTTGACCGTTCCATTATTGAATTTTCTTTAAAATGTGGGAGGTTGTACCAAATAAACTTTTTTATTTCTTCTATCTTAAAAAAGTATAATAGTTCTATGTGATGTTTATTTATATAAACAAATATATAAAGCACTTACCTTAAAAATCTTTGGGTGTGACAAAACTGAAGTATGTGAATGGAAAGGGAAGAACATATACCTGAGCTGTAACTTACAATATAAAACCTATAAAATATGTAGAATTCGCCTTTTTAAAAAAACTGTTAAATGATGGTCTATTTCTTGTTAACAAAGACTTTCATCTTATCTAGAGTCTTCATTTGGCTACAACACCAGAAAACATAAACTGCATAGTATAATATATCCTAAAAGCTTTTTTAACCCCATATATACTCTTTTTTTGTTCAGGCAGCATTTATGAATTTGGAGTAAGTGATCTTACTCTCAAAGGAGCTTGATCATAATTCATAGTCAAATTACCAAAGATTTGTCCTTATACACATATGTCAAAAGAAATATCAAATAATTCTACCAAATGGGGGGGGAATGAACCATTTTAGGTGTCATCAATTGGTGTTGACATAATAGTATACATGTTAAAAGATAATGTAGTAGAATATGTAATTTAAATTAAGCTACATATTATCTTCAACAATTTATTTCAGTTTTAAAATATAAGATAATAATATGAATCAGTTTATTTTCAGTTTTATATTAAATATATTGATTTCTGAAATTTGGGGTAACATATAGTATACTTAGCTTATCTTAATACTGACTGGCCAAATAGCTGTCAGGCTAACAATAGCTTCTAGATATATTATAGTCATATTATGTTCATTGTGTCATTAGAATGCGATGATCTGATTTTCAATTTCCCCATTCTCCTAGAAGGTAATATTTTCTTTCATCTTTTTAGCCTACTCTTAAGACTTTCTCTAAATACATTTAACAATATTTTCCAAACTGTTTGTTAGTTGCATAGTTCTCTGGAAAAATACTGGGTTTTGCTTGACAGAACTTAGAGTATTGATTTGTTTTGGGATTCCTGGTTTAAGTTTTGTTTTTTGTCCCTTAAAGATTTTTATCCCCCTTGAAAAATAATTCTCCTTATTATAAGCCCTTTGGAAATAGAAGTCACTAGCTATTTATACATTTAAAATATGAAAAACATTTAAAAATAAAATGAAATATAGCCCATAAAATACAGGGCTTATAGCCTTCCATGACTTAGGAAAAATCCTTCTTTTCTAAAGTATGCATGGGGTTTTCTGGTTTGTTTTTATTTTGTTCAATCTCCAGGACCTCCCAATTTTCAAGGGCACTGTGGGGCATATGTAGCATTTATTTGATGTATGTATGTGTATGCATATTTTCCAACATCTGTCTCTATGGACCTATCCTTTGTGAAATCCTAAACCTTGTATTAATGCTTAGTTTGTGATTCATGGTGTTCTGAGAGCAATTATATAATTTTTCTTAGGGTGTTTATTTGATGTGCACCGTAAAAAAGGGGGAGAGTTATTTTTTGGTAACCCTGCCGTTGCCTTTTTATTGGTGAATTTCTCTTTCTTTAACTGTGACCTATGAATATCATTGTAGGCTCACTGCCAATTTTGTGAGCCGCTGTCTGCTTCAAAATGGAGGCAGGAAGGTATCCATTTTCATCAAGAGGATGACAGTGTTCCAGTCTCTCCGACCATCTGGAGAGAGGAACTTTTGGAGCAAAAGAAAATGGGGATAAAAAAATATATATTTAGCAGAAAAGGCAAGGGGAAAGCCAATTAAAGTTAAACTATACCTTATGAATTGATGCTGTTCCAGTGAGCTGTATTCTTTAAAGGAAACATAAACATGAAAATACACAGGTTATTTTTATAAAGAATTGGTTTCCCAAGTCTCATGAGTATTAGTAAACAAATGTAAGTAAATTAGGATTTTGGCACACTTTTTAAGTTTATTGCACTCACAAATATAATAAGAACTATAAAGGAAGGCGCCCCCACCCCTTCTTGTATACACACTGATTGTTGGTGGTCTTTGTAGATCCGGGCTTTTAATGGCCCTTTTCATGCATCTCTGCAAAAAGCTGACACTATGGAAATTTCATATTCCAAGATATATTTGTCACTTTCTGTGGTTTGGATACTGCATTTGTTTTCTCTGTCTCTCGAAAATGAAAATATTAATGGAAAGGTAGAATAAAAGGTAGCACCTTGATGCATGTCTTTCTGTTTTTACCTTTCATATGGTCGTGGACCATTTGTGTTGTTGTTGTTTTTGTTGTTGTTTTTAAGGATGCTTAGATTCCCAGGACAATCTTACCGGTAGTATAGAATATATTTATAACTAGACATAGTTTGCAATATTCTTGCCTGTGACGGGAAAATATCACACCTGGTTTCCCATTCACACAAATATATGCTTAGCATTTTTGTTTGTTTTTCGTTTTTCTGTGTTCTGAAAGGAGCAGCAGTGTTTATAGGTTTTCACCCGACTTAGAATGGGCATGGCTGAAATTTAGTATTTTGTGTTTGTTTCTTTTAAAGTAATGGACTTTGAGATGCTTGGTCAATGCAGCCAGCAATACTAAATTGGCTCTCCTTCCTCAGGTTTATGCTCCATCAGCAAGCACTGCCGACTACAATAGGGACTCGCCAGGCTACCCTTCCTCGAAACCAGCAGCCAGCACTTTCCCTAGCTCCTTCTTCATGCAAGGTAAGATGCAGCCTCTCCTAAGGGGAAGTCCACGGGGCAGAGTTTTCCGTGGTCTTTTCTTGTCATCTATGGAGCAAAAGACTGTTGAATTGATACCCAAGAAATAGAATACTAGGCAAGTGTAGAATATTGAAGGTTCTTTTCTTAGCAATTGCATTCATTAAAAATAAATCAATTAACTAAAACTTTAGTAAGACTTTTTTTTTTTTTAACTAATGCCCCTTGAACAATAATGAGTTAAGATTAGACTGGTTTGCTTCACTGAGAACTGACGCTTCTTGGGGGATGGTCTTCCATAACTGATCATTTCGGCATCTTCACTCGTCCAGAAGAATGTATATATATGTTTAGAAGTGTTTTGGCTCAGTGTGTATTTTAACCATCCTGAATTTAGCCAATTGGGAACAACTTGCACTTCTGTTTAACTTTATATAAAAATTTCAACCACTTATTATTGATAGATGAAGTGACCAATCTAAAAACTGGAATATTATTTCATTACATAGCAAAAGCTTTATCCCAACATGCTAACTGATGTAGGGTGAAAGACCCAGGTTTTTTCCCCCAGAGAAATGTAGAAAATTAAAGTTTCGTGGTAGATAAAGTATATTTATTCCCCTAACTGTCCAGTGTATTTAATTAAATGCACATGGATGTGTGATTGCTGAGCTTATAGTCTTCTACTGATAGCACAGTCCCTTTCTACTGCTTGAAAAGACCAAAATGGTTGAAATGACAGCAACTGCTTGTAAGAATAGATGGTTTGGAGGATGCAACTAAGGCCCCGTCCGTGATATGCCTGATATCTTATTGCCGTGGTACATTTATTGCCCAAATGTGATAATCTTGACACCAAGTTAAAACTCAGAAATGTAGATATGGAATTGACCAAGAACTCCTGTATGCAGAACTTGAACTATTTTGGCCTGCGTGTGCAAACCTTGTTTGTGCCCTTGGCAAAATGCCATGGGATTTCCTTCTTTGAGCTACTCCAGGAAGGGCCACATCACAGGAAGGAGCACGCACTTGGGGCAGCAGGTACCAGGGGAGCAGCCTGGTGGCTCACTTTGATTACGACGGACACACTAAAATCATTCTGATTAAAAGGGATTTATTTTCTTTCCCTTCAGAGTGTTAGTAGCTCTTTTACGTTGTTAGTTCACATGTGAAATTCCATGGAAACATCTATGAAATTGAATTGAATGGGTCTCTCAGGATTAGAGAAAATTTGTTCCACATGTAATGGAGCTCATGTTCCCAGGGATCCTTTATCTTTATAACCTGTCCTAGGTGTAACCCTCAAAGGAACACACCAGGGCATATCACTTGGGTGTGTTCTGTGCAAGGAGAAAAGGCTCCACCAGCACCCCTCTTTTGTAACCAGTCGGAAAAACTATGCTATCGGTGTTGAATAGAGATTGTTGACTCAGGAATCATAACTCAAAGCAGGTTTTCATTGAGAAAATTGAGAGAAGGATGGATTTCTTCTGTCTGCCTTCAGGAAGGTGGCTTGCTTAACTTGTGCACACTGCAGAAGAGATCAGGTAGATTAAAACAACAGGTTCTTCTCCTTAGCAGATCACACAAAGTATGGGGAACAAATTTGTTTTTCAGCATATGAATACCCAAAAAGCAAAAAAAAAACAAAGCATGTTTCCGAGTTGACATTTAGGATGAGCACAATTAATTTGCACACGTCTAATTCTATTCTTTCAAAACAACATTATGCCAAGATCATGGGATGTGATAAATATTAATTTGCTGTGAAAAGCGTAATTTATGTAAAATACGTATTTTGATAAGTCTGTATTGAGTAGAGTGTTCTGTGTTAACAAATCTTAAATGTACTTCCATACAGTGCCTCGTGTTGTCAAAATGTTTCAAGTGACTCTTGTTCAGCGATATATATTCGCAATTTATTTGTCATAAATGTCATCTACCTAAAATGTCAGTGATCTTGAACTCCATATTTGAATTTAAGGGGACATCTAAACCTTCAATCGCAGGTATAAATCCAAAGTAGCTGAGTAATGACTGTTTTTGAAAGCCCTGTTTTCACATTATGATCACAGGAGCAGTGTGTGGTGATCCCATTTCATATCAGCTTCCTTCAGTGAGGGCTGTGTGGTGCCCAGAGAAGTTAGGCCTTGAAGAAACATGCAGTTTAGGTGAAAGATGTTCAGAGACACTCAGGGGCACATTTTAACCTTATTACTCTGTAACTTCTCATTTTTAACTTTAATGTCTATCTTCTAGTTACAACTCTTAAAATGATCAAAATCACAGACATGATTTTGCTTGCGTAGTTCTTTAAAACAAATCTATAGATTATTCATCCCTGTCCTGAAACCTTTCCAGTTTTCTGAATTCTAACTTCTGGGTTTAAAATCTCAGAGGAAAAAAGCCTTGCGAAATATAGTGTCAGATTTAACTTGTCTGTTGGCTAAATTTTCAAAAGGTCTTTTTGAATAAAATGTGTAAAATAATCTTATTTTCAAGGAAGCAATACTTGCCATACAGTTAACACCTAGCTGGTAGCCTGATGTATATCTGGCACTCAATTTTTGTTAAACTTTTGAAAGAAGGAAAACTTGAATGAAACCAGCAATAACATAGGTCCTTCCCTCTATTTCTACCCCCTTGATCTGAAAAGCCTAAAGCAAACAGTAGCAATCGCTAAAGGTAACTTCTAGACCAGTCAGCCCAGAGAATGAGCAAAATCTATAGGAATGTTTTAATTATGGTATTAACAAAAAAGATTAACTTGTTATTAAAAGATACTTCATATAGTTTACATGTAATTTTAAACCTCTTTTTAAGTCATAATTGTATAAAATCCAGAGGCTTTCAAAATTGACTGTGTCATAATACCCACCTTATATGTGTGTACTCTTTGAATTGCTACCGAAGGCTTAAGATAGCTATATCAAAAAAGGAAAATCAAAAAAGAAAACAAAAACTCAGAATGATACAGTTTCGATTCCTCTTCCCTAGATATCATAATGTAATTCCACCTCTAATTCTATGTACTCTGTATGTTAAAAAAAAAAAGAAATCTAATCTTTCAAATCTGAGATGTTCTTTTTTGTTGTTACTTACTACTCTATACGCTTTTTAAACTTGCAGACTTGCCAACTCAGTAATGTCTCAAGTCTTTTCAACCCAAAATTTAGGGGCAATTTGACTTTCAGTTCGTTTTCATAGAAAAAGTGCTCCAAGGACTTCCAAGAAATGTTTCCTTTAGCATTAATTACCCTGCTGACTTGACATAATTCTGTGTAGAACTGTGTTCTGTTGTTCTTTTACAGTTGAATTTTTACTAAGAACACTTTACTAGGTTAAATATTTATAATTGTTTGGCAATATAGAGCCATTGGGGAAAAAATAATGATGACTCTTTTCTGATGTAATCAACTAACCACCACAAAGATGAATGCACCACAGGCAGTCATTTTCAAGTATATGAAGAAACCCTATTCTATCAGGCAAGGCTGAATGCCTCAGCAGAGTCATGGTTTTCTTTGTCCTTGACAGATGGCCATCACAGCAGTGACCCTTGGAGCTCCTCCAGTGGGATGAATCAGCCTGGCTACGGAGGGATGTTGGGCAATTCTTCTCATATTCCACAGTCGAGCAGCTACTGTAGCCTGCATCCACACGAACGTTTGGTAAGGCCGATTTACATGGGAATGGGGATAAAACAACACGTCTGTTAAATCCCGTCCTCTGTCTTTCTATGCATGTACATAAGGACTCTGTCAATGGAGGTGTAATTGGTATACACCCATGATTCTTACCTTTGTCTTGTTTTTGTGGTCAAAGACAAAACTGAATCAGATCATCTCTGTAAGCATTTTCAGATTCTCTTTGTCATTGTGCTTCTGTTTATTATGTTTTGTTCTGTGCTTTATTTATCACAATGTCAGCTTCCTTGTGTACATAAATACACATGGTATTTGAGTTACAGAATTCAGCTATGGCAGTACCTTATTAGGTTTGGTTTGGTTTGGTTATCTGTAGTTCGAAGGATCTGCGGCAGGGGGCAGAGTGACAGTGAGTAGACTTGGGAGGTAGATGGTATGCATCACGCATGGGCATTTCCATTTCCCTTTGATCGGCTTCTGTCACTTCTGACAGCTTTGACCTGTTGTGCCGTGCTAGAAGGAAAGAATTCATGTTTTCTACGCTCTCCCGTCAGTAACAGCAGCCATGGGATTTCTGTATAGGTCCGATGCCTAATTTTCTGTATTTCAGCTTTGATTCCAGTCCCCACCCCCCACCCTCCACCCATGTCTCCCACTGATGCTGTGTTTTGCCTCACTGTAGTTGAAAACCGTTAGGCTGTAGAATGTCACCTTTTTATTATTATTATTATTATTATTATTATTATTATTATTACTACAACTAAAGTTTCCACTCTGCCCATCACCTGTGCTCATCCATCCTAGTTTTACTCTTTGTCCTAAAGGAAGTAACTCATCTGATGTTTTTCTAGCCTCGAAAACAACCACAGCCCAGAATCCACTTAGAAACTTAAGTCTACGATTAAATGGAGGAAAGAGTACTTCTAGTTCATGAGTTAGATTTGGAATGCAGATAAGCTGGGACTGAGTCCCTTGTGCAATAATATAGCTTTAAAAATGTATAGACCTCTACTCTTACACATGTAAAAGGGTATATGACAAGTCATTATAGTTAGTATTTATATAGTATTTATATAATTTCTTTTCATCTTTCAAGTTGCCCTTTTTTTCTGTAGTATTCAGATTTATGTTTCTTTTTCTGTTCTGGTATAGGAAATAGTAATTTCTAGATTTCCGTGGCCTTTCCTCTCTTTCGCTCAACCACTAGAGCTATAGAAAGGTGACCAATATCCTAGTCAAAAGTTAAGATTTCTGAAATCCTTCAAAATATCTATTTATTTAGTCCTCGTTAAGACAGACACTCTTTGGTCAATTAACCTATCCGTTAATGAGAGGCAAATGGTGGAGATGGAATTCGCTTTTTAAATCATCTCCCAGGTTTGAATGTGTAAATCACAAACTATCTCAAAATTCATCACATTTTCAGTAAATAACAGATGATTTGCTTTCAAATTTTCTCTTCTCTCACCTCCTACTTCGAGGTATTAGAGTGAAAGCTTAGAGAAATATCAACTATTATTATGCTAGAATTTGTTCTTGGCTAACATTTTTATTTCTCCATCATCATTTTCCACTTCTCTAAGGAACTCATGATCAAATCTACATGTGTCCTATGAGCAAGGAAAGTTTTGATTACACATAAAAAATTTGGCACTATGCTAATATGTTGGAATTTCAATCCTTTTAAGAGTTGTCCATCTGACATTTATTTTTCTTCCCTCTTATATTTCTTTTTCCTTTTCCTATCATGGTCTAGAATTTTGATTTAGGTGGTTTGATTTTATCCCTAATTCCCTGCTAGGGGGAGGTATCTTTAAAATGTGCTCAAATGCACAAAAAGTGTAACTTTTGAAAGGAAACCAACTACATTGGTTTTCGAAAAAGTTTTGCTGAACCAAGACAATAGGAAGAATCAAAACAACCAGGAAGCGAGATCATTTGAAAGGAGTAGCCCAACAGGTTGCATCAAATGCTGTATTTGTAATGTCATTTATCTATCGCAAAACATAGGCTTTCCGTTCTTAACATGATCACTTAGCAGATCGTAGAGATTACGGGTTTTCTTTATAAAAAGGCCAAATGAATTAAGTCTCTGTCAGTATGAATTTTCTCACTGATAGGAAACTGTTGAATTATTATTTCTAGTAATCACTGTAATTTCAATATTTACCCATTCGAAAATCTCTCGCTGAAGTGACGTTTAAAAATGTGACATTGAGAATAATTTGCGTATATAGTAGGTAGTGTCCTTTCTGTTGAAAATATTGCTCGTTCCTTACAATTTTCGAACTTAGCTTTTAGCCCATTCCATGGTGAACAAAGGAATAGTTTGAGAAGAAGCAGAGAGCTTACCTTGTGTTATTTTGGGTATCATTTGGCCAAATTAGTATTATCTCTAAAGGTGTAACATTTTAGAAACATAGTTGTCATTGTCACTTCACACCATGTTATAATAGAATGTGTAAATTATAAAGCTTAAAATCCACACGTTTTAGCTGCAACTGTCAAGTCACCAGTATCGATTCTTCAAATTCCCTTTAGAGTTTCAGCCTGTATAACACAACCTCACAGGTAATGATGACGATATCACAGATGCGCATGTAAAATCTCTCAAAAGAATGGAGTTTGTGGTTAAGCTTTAGAATGGGTTCTTGTACATGTACGTGTGGAATGAGCTGGCAGACTTCTTTTTAAAAATAAGATAGAGTCCTTGCTATCTGTCATGGTTGAGGCATAGTCTTTGCACCACAGGGTGAAATAGTCCTAGGAGTCTGGAATTTTAATAAAAAGGAAGTTCCGTTGTCTTCTGTTTTTTGTGACATAAACCCTAACCCCTGTGATGATCACCTGGGTGTGATTTTGCCCCTTGGAGAACATTTAGAAATGTCTGGAGACATTTGGATGTGACACCTGGGGGATAGTTGTGTAACACCCCCCTACTGGAATCTAGTGCATAGCGGGCAGGGATGCTGATAAAAACACAGTGCACAGGAGAAGCCCCCCACAGCAAAGAATTATGTGGCACAAAAGACCAATTGTGCCAGGGCTGTGAAACCCTGCCTTAACCCAAAGCGTGATTTTATGCTCAGTCTGTGCTACCCGCTATTGTATGTTGTAATCTTTGAATTATCAACCCATAGGTTGATAAAAACATCACTAATGGAAACATTTTTAACACTTATTCTGTCAATAGACTCCAAATACACTGTCGTTGGATATCATAAGTAAAAATATCTAAATAGTGGGCATGTAAGGCCATAACACTTTATCATACTTCCCCTTTCCCTTTGTATAGTAGGAAGCAGGGCCGGGCAGAGAGTATTAATAGCTGGAGTAAGACTTCTTATAGTTGATCCCTAAATACTCCAAAAGACACATTATTCACATATCACTTATAGTCGCTGTGGTATATTTAGTATATCTTTGAATGACAGTAATTTTCAACATACTTTTCCTTGTAAAGTGATCTAGTTATAAACCTCATTAATTGCTTTCAGCATCTAATTTTCTGTGAGTCTCTAAAAATGACTGATTAGGTGGATTGTATTGGTTTCCTCATTAAAATTTGTGGGGAAGATCTCGTTTTAGCCTCCGAACTCAGGATTAACCCTTTGTCAAATCCTGAATTGCTGTGCATTTTATACCAAGTTAAGGGGTCTAAAAATTATCACTGGTGTGATAATCTATATCCTGTTTCATTCTGTGATTATTAATAGTTACTTAAATAGTTTTCATAATTCTTTTCTTGTGTTTTGATTTCTGTGTAGTAGGGGCTGATTTATAAAGTCTCTATTCTTCAGAAACTCACTATGGAACAGAACTGAAACCATCTCTTTTTCTGTTAGCTTTCTTTTTCTTTATTCTGTTTCTTTTTCTCCACTTTATTATATATAGTCTTTAGCTCTCGAGCAAGTATAGCTCTTCTCAGTTTGGTGTTCTGTGGCTTATTCAGAGTTTCACGTTAGCTGCACTATTGAATGTGGGGTCTGTCATTCTTTGGAGAAAATTTCATGGACTACTTGGGGTATTCCATAAGTAACAAGTAGAAATGAGTTTAGCAGGTGGCCTAAGGAAATTTTTTTTGGTCAAGCGAAGAAGTCCATGAAATTAAAAAGTTTGAAAGGCATTCTTGGGAACTTGGAAAGGTTTAAGGACATCATGTCAACTTTTTCACTGAAGTTGACCTTTCATTTGGACTATTTTGAGTGTGCAGAGGTAATATTTTCAAAGGCAGGACACTGGCAGACCTAGCTCTGAAACGTAGTTTCATTTTCTAGACTTTTTGGTTATCTCTCAAATTACTGGTATTTCAGCCCACTATTTAGTAAATGCTAACTGATAACCAGTTGTTCACTGAGTATATAGGATAATTATGTGTTCAGCACTCAGCTGTAAGTTGTGCGATGCAGAGGTATAAGCTCTGTTCCTTCCCTTTAAAGAGTTTACAGTGTAGGGTGGAAGTGCACTTAGAAGAGAAAGCAATGAAAAGCAGCGTATAATCGTTACATGGCACAGTGCAGAATGTTAATTCAGTAGGGATTCAGAGAGAAGAGATCTTGGAAGAGCTGGAAGTCGTAAGAAATCATCAAGGAAGAGGTAGAACCTGAGACTGACCTCTCAGAAGGAGAGGGTCTCAAGACCCTCTCAAAACCTTGGGTCTTGAAAATACCAAGACCCAGGGTTTCACTCCTTGTGAATAAGTGTCTGGGCTTTAAGCACCTCTGACTATCAGCATCATGTTTAATCTCAATTTTATATTGAACAGTAGTAACAGAATCTCCAATAATGATATAATAAAGATCAATAGCCCATTAATATAGTATGTGTAAGGAAAAAGCAGATTTTAGCTTAAATATTTTTTCTTTACATGTCTGTAACACATTCAGATGCCTCTGAGAAAAACTGTTTAAGCTACTTATTATCTTTAACAAGAAAATAGCTCGATGTGTTTCTGTAAATTACTGTGTCCCTCTTAGTGATCTGCTTATTCCCAAGCAGATGGATGAGTAGCACCTAATTTGCCACCTTACTGGCACTGTGATATGCCCGAAGAAATGCAGCTTATTTGGACGACTGGTATGATAATCTTACTGAAAGCCAAGCCTTAAACCAAATGACTCTGTAAAGATGATGTTCTTTTTTCCTAGTCACCTATATGATAGATTGCTAATGGAGAAGAGATGTAAAGAAAATCGAATCTTCATCCTCAGTTCGTTTGTTCCAGTTTAATTCAGTATGATCATTGACTTAACACTTTACACATTGATACTTTGGAGAGATACATTTTAAATTTCTCCTTTGCCATTTTGTTCATGCTGGAGTGCAGAACGATGATCCAGTTTGGCAGGAAGAAGATCTGAGATGGGTTCCTCTTTGCCATTTAGTATCCAGAAGGTCAGGGTGAAGTAAAATGTAAATCCTGTGTGTCATGATGCTGTTTTATTCATTTTATCACAGAATGTTTCTTATTTGATCCATAGGCCATACGGAGAATAGTAGCAATGCTCTTTTACGCCGCTTAAGTCAGAGATGGTTTCAAGCAGTAATTTTTAGAGATTGTGATAATTTCTCAATGTCCTACATTACCATTATTGTGTCTTTTTATTTTACTATTTGAAAACTGAAATCTGTCAGATCCAAGCAAGATATATTCTTGGGTATTTTGAAATACTAAGGGCTTTCTCCATCTCCGAATGAAGAGTTCTGAAAGAAGTGTTTGAAAACTAACCCACTAAATATTTTATGGTTGAACATAGCCTCCTTTTTTCTGCTTCTTGCCACAGAGCTATCCATCACACTCTTCAGCAGACATCAATTCCAGCCTTCCTCCAATGTCCACTTTCCACCGTAGTGGTACCAACCATTACAGCACCTCTTCCTGTACGCCTCCTGCCAACGGGACAGACAGTATAATGGGTGAGTCTCGGAAATGCCAATTCTGATGCTGAAAAGTCACTGTCAGTATTTAATAATGAAAGACCTCTTTTTCCCCCTCATAATTGAACAGCAGTCAGGCAATGAGTATTTGTCACATAACTGAATGAACAAACAAATGAACCAAACAGAAATAGTCATTGGCTTGACTATAATCACTTTTTTTTCCACAAGAAACTGAAATTTGGCTACTTTGTCTGTTGTGAGTCATTAGACCGAACAAGATTTTTAAAGGACCCAAACTACCTTGCTTCTCATCCTCTCAAGCAGCAAGCAAAATGAACTTCCATGAGTTGAACCGTTGAAGACTAATGAGACGTAGAGGGCTTAGTGCCTCTTAACTGACCACTTCCCAAAGTCAGTCACCATGCTCTGCTCTTAGCTATAACATGCCACAGTCGTCTGGAGACTGGCTCATGCGAAATTCACAGGTGAGCAGTAATAACTAGATGGGCTTCACTTTCTGAAGCATGTGGCATTGTGGAGTCCTTCGCAGGGCCAGGAGTGTTTGTTCACATACAGGAGAGGAGATGGCTGGCCATCAGTGGGCCACAAGTCATTTGTTGCTTTTTATCCAGCGAATTTACTCACCAAGTTAAGGCTCAAGCAGAAAGCTGTTGCCAAATTAACAGACCCATCATTATCCTCTCATTTTTCATGCTGTCCATTGTGGTCCTTTCCCTCTCCTGCCCTGAAGGAGGAGCTAGCGAGTGTCTGGCTGCCCAGGAAAGAAAGAGCTCAGGTTGGGGAGGAGGAGGCAGGCACCTTCTCGGAATTGGCCTTAGACCACTTCCCTCCTCCTTCAGATGAGCAGCCTGATGTTCCAGGGTCTTATTAACCCTCAGATGTCACTGGTCATCACTACTCTGGTTCTCGCTCAAACCTACACCTTGCTGGGGGCCTTAAGAGGACTTCCAGTGCGTCACTGATAAGAGCGCTCACTGTATATTTTAGAGAGAAGAGTGTGTGACAGAATGATCCTGCTGCTCACTCCTCTTCACTGTTTATAGTTTTTTGCATTTTATTTCATCTATAGAACTTTGGGAAGTAGTATGTATGAATCGCTTATGTGGGAGAGTTTTTGATGAAAAAGAAATGTGTTTGGAAGTGTTACAAACATAATCCTGAGTAAATAATACACTCCCTGCTTATTCAATAATATATTTCACACTTGAGATGAGCCATCTAGCAGCCCTTTACTGTCGTGTTTTATTAAGAAGCAAATTTAGGAATACGTTTCCATTTTTGTAACTTTTCAGAACAAAGCTTCTACAAATGTGTTGCATCAGTTTGACCTTGGTGTGCTGTGGACAGAGGTCACATGGGGACGTTTTGTTAGCTATCGGTGCAGTTTTGGCAGATTTGAAAAACAAGAAGAAAGAAAGAAGTGCAGAACTGAAAGAGTGAGAAAAGCATATTTCACTTCAATGTGGTTTGACAAATGGAAAGCCCCTTTTTGCAGTCATGAGGTCTAGTTATGAAGAAGGGTGACCGGTCATTCATTGTCTTACATGGCAGATTTCCTGTCTACTTGTGGTTTGAGTAATTTTCTTTTTAAGGAAGGTATAAAGGTGGAGCAAAAGTTTGAGTTGAGGAAAACACACTTAGGCACTGTTTGAAACGAGTTCTGTTGACTGATTTGCAAAATAGTTTTTCTGGGAGAGAGGCCTTAGACTTGGGAAGAAAGAGGTATTATGAGATGGTGTAATCATCCTCCATGAGCTGTGGAAATGAGTCTCACTGGGAATGGGATTTGCTTTAGTTAAGCTGGTTGGCTGCTCATTAGCGTGTAGATGAACAGGAATGTCTACTGTCCTACATTTGGTCTGGTCAGGGTGCAGCTGTCGGTTCTACGTCCTCATGGGCTCAACTACATACTAACGATGGACTTAACTTGTTACAGACCATAGGGCTCTGTGTAAGTGGACGGAGGATCTAGATAATAATAAGAAGCTATAATTTTAAAAAGGAAAAGGTGTGAGATTTTTGGAACCCCGAAAAGGGATTTTTTTAGGAACAACCGTACTACACAAACTACTCCATAATCATGGGTGTACTTGTCAAAACCAACTAGTAGAATGTGACAAAGCTTTATAATCTTTTCAGGAAATGAGTAGACATGGTAATTCATCCTTTTTGGAGGAACAGACCTTTATTAATTTGCATAAATACAGTTATTACTGTAGGATGATTTTAAGGGAGAACATTCTAGAAATGATCTCCCTTAAAATGTGTTCTCCAGTTCCTTAAGTTAAAGTGTAGAGGAAAATGTAAATATAGTAATAAGCTTTAGTATTGCATGGTGTCTGAGTGGTTCATGTTTCTTCGCACTTTAATTCTCTTAGGTTTTTGGCTTGATTTTCAGAGTGTGGTAGAAGTCAGGGATGGCAGGATGTCTGTATAACAAGAAGAGAAGATTTTTCTTCTGTTAGTGATACTTCCCTAACAAACTGTATGGATTAATAGGATACATCTGTAGACTTTTGAAAATATTTGGCATATACTCACTCATTCTGAAATGCAGGAAGTAAAGAAATATTACATTGCCTGTATCACAAAGAACACACAGAGCTAATTAAATAATTGGTAAATAGGGAACACATAGGCTGACACATGTTTAAGATTACACACATGATTCTGTAGAAAATGACTGTAAGCAATACTAATGCTGTAAGAATGGGGTTCAAGCACTAACACATGGATATCACATTTTTCAAGTTTTCTTGGTGTAAAGTTGCAAGGCAGTGCAATCTTTTCATAAACAGTGTTGATGTCTTAGGAAGCTTCTTTTTCAGTTCAAAAAATCATTCCCCATTTCTCAGTTTCATGTTATAATGTGTCTTCCTGGAGGTCATTGATTTTCCTGAACTGATTATATAACCACAAATGCGTGTGGAGTGAGTTATAAGCTCTAGAAGTATCAGAAGGTAAACTCTCTGGGACCACGCTCCCTTGTCTCCTGTTCTCTGCATCTCAAAGATGGAAGATGCTCACTGAAGTCTGAGATGGCTTGTATTTGGTTTGGAGGAATGACCATCATTTCTTGTTTTTCTGTTTGTTTGTTTGTTTGTTTCTCCTCTGCGGCCCAATGTCATTTTTTTGTGAAATCCTTCGGAAGAATAAAGCTTATTCAGATTATATTAATGATGGGATTTTTTAAATTACAATTTATTGGGCTGACAATTCTTAGTAAAGTTACATAGATTTCAGGTGTATAATTCTGTAATACATCATCTATATCTCACACTGTGTGTTCACCACCCAGAGTTATTTCTCTTTCCATCACCATATATTAGACCCTGTTTACGGTCTTCTAGAGCTTTCACCCCCGTTACCCTCTGATAACCCCTAAACTATTGTCTATGTCTATGAGTTTTTGTTCCTTCATTTGCTTCTCTTGTTCTTTTGTTGTTTTCAGTTTTATATACCACATATCAGTGAAATCATATGGTTCTCTACTTTTTCTGACTTATTTCGCTCAGCATTGTAATTTCAAGATCCATCCATCTTTTCACAAATGGTACTAGTTCGTCTTTTCTTACCGCCGAATAGTATTTCATTGTGTATATATACAACAACTTCTTTATCCATTCATCTATCGAAGGGCATTTTGGTTGTTTCCATGTCTTGGCCACTGTAAATAAAGCTGCAGTGAACATTGGGACACACATGTCTTTATGGATAACTATTTTCAGATTTTTTGAGTAGATACCCAGGACAGGGATTGCTGACTCATATGGTAATTCTATTCATAATTTTTTGAGGAACCTCCACACTGCCTTCCATAGCGGCTGCACCAATCTGCATTCCCACCAACAGTGTCTGAGGGTTCCTTTTTCTCCACAGCCTCTCCAACACTTATTACTATTTGTCTTGTTGATGATGGCCATTCTAACTGGGCTGAGGTGATACCTCATTGAGCTTTTTATTTTCATTTCTCTGATTAGTGATGTTGAGCATTTTTTTCATGTCTATTTGCCATTTGTATGTCCTCTTTAGAGAAATGTCTCTTCAGGTCCTCTGCCCATTTTTCAATTGGGTGTTTTTTTTGTTGTCGAGTTGTATGAGTTCCTTGTATATTTTGGATATTAGCCCTTTATCAGAGACCTGTTTGCAAAAATCTTCTCCCATTCAATTGGTTGCCTCTTTATTTTGTCAATGGTTTCTTTTGCTGTGCAGAAGCTTTTAAGTTTGATATACTCCCATTCATTTATTTTAGCTTTTACTTACCCTGCCTTTGAAGTAAAATTCAAAAAATACTCTTTGAACCCAAGGTCCATAAGTTTAGTACCTGTGTTTTCTTCTATGCAATTTATTGTCTCAGGTCTTATGCTTAGGTCTTTAATCTATTTTGAATTAATTTTGGTACATGGTGACAGATAGCAGTCCAGTTTCATTCTTTTGCACGTGGCTTTCCAATTCTGCCAGCACCATTTATTGAACAGGCTGTCTTTTCTCCATTGTATGTTTTTGGCTTCTTTGTCAAAAATGATCTGTCCATATTTATGTGGGTTTATTTCTGGGTTCTCAATTCTATTCCATTGGTCTGTTTTTCTGCCAATACCATACTGTTTTGATTATTGTAGCCCTGTAGTACAAACTAAAGCCAGGGAGTGTGATACCTCCAGCATTGTTCTTTTTTCTCAAGATTGCTTTGGCTATTTGGGGTCTTTTGTGGTTCCATACAAATCGGATGATATTTTTGTTCTCTTTCTTTAAAAAATGCCATTGGGATTTTGATGGGGATTGCATTAAACCTGTATATTGCTTTGGGTAATACGACCATTTTAACTATGTTGATTCTCCCAATCCATGAGCACGGAATGTCTTTCCATTTCTTTGTGTCTTCTTCCATTTCTTTTAAAAATGTCTTATAGTTTTCAGCATATAGGTCTTTAACATCCTTGGTTAAGTTTATATTCCCAGGTGTTTTATTCTTTTTATTACAATTGCAAAAGGAATTCTTTTTTTTATCTATTTTTCTGAGATTTCATTGTTAGCATATAGGAATGCGATGAACTTTTTTGTATGTTGATTTTGTAACCGACAACTTTACTGTATTCATTGATTGTTTCTAATAGCTTTTTGGTGGAGTCTTTAGGGTTTTCTATATATAGCATCATGTCATCTGCAAAGAGTGACAGTTTAACTTCTTTATTCCCAATTTGGATGCCTTCTATTTCTTTCTCTTGCCTGATTGCTCTGGCGAGGATTTCCAACAGTATGTTGAAAAGCAGAGGTGATAGGGGACAGCCCTGTCCTGTTCCTGAACATAAAGAAAGGGCTTCAGTTTTTCACCGTTATTTATGAGATTAGCTGAGGGTTTGTCATATATGGCTTTTCTTATGTTAAGGTATTTTCCTTCTACACCTATTTTATTAAGTGTCTTAATCATAAATGGATGTTGTATCTTGTCAAATGCTTTTTCTGCATCAATTGATATAATCATATGATTTTTGTCCTTTATTTTGTTTATGTGATGTATCACATTGATGGATTTGTGGATGTTGTGCCCCGGGGATGAACCCCACTTATTTGTGGTGAATAATCTTTTTAATGCATTGTTGTATTTAATGCATTGTTGTATACAAATTGTATGTATGATTTGCTAGAATTTTGTTTAGGATTTTTGCATCTGTATTCATCAGAGATACTGGTCTGTAGTTTTCTTTTTTTGTGTTATCCTTACAGGCTTTGGTATCACGGTAATGTTAGCCTCATAAAATGAGTTAGGCAATATTGTCTCTTCTTCAATTTTTTGGAAGAGTTTGAGTAGGACAGGTATTAGATCCTCTTTGAAGGTTTGGTAGAATTCACTAATGAATCTGGTCCTGGACTTTTGCTTTTGGGAAGGTTTTGGATGACTGATTCAATTTCTTTACTAGTGATCTGTCTATTTAGATTTTCCAGTTCTTCATGATTCAGCCTAGGAAGGCTATATATTTCTAAGAACTTGTCCATTTCTTCTAGGTTATTGAATTTGGTGGCATATAGTCCTTCATAGTATTCTTGGATGATCCTTTGTATTTCTGTGGTGTCCGTGATAACTTCCCCTTTTTCATTCCTGATTTTGTTAATTAGTGTCTTCTCTCTTTTTATCTTAATAAGTCTAGCCAAGGGTTTGTCAATTTTATTAATCTTTTCAAAGAAGCAGCTCTTTGTCACATTATTTTTTTCTATTGTCTTTTTGTTCTCTACTTCATTTAGTTCTTCTCTGATTTTTATTATTTCCTTTCTTCTGCTGACCTTGAGTTTCATTTGGTCTTTTTATTCTATTTCTATAAGGTGTAACTTGAGGTTATTTATCTGAGATTTTTCTTGTTTCTTGAGATAGGCCTATAAGGATATAAATTTCCCTTTTAAAACTGCTTTTGCTGCATCCCCAAAATTTTGGTAGGATGTATTTTCATTCTCATTTATTTCTATGTATCTTTTGATCGCTCCTTTTATTCTTTCTTTGACCTGGTCGTTCTTTAAAAATATGTTGTTTATCTCTGTGGGGTTTTTTTTTCCTGCTTTCTTTTTGCAGTTGATATTTAATTTCAAAGCCTTGTGATCAGAGAATATGCTTGGTATGATTTCAATCTTTTTACATTTGCTGAGACTAGTTTTATGTCTCAATATATGGTCTACCCTTAAGAATGCTCCGTGTACACTAGAAAAAATGTATAGTATGATGTTCTTGGATGTAGTGTTCTATAATTATCAATTATGTTCATTTTATCTAATATGTTATTTAGGGCTGCTATTTATTTATTTATTTTCTGTTTGGATGATCTATCCATAGCTGTCAATGATGTATTTAGGTCCCCTACTACAATTGTGTTTTGGTCAATTTCTCCCTTTAGTTCTGTTAGTAGTTGCTTGGTATATTTCGGTGCTCCCTGATTGGGGGCATAAATATTGATGACTGTTATGTCTTCTTGTTGTATAGTCCCCCTTCTCATTATGAAATGTCCATCTTTGTCTCTTGTTACCTTTTTTATCCTGACGTCTGTTTCATTTGATATCAGTATGGATACACCTGGTTTTCTCTGGAACCATCTACTTAGAGTGTCATTTTCCACCCTTTTACTTTGTGTCTGTTTGTCCTTCTAGCTTAGATATGTCTCTTGGAGGCAGCATATGGTTGGGTTTAGTTTTTTGATCCAGTCTGCTACTCTGTGCCTTTTTATTGATGAGTTCAGTCCCTTTACATTTAGGGTGATTATTGATATATGAGGATTTCCTATCATTCTATCTTTGGTTTTCTGGTAAGACTGTGTCTCCATTGTTTCTTTGCCTTTTTGTTGTCTGTTATTTCTGTTTGGTGGTATTCTATGATACTTCCCTCTGTTTCTTCTTTTATTGCATTGTATATTTCAGTTCTGGATTTTTTTTTTATTGGTTACCATTAAGTTTATGTAAAAGAAAGTTTCATATTTTAGAGTATTCCATTTTCTTTAACATGCTTACGTTCTCCATTCCCATATTCCGGTTCAGGCCTTTACTCTCCCCTCTTTTATGTTTTGGTTGTCACAAATTATCCCTATTGATGCTGGTCGAATAGCCTCCTTCAGTATTTCTCGTAGTGCAGGTCGTTTATTAGAAAATTCCCTCAGCTTCTGTGTGTCTGGAAAGGTTTTTATTCCTCCTTCATATCTAAAGGATATCTTTGCTGGATATCTTGTTCTTGGCTCATAATTTCTATCTTTCAATAGTTTGAATATTTGATTCCACTCCCACCTGGCTTGTAGACTTTCTGCTGAAAAATATGATGATAATCTAATAGGCTTTCTTTGTAGGTTCCCGTCTTCTTTTCCCTGGCTGCCTTGAGGATTCCTTCCTTGTTGTTAATTTTAGACAGCTTCAATGTAATATGCCTTGGAGAAGGCCTGTTGGGGTTGAGGTAATTAGGTGTTCTATTTGTTTCTTGGATTCAAGGATCCAGTTCTTTCCACAATCTTGGGAAGTTCTTGTTGATTATTTGTTTGAATATACTCTGTGTTCCCTTCTCTCTTCTTTCTCTTTCTGGTATGCACATTATTCTTACATTGCTCTTTCTGATGGAGTCAGAAAGTTCTTGTAGAGTTCTTTCATTTCTTTTAAGTCTCAAGTCTCTTTCTTCTTCCATCCATGTCATTTCTAGATTTCTATCTTCAATGTCAATGATTCTTTCCTCCATCTGGTCAACTCTACTACCTAAACTGGCTATTTCATTCTTCATTTCTTTTATTGAGTTCTTAATCTCCAGAAATTTTATTTGCTTCTTTTTAAAAATTTCAATCTCTTTGGTAAAATGTTCATTTTTTTCTTTGATTGTGTTTCTGAGCTCATTAAACTGCCTGTGTTTTCTTGCATCTCTTGAGTTTTATAAAAACTGCAATCTTGAATTCTCTGGCATTTAAGTCACATATTTCCTTGTCTTTAAGTTCATTTTCTGGACTTTTCATTTTCTTTCTGAGCTGTCTTGTTACCTTGGTTATTCATGGCAATTAATGATTTATTATTTCCCTTCCTAGACATCTACAGGAGTGGCTTCTGCAACAGGTTGATAGAAAGAGGTCTTTCTTTTGTTTTCCAGTAGGTATTGGTAGAATGTTTCATTTTCTCTCCAACTGCAGCCTTTTATTCTTTCTCACACTGTAGTGTTATATTTTCTCTTCACTATTCCAGCTTCTCACACAATGGGGGGGGGGGGGATTCCCTGGAACGTGGGCTTCTCCTCTGTTAACAGTTTGCATGGGTCATAGGGCGCTGCATTTGTTTGGGGATGCGGAGAGCTTCTGAAGTTCCAAAGCTCTTCCTGCACCAGATTCAGAGCCTGTATGTTTCAGCAGTTCTATTTACTCCTGCAGGGATCCGCCCAGATAGGTGGTGCCAGGGGCGGGGTGCGTTGTGAGAGGTGGCCCAGAGCAATGGCAGCGACTACCACCACAGCCAGTCCCGCTTCCACAGCTCCCTCTCCTTTGCCAGAACTAGTGGGCTGCGAATCTGTGTCTGCGGTCCACAGTTCTCAGAACAGCAAATATCCTGTCCTTTTGATCTGACACTGCTACTTTATCGCTTCTAGCACCGGGCAGTTGGAGGTGGGGCGAGCTCTGGGAGGGTAGGGAGGGGGCGGCTAGTCTCAAGGATCCAGTTCTTAGGAACTGGATCCTAAGGCTTCTGGATCCTAAGGCGTGCCTAAGGCTTCCGTTCTCTGCTCTGCAGTGAGGGCTTAAACCACCGTTTTCAGCCTTCTTCCCTCAGTTTTTGCTCCGAGGTCTCTGCCATGAGCATTGGCTTCAGCTGTGTTATATGCTGTCCCCTCAGCCCTCTGGGTCATAAGCGGAGCCCTAGCAGTCCGAGTTCTTCCCTCTCCCGCAGCTGCGATAGTTCCGGGATGCAGGGAGCTCGGAGCACTGAGCTAGGTCTGCGTCCTGTGTCCACGCTTCTCTCTTCCTCCCCACTTCGCACAGTTTGCTCACCTTTAGGTGAATTCAGTAGTGTGCCCATTAGTCTTGCTTGTCTGCTGTGCTGGGAGTCCTTTGTGGAGGTATAGTTGTTCAATCTGTTGTAAATTCCAGCAGAGATTTCAAGAGGCTCACAGCACGCCACCAGCTTTATGACGTCATCTCCGTTTGCCATAAGTAGAAAAAGCAGTCCCTGGGAAGGGGAAATGCTGACTGGATTCCCCAAGCCCTGCCTCCTGAGTGGGATATTGATCCAGCAGCTGGTGGGAGGGTAAACCTATTGAAGGTCAAGTCCAAGTGAGTGTGACCTGCTGAGTGCAGAGTCTTTGGGTGGGTCGCAAATTTTTTTTTTTAATGACACATTTATCCATGGGTTTTTGAGAAAATTGTGGAGTAAAATATTTTATGTGTGATACATAGTCCACTATTTGTCTCTGAAGCCTTGTCAGCAAACTGAAGATTGCACTAGACATTTCTGAATCGGAAAGGTCTTTTAAGCACCCTAACACGATATAATAATACTGCATGGGACACAGCATGGATTCATAATAACTCAACTAGTGTAGAACCCAGTTAAGAAGTAGATGAACAGGAGAGAAGCTAAGTCTTGGGACTTCAGTAGTTGCCAACATCAGAGCCCTTCAAACTTTATTCCTAACACCCTTCCAGTGTTATAACGTTTGCGCATGTCTCAGAAGCCCTATAGTCTAATGGTTCTTCATGTGAGTGAGCTTGCATACAGAGAAGGAGGTGTAGTAAGTTATTAGATACCAGCTCTAGAGGATAGAGATGTCTACAGGATAGCAGCCATATGTATTTTGCTATCTACATATTTCCTTCCTACCTGCGACATCCAGTAGCCCTTCCCAGTCAAAAGGATTGAGAGGACTGCCTGTTTTAACACAGTTCCCTGAGAATACTCAGAAACCATTTGTATACATTACGAGGCTGTGACCTCTTGTGGTGTGGGGCTACACACCCTCCCTTCCCCTCAGAGGGAATTGGGCGTACAACTACCATGATGGTTATAATAACTATTATTGTTTTATTAGTCCTTAACTGGTTTGCTTTCTCATACGTGGTATTTTCCATATTTTTAAACCTCAAACCAAATACTGTTGATGGAACACACTAGCAAGATTGATTTAAGACAACATATACTAAAGATCACCCTGGAATATCTATCTGGTTCATGAATTAATCTAGCTTACAACTTTCACTTTTAATGATATGTTTGTATGACATGAAGCATTTTAGTATGTGGCTTTTCTAGTAGATACATGTCCATTACCCCTTGAGGACTTGGTTTTACAGTTATTTTATTATTAGAGTAATCACATAAGATTCACTTTGTCTTTTATAAGCATTTTGAGCCTTCCAATACAGTTGGGTGATGAACAGGCACAGAGCATAAGAGTATATGAATTTTATCCAACAACATCCTGGCTTCTTAGTTACAAAGACCACCAATGGAAACAGTAAGCTAGTTTGATTTAATTCTTCTCATCCATTTCTTGCAAATGATCATGTAGTTCAACTTTACCCCTCAATGCCTAGAAATCCCTCCGGTTTGAAATTAGTGCATTACAGTCCATATTTGAGCTTTGATTTTAAAATTATATGTAATACAATTGTATATAGTGATGGAGGTGTCCCTTCTTTTGCCATTTTTGTAGACAAGCATATGGCATTGTTATGCTGCTTCTAATAGTTTAATAATATGAGGGTCACTCGGAAGTGGTTCACAAAAAACTACATTTTAAAGCAGTCATCTTTTTTCAGGTGTGTACATTATGAATTGTACTTCTTGTTCCTTTTATGTCTTCATGATGTTTCCAGCCTGAGCTTATGGGTGTGCAATAAAGGGGTAACACATTTTCCAAATTCTGGTTTTCAGTAGTCAATCCCCTGGAACCACTCACGCTGGTGTTTTGATTAGGGTGTGTTCTAATGGGAATTGCCATTTCCCAAAGCTGAGATTGAATCCAAGGGTGGTCCGACGTGAAGCCAGAGATCCCCAACCCTTCTTTCTGCTCCATCCTCCAGCCAGCAGCAGCACCTGTGTTCAGGCCATCTGAACAATGCTTGGGTGGCTGGCAGTGTCGAATCCTCCTACAGAAGTTCACTTCCTCTTGACAACTGCTCATCTTCCACTCATGTTTATGTTACAGCTCTACCTAGAGACTTATTGTTTTTTTCTTGAGCATGAAAACTTTATTAGAGCTAAAATAACTTAAGAAACCAATCCAGTCTTTACCAAGTAGGGGCAATAGTTTTTATCTTTATTTCCATTTTATGGGCATTTGGGTAATTACTAATAACATGAGTTGACAAAAACCAGGGCCTAGAATAGTAATCAAGTCCTGTTTCAGTAAAGCTGAAAAGGAGGATTTGATGAGCACAGGTTTTAATTAGAAGAATGTTTTTGCCATACATGACCCCTCACTCAATATAAAAGAAATAATGCCATTTGAGAATTAATGATATATTCGCTTGCTGATTATGTGTGCCCTTTGACCTATCGGTCATTGCACAGACAAAAAGAGAACACTTGAACAGAAGGACCCGTGCAGCTTAACATGTTCAGGGACTCTTGAAAATGTGTCTTCTCCAATGTTTCCTGGAACAGAACAAAAGGCATTCCAAGCGAAAGGGCAAACTGGCCCCAATAAAGTGCTTTGAAATTTAAGACGTTGGGTTTGGCTCTCCAGCTGCTGCAAGGTAGAATGGCTTCATGTTAAAAAAATAGTCTGCTCTTATCAGCGGCTTCCATGAGTAGCCTTTGTAGTGTTCTGAATCATTTTCATGACAACGTGAGGTAAGGCGTTGATTCTATTTTTTGCCTCACTTCCTGAGTCCTAACATCGCCCTCTGTACAACAGGCACTTAATAGAAACTTTAGTTAGAAAGGTGTAGTATGAAAATAATCGCAACAATCCTATCTTGTCTCTTCTAAAGTGTGATGGTTAATACCATATATATATAATTTACTTTTTCAGTGTTCCTAAAATATTTCTAGTGGTTTTCAATTCTGTTTGGCTTCATGAAAAAACATTTTTAAACGCTTACTATTTTCATTTTAAAGTTGTTCAAAAGAAGAATTAATCTTTTGAAAGCTACTACAGTAGCAAATTTTATCTGTAATTGAAACAATATCTTGTCCTTTATTTGGGTGTCGGTTCCTTGTCAGATAATGTAATTTTTCCAGGGTGATTCTGAACTTTCATTTCATGAAGATCTGTTCTCTAATCAGGCAGATGTCACAAATTATTTTGACCTATAAGTCTCATTTTTAGGTAGTATGATAATACTGCTTCTAGGAAAATATATATATATATAATTGCCCCAAATACCATGGTAAAAATATAAGCTGAAAAAATGTTACTGCTCTCTGTATTTTCAAACTATTTATTGTTTTCTCTATAAAATTATTTTTTTAAAAAAGCTCCCTAATGCAGTAATTTTAATTTTCACACCAGATATAATTTCATTTATCACTTATTTTAATTATTTTTAATACTCCTGATATCTGTGGTCCTCTGCTAGCTCAAGTGTGTGATATCAGACCCTCATTTTCAAAGTTTGCTCATAATACATGTAATC
Organism: Rhinolophus hipposideros; assembly: GCF_964194185.1. Lineage (NCBI taxonomy): Eukaryota > Metazoa > Chordata > Mammalia > Chiroptera > Rhinolophidae > Rhinolophus > Rhinolophus hipposideros. The sequence goes on from NC_138063.1 coordinate 15,722,805, forward strand.
CTTAGTGCTGATAATCAGTGTTTTTTATATGAATTTGTGATATGAAAAAGAATAAGTATGTTTTGTCAGAAGGTGATTGTGTTCTTTTTAATCACATGCCAGTGTTCTTTCAGTTTTAGTAATTAAGACATGAATATGAGTGTGGGTTTTGTTAACCAAATAAAACACATCAAAAGACTGTTTAACTGACATACCCAATATGTAAATATATAGAAATAACAAGCATGATTTAACTATGCTAAACAGAGGTCAGGAGAGTGAAATTATAACCCAGAGAAGCAGAGAATTTGACCAGTTGAGATCAGCCCACTACTCTATTTTTACAGACCTAGAAGCTGAGGATGACACATTTGTCAGAAAAGCTGCTCTCTTGGGTCAAGAATAGGGCTGGGAATTTTAAAACATTATTTGTGTAATAAAGTTTTGCTTGGATTAATCAGTGGATTTGTGAGTTCCTTTTCTTATTTCACAGAGTATTGAAAAATGTCTTTCCCTAGCGTTTAATTTATTTTATTTAAATACTGTGTCAATTTGCTAATGTTGAGGCCTTAATAAACGTAACATACCAAATGTCATAGGTGTTGTATGGATACTGAAAACCTCAAAAGTACACTGGGTGTACCATTTTATAAAGGCAAGTTACCTTCAAACGATACTTGCTCCATAGAACTGGCTTTCAATTATATACTAGAATCTACATCTTTTTATTAAGAGTACATCTTAGTACTATTTGTTCATCTATTTATAGATAAAAATACCAGTGTTTAAGATGATAGAGATAACTTCATGATTATGTGGACTTTTTTTTAATCTCTGGAATTGGCGATCATATTAACTTGTAGTAACATAACAGTTGAAATATTTTTAATGTGGACACAGACTTAACTATGTGGAAAATATGTTATTTAAAATATTAAAAATGTTTTCTGTCCTAGGAAGCCAGGCCTGTTAATAGATTTTTTTTTTAATTTTGTTTACTGTGCAACTCTGAGAGGAGTACCTCTTTTTGCTACATATCGGTTTTTTATTTGAAAGGTATAAATTATTTGTGAGGATAATTCAGTTGACTACTTAAAATATAAAGAAAAGCCAAACTTTGAGGACTTCAGAGACCTGAAAGTACTGCATACTTCTCATCAATGAACTTAGCAATGAACTACCATTCACCACTAACTACTCCTAAGTAACAAGCAGGAAGGTAGTAGCAACTAAAACACTTTGTCTTTAAACCAAGGTGTCAGATTTATGTTTTATCTGTAAAAATGTAACATGAATATATTTGACATCTACGTCAGCTAACAAATTAATGCTAATTAAAGATTAATGTGTTGTAATTAGCATTAAAATGCAATTAAATTGTGAGTAAATGGACCAGGAATAGAAAATTGTTAGATGTCTCACTGCCTGCTTTTTCATATTCTGCCTTTTGTTTTTGCAGCAAATAGAGGAAGCGGGGCAGCAGGCAGCTCCCAGACTGGAGATGCTCTGGGGAAAGCACTTGCTTCGGTGAGGAAATATTGACTTTGGACGTTCACATGTACCAGTGTTGATGGCTGAACTTTAATCACAAGCGGACATTTGGAATTTTAGAAAGTGAATGGCAAATAGCTTTGATTTTTGGAAAATTGATTTTAGCTTTTTTGCATAATGATCATTGCAAAACTGGAGGAGAGAGCTCTGAAGCTTCCAGTACATGGCCGATCTCTTCCATCTTGTCTCCTCACAATGGTGCTAAGTGGTACTCAGTTATGGATTCGTGGCTATTCTCAGGGCCTTTAGGTGTACAGATTTTCTATCTTGATTTCTTATTTTTCTCTAAAGTCCTATGGGTGCTTATTGACCAGCTAAGACCGACTTTGGAAGGGGCACTTCTAAAACACTTTGGAAAAGGCTTTTTTAAAAACAACAACAAAACAACAAAAACAAAAGCATAACTGAGTTCTATGAGAAATTGTCACATATTTGGCTCCTGGGGACTCAGCTTCTCCGCTTTGACTGCCCACTGCCAAGAGGCTAGAACTGACCATTTCCTGCATGTTCACTAGTGACAAAATGGCACACCTTATTTGTCTGAGGGAGTATACCTGGTATTGTCTTCAGAAGCTAAACATGATCATTTGCAAATGTTAGTGAAGATTTGTTAGACTGTCATGTGTTTCTTCGGTTGTTTTTCCTTAACAGTGGAGCATAAAAGAAGTTTGATTTATATTAGCATTGTGACCAAGTAAAGCTTTTTATTTAATCAGGGCATTCTTATGACTTAGAATCAAATGCCTTAATCATAGTGAAGAAGGAGTTGGACAACAGTCTTAGGGAAGATACTGCCTCACCTGTTTTGTGGAGGACAAGGGGAGATATTGGTTATCTCTGTGGCTTGCTCACAGCCACACAGCCATGGTAGGAAGTGGGAGGGAACGCACTAGAACTCAAGCCTGCTGAGCTCTATCCAGTCCAGCTCTTTTCCTACTACCTTATATGACCTCAGTAATTCTTTTTTTGAAAAATGAAGGTTTTCATTTTAGACTGTTGGTCCTATACTTGTTAAATGTGTTTTGTAACTTGTAATTTTTAAATGAATTGCACTGACACTTTGTAGTTTACAAAAATTGTTGATTATTTGTTCCTAATAATGAGGGTTTGTTTTCTTTTCCCCCCACTGTTTTAAGATCTATTCTCCAGATCACACTAACAACAGCTTTTCATCAAACCCTTCAACTCCTGTTGGCTCTCCTCCTTCTCTCTCAGGTACTGTACTTTACCTCCCATTGCATCATAGTGCCAGCTGATGAGAATGATTTCCCCCTTATACTCCTGCTCTAGTAGGTGGATACTCCCCGCAAAAGCTCAAAACAGTATTTCCAAACAAATAGAAAGGAGTAGGAGAGACAGGCTACCAGGTGAAGGTATAGTCATTTACACTCAAAAGTTTTCTTAAAAATCAGGTATTTCTACAATACATAGATGTGTGGAAAACTATTGCTTATGCTTTTCCTCGCTCTGTAGAAGATACTCAACAGAGTAACATAATTCCAATAAAACATCTCATAGGAGAAAAGGTAGTAAATATAGTTATGAATATGATTATATAGTCATCAAACATAGACTATCCAAAAGGATTATTTCCCACAGATAATTTAGATTTTCCAAATTCTCTCCTTCAGGTACATGTCATTGGAATGTTTGAGGAAAACTATAATTTTGTAAACAAATTGGGAAGTAACTGTGTGGCATAAAAGGGCATGTTTGCCTTTAAAAATAACAAATTACATGACCTATGGCTTCAAATAATAAAATTCAAAGTTGTTAAGTTATATTAATAAAGCATTTTACTTTTTGGAGATCCATTTAAGAGGCTTGTTGCCCTTCCACGATAAATGCTTCCAAAAGACCCTGTGTGGTGCATGTCTCAGCTCTTTGGAAAGAGGACAGGTCGCTTCTATTAAAAAAAAAAAAAAAAAAAAAAAAGTAAATCACATCTGTACCTCATTGAAACCTGACCTTACTGTAATTTATAGTGGAGTCACATGCTTAAATGCTGCCTCCTCCATCTCTGTACTATTCCCTGCATGCAAGACTCCCGTGGCCCATTATAAACTGAGTTCCCTGGTAGAGAATGGGAAATTTTAGACTGGCGCAAGCTTTCTGGGACAATGGCCATGGCTTAGTTGGGATTTAATATCAGCCTTTTCCAACACTCCTTTGATATGGGGCGAGGGGGAATGACAGAAGAGAAAAAGGGTAGCTGGACATGTTAAGTCCATATGTCCATAGAGACAAAAGTTGAAACTGGGAAGAAATAGAGATGATATTAAGAGGATAATGGAACAACAATGAAACACTCCCCATGATAGAAAAGGTCCAGTACCATATTGTTAGGCTCCGGAAAATGATCACACGCCTCCATGTCCAGAGCCAGAAAAGGATCAAAACAGCATCTATCCCAGGGAGGCCCATGCTGAAGGGTTCTGAGCAGGGAGAACTCCAAGTTCTCCATTTCAAGCAAAACAGCTCTGATTTCATCTATTTTATGATTTGGAAAAAAAAAATTCTGGAGTCTAATAAAGTTTGAGAACAGCTATTTTCGTCTAATGCTCCACTTTTACAGATGAGTGTACAAGGCCACGAAAGGGGACGTGACTTGCTGCGGTTCTGTCAGGAGCAATATTGGAACTCGCACAGACTTGGGGGCTCACTGTTCTGCCACTCTACTTCTGGGTTCATCAGGGGAGGGGAAAGTTATGCACAAATCATTCCGGAACACGCCCCGAAAACCTGAGCAGTGTGCTGTCTCTGGAAGGCATAGAAGCAAGGCCTCTTTTGTGGGGTCCTGGTAATTCACTATGGAAGACCACACATTAATAAGAAATAACTTGATGAAGTTGTAAGCATGGGGACAGGTTGCTGTTTTCACCCTGATGGTTCTGTTTATATATTCTGTCACTAAAAGTAATTGAACAAAATACTCTGTTTTTATGTAGCATAAAAATACACGTATATGCACACCCAGAAATGACAGGAAGAATGAGTTTTTAAAGTTCTAACTCTGTCGGGGCATGAGATTTCAGTGAGATCATATACGGATTTTTTTTCTCCTTTCTTGAATTATTTATTTTCTAACTTTTCTACACTGAATGTGTACTATTTTAAATTTAAAGGTGAGAGGTTAGACATGTACTATTGATTACAGCGGGAATCTCTCTTTACCTTCAAGTTTAGTGAATCATAAAAAAATTATTTCTGGTTTTGTGGATCCTTGCCAACCAATTTTATCTCCTTAAAAAGTTTTTGAAGGCTTGTTCCTTCTTAAGGATCATTTTAAAAACAAGTAGCAAAGCTGTTTTTCATGGATGAGAGAAACTGGCCTTGCATGAAGGTGTAACACAAAATGCCCATTTGCGCCCCTACAAGTACCTTGACTACAGAGTGATAGCTTTCTATCAAAGGAACACTTCTAGCTAAAATCAGAATCAATTAAATATTCCCTTTTAGGAGGAAGCTTGAGAGAATTCTGAGTCTGCGTAAAGTCTTCATATTTTATATTAAAATGTTTTCCTTGCCCCAAAATTCTTGCATGGGAAGTTTGCATATATTTACCTTATTGTCCAAATGGAAATCAACACTGCTGTTTCTAAAAGAACAATTTAAAATGTTAGTAAGATTCTTTTTAAGATTATGTAGATCTCATTATAACTCCCATTGTACTATCAGCAGGCACAGCTGTTTGGTCGAGAAACGGAGGACAGGCCTCATCATCTCCTAATTATGAAGGACCCTTACACTCCTTGGTAAGTCTCATCTGCTAATCTCTGCTCTCGTTCTGTCTCTAGTTCATGCTTCAAGATTCTTATTTTCATTATAGGAACGTGAGATTGACATTAAGCCCACAAGTTTGGTTAAAGCCAGAGTTGCTAGACTTTGCTCGTTCTGTTTGTAGATTGTAACACAGATAGTATGACAGTGTCTGGGCTCTAAAGATCTAGGACCAGATAAGAAATTTAAAATCCTGGAAGGGTAATGGCCTCCTTCCCACCTTGGGGGAAAATCCCTGTCAGTGATTAAATAACTTCCCAGACCTGAGAGTGCTGCCATTCCAGCTAAGCTGCAGAGCCGGAACGCTTGAAGATGCTACATATCTCTGCTTTCCAGAATAACAGGTTTATAAGAGTTTTCTCCTAACCTTGGAATAAGGAGCGTACTACTTCCTCCTTCGCTACCGTTCTCCTAGAAATCTAGTAGCATCATTAAAGCTCTGCTCTAACAAATAGGGGATAGCTGAAAATTTGCCTGGGTTTAACTAATGGTACAAATACTCACCTGATGATTCAGTGTATTACACTCTAGTCTTTCTCAGCTCACAGTGATGGGACTGGAAATATGTGTGAAACACCACTGCTCTATGCAGTTTCTAGACTGTGTGTGAAGCCATTGGGGAGGGGTAGCAGCAAGGAGCCCTTCAGTTTTTCCAGGTTGAGTTTCCCTTTCTTTTCCCCATATTCTGAGATGGAACATGGAAGAAAGTGTAGATTTATCTATCTATCTAATGTTATCATGTTAGCCGTTCAGGGCTTTCTTTCTTCCTTTCTGGCTTACTATTTAAATGAAGGAAAATCTAAAAATTAAAACCAAAGGTGTCTTTCCCCTTGTTGCGCTCTCCCTTCCCATAGCGCATAAGCCTTCCAGCTCTGCACTTCAGCCCGAAAAGGCGACCACAACGCCAGACGTCATAGGCACGCAGTTAACCTGCAACCTACATCCAAGTCACCCGTAGTCGTTTTAAGTGTTCACCTCCTTCAGTTCTTCTCTGGGACCCATCTATCAAAACGGGGTTTTGTCCAACTGTAGAGCTATCAAGCTCTATAGGCTATAAGCTTCTAGTTGTGAACTACAGCTTCAGTCTTCTCTGAAGTTGTCACACACGAGAGGGTATTCACCAGTAGAGACTGCCCTCTGCACCGGGAAGCTGTGAGCCGAAAGGATCGTGGGCACATGTGTTACTTCTTCTCATGCTTACACGTGTACACTTGGAAGTGGATATGTTCGTTCCCATTTTTTCTAAGTTAAGAAGCATAAACTCAAAGAAGTTAGTAACTTCCAAGGTCCCATTAGTAGCCAAGCTAGGAGTTCAGGGGCGGTGCCTTAACACTGAAGCCCATTGTGAATCAGAATGTTCCATTCCATAGACTAACTAACTATATTGGACACACATTCTTCCTGTCAGTATAGAATAATTAGAAATTGTTTCTTCTCAAGCAGTATAGCTGGTACATCTGTTTGCACAGCCCATTGGAAATTAACGCAGATTGTAGCACAACTTAGTACAAAGAGGCATTGGATTTGAAGTCAAAAGACATAGAGTTCAACCCTGACTTTACCATTTCATGTCAGTGTAATGCTGACTAATTAATTCACTTAATTTCTTTGAGTCTCATTTGCACATCTATATGGAGGTGCTAACAATGTCTGCCCTGCTTTCCTTACACATGTACAAGGACCCAGTGGATGGTATATGTTCAAGAGCACACTAGAGAGTGTATTGCAGATGTCTATTTGATACAAACTTTATTGATCCCCCCTGAAAAAAACTTTATTGATCACTCTGGAAAAAAAAATGAATACACATTTACATTTACTTTTTCTTCACCGAAAACTATAGTATAGGCCTTATCTAGTTGCATAAAATTAGGATCCTAATGGCTGGGATGAAAAAACAGGTCAGTTGGTTTTTTTAATTGTGTAATTTAATTGTATAAGGAAGTGAATTCTATACTATAATAAGGACTTTGAAATCAATTAGAAGCCCCTTGTGAACATTAATTCAAATCTGTGATTTTTCAGTCTAGAAATCTCATACTACTGTGGTTGACAGAATTTTTGTAACTTTTTTTCTGTAACCATTTTGTGTCCCCACTCCCTTCTGTACACACACACACACAAACACACACACACACACAAAAGCTGGTGATAATAGAAAGCAAGAAATACCATTCAAAATTGAAATACTCAATAAGAAATTAGAGTCTGTATGCATTTACCTGTCCCTGATTTGATACTTAGCACTGCCTCATGTGCCACAGAGGAGACCAAGAAAATATGTCTTCAAGAAGATAATTTAATTTGAAACTATAAACAGATCACCTTTCTATTGCTAATTTTTTAAAACCTTTAACCAATGCCTGCCATAATGTTCCTTAAATTTAATGTGTTTTTCTTTTCTAAAGCAAATCTAACTTGTCTTTTAGTCTAATGCTATATAGTATAGCATACATACATTATAATGTCCTGGAAGAATTACTAAATTTACTTTGTTCGTGAAAAAGAACACTGTAATTTTAACGTTTTTTTCACCAGCTTTCTAGGAAAGGACACTGTTTTTAATACCATTTTAAGGAAATAAACTTTATTGGAAACATATATTTAGAAACACAAAGTGTGGTTTGTTTCAACTCAAGTTTTACTTATATAACCTATGCATGCATTTCAAACTAAATCAAATTTCATGTCATTTATTAACCAACAGCAAAGCCGAATTGAAGATCGTCTAGAAAGACTGGATGACGCTATTCACGTTCTCCGGAACCATGCAGTAGGCCCCTCCACAGCTATGCCCGGTGGCCATGGGGACATGCATGGGATCATTGGACCTTCTCATAACGGAGCAATGGGCGGTCTGGGCTCAGGGTATGGAACCGGTCTTCTTTCAGCCAACAGACATTCACTCATGGTAAGTGATAGAGTGTATAGACCCTCTAAGTTACCATATAGAATTAGAATTTCAAGTAGAAATACTCGAGTTGCTGGGTTTTCTTTTTCTTTCTTTTTTTTTTTTCTTTTTCTTTTTTAAACAGTTTTATTGAGATGTAATTCACTTAACATACAACTCATCCATTTAAGGTTTACAGCTCAAGGTTTTATATAGTCACAGAGTTATGCAACCATCACCACAGTCATATTTTAGAACATTTTTGCCCTAAGCAAAAAGAAAAAGAAATCCCCATTGCCTTTAACAGCCCCTCTCCATTCTTCCCGTCCCCAACCCCTAGCAACTGCTGATCTACTTTTTCTCCCTATGGATTTGCCTATTCTGGATATTTCCTATAAATGGAATCATACAGTACGGTGTGGTCTTTTCTGTCTTTTTTAACAGCACAATGTTTCCAAGGCTTATGCATGTTTTATCATATATCAAAGTGTCATTCATTTTTATTGACAAACAATACTCTGTTGTATAGAGATATATTTATCTGTTCATTAGGTGATGGATATTGGGGTTATTTCCACTCTTTGGCTATTATAAATAATGCTGCTAGGAACATTCGTGTGTAAGTTTTTGTGTGGACACATGTCTTTGTTTCACTTAAGTATATACCTAGGAGAACATTGCTGGGTCATCCCTGGTATTTTGAAGTCTTCATCTTTGGTGACTTTGGCTAAAGAACCCAACTGATGTTCATGTTACATTGCTGACATTTCAGATGTGAATAGATTGAAAAAAATTGTTTTAAATAAAGAAACCATATCAATGTCTTTTGGTGCTGAGTTCGAGAGGCAGATATATATGATGTATTTCTCCATCTAAATATATGGTGTGGGACTGTGTAATTTTAGTATATAGTAGTTTTACTACTAATTTATAAATCTTTGTCTCAATCATATTTAAGCAGATTTGTTCATGTTACAATTGGACAGACTTGCCCATTACTTTTGGTAAGGATTTGGGAATGCATTTTTTTTTTTTTGGATGTGGATGATTATGAAGTTTCAGAGAATCTTCCTGACAAAATATTAAGTGATGACATTAATGAGGTGAACGAATAGATGGAGAATTTAATGTTGCTTGTGATTCTGTGTAATTGTGCTCCTTACAAACTCCTGCCTGATCAGCAAACGCGTTAGTGTCCTGTTTGTACCTTACAGACTGAAAAAGTTGCTTGGAGAAGGTCTGTTTTCCATTATCACTGAAGTGTCTCTTGTTTAAAGATGATTCTGAAAGGAGAATGCAAAATAAGTACAGGTTATTTTGAGGTTCTTTGCTCAATAGTATTCTTCTGCCCTCTTTTCAATTTCTCTTAATAAAAGACTAAGAGTACCATCCTGAATGGTGTATTATAGAAACCTGCAACCAATTTGAAACCAAAAATACTGGTTTATAAATAGAAGCAATGAACTCACTTCCAAACTGTGGAAAGATATTTTTGAATGCCAAAGCTAAATCTTTTTTTTTCCTTTTTTTCTTTTCCTTGACCTCTACCCTAAAAATTCATCATTGAGGAGAAATTGTTTGTCTATTCGTGGCAGTTGCTAAGAGTTAACAAAAGGAAAATCTAGATTTTAATTTAGCTTGGCCTCAGGTAATGTGTTAAATACACTTGGGATGCATATAATATGAGATTTTCGTTTGTACAGCTCTTTTTTTTTTAAACTGCAATGTTTAAACAATACTGCTTTTAATTAAGAAATCTGGCTTTATTAAAAGCCAAATCTGTGACTTATAACCATTTCTGTATATCTGCTCTCAATCAAGAGAAAAATAGTTTAATTTCTGTAGCTGTGTTCGTTTTGCATATGTTAAACGGATGCAGCACGCACCCAGGGCATTGCTTCAGAGCCAGCTTTTTCCATAAATATGTAAAGTTTGCTCTTAAATACCAGATGTAGGTTAAGTGGTTCTTTAAGATAATAAACTATACATAGATGCTGTTTGGAACTATTTGACCTTTGAATTGCCTCCTCTTTGAGGTGGGGCTGATTTAGAGGTGGGGTAGGAGGAAGAGACTAGAATCATCTTTAGAGATGGGAAGATGGGCTGGCCCAGGTGGAGGGGAAAGAGAGAGAATGGAGCAGAGCAATAGAAAAAGGGGAAATAATTGGCCAATATTACACAGAAGTGTCTTTGATTTGATTTGGGGGAAAAAAACAACCATGCAGAAACAATAAAGCTGCTAGTTTTGCTGATGAGGAAAAGTTCTTGCCCACTCCTCTGAAGACATAATTCCATTGAGGACAACCACAGAGCCAGCCAGACAATAGAGCAGCTCCAAAGATGTGACATGGTTACAACCTGCTGCCCTTTAAACCAAATGATGTTTTGCAGTCTTTCTCCTTTCTTCTCAAAAGTAGTCAGGGGACCCCCGAATCCGAGCTCCTCATCCTGAAACTCTATAAAGTGGGTGAACGAGATGAGGTTGTCATTTCTTTCCTTGTGCAAACTGGTATGAATTTTCAAACAAAAATATAAGAACAAAGGAAATAGTTTTTGAATTTAGTCAGTCTGAAGTTAGCCTTTGACCATTTGATACATTCCACAATAAAAAGGAAGTTGAAGGGGAAGAGGAAAAAAAAAAAAAACCCACCCTTCTTTCCCCTCAACAACAAAAAAAAATTCAAGGAGGATACTGGTAATGTTTTCCACATTTGAATTTTAATACATGAAACAGGCTGTAAAACTTTGGCCAGCTGCAGTAAATAAAGTAGCAGTGGGAGGTATGCACCGGAAACTTGGGCAGAACAGCACTGGTGGGAGTTTCTTTCCCAACTACACACCTTCACTTGTTCTGGAGTAAAAGCGAGTTGTACAGTAGTAACTTAACACCTATCCCTGGGCAGGTTTATTTTGAGCAAATCTCCTTTGTAACCCTCCTTAATAGTTCATTCTGATTAAAGAATAGACAGCTTTGAATCCTCTTGACCTCTGAGCTCTTCTCGTTTCCTCTCTCCCCGCCTTCTGAAAATCAGAACAAAATGGCTTGATAACTTGGAAGATGATATAAGCATTTCTTTCTGCAGCAGCTTGAAATCGTGGTGGGGAAAAAACCATGGTTCTGCCTGGGCTATTATGTTATCTCATTTAATTGCTAACATATTGTACTTAGCTTTTGATTCATAAAATGTTTTCCTTGGAGTTCTGAAGTAGGTCTTCTGTGATTCACCAAGTATCAGCGTAATGAGAGGGATTTTTTTCACAGCAGCCTGGCTCGTAACACTGGACTGAATGCTGTGTACTTGTGAGCTTTCTAGATGATATTATTTGGCCTTGTTCTTTCCTGAGCAAAAACCTTCACCAGCTTTTCATTATCTATAAGATAAAGACCAATTTTTTAACCTAGCTTATAAAGTCCCATTACCATTTACGAAAAGCCTTATGTTTAGCTATTCCAATATGCAAAACCTTTTTCAGCAATGTGGTCTGTGCATATGCTCAGAATTTGCCCTGTCTGTTCTTACTAGATAGATACACTTCTTTTGTATCCATCTGGATTGGCCTGCCCTACCCACTTTTCTCTTCACATCTCATCCCACCCATTCTCAAGGCTCTGACTCAAATTCTTCCTCTTCTAGGAAGCCTTCCCTTGCTACCTGCACCAGTGATAATGATTTTCTTTTCTACACTCAGAGCACTGTGAATCATACCATCGGCTAGGTATTGATCTTACCCACTCAGGTGGAGCTATGTATCTTTCGTCGGTGTGACTTTTGCCTTCCAACTATATTGTAAATTCCTTCAGTACCATGTATTACATTTTGTTTCCCTCCCAGTAAATAAATTATGAGTCAAAAGGGAAGAAAGGAAACTAATATTTTCTGAGTGCCTGACAACTTGCCAGCCCCACTGCTAGGTGCACCATATACGTTGTCAGATAGTCTTTACAAGAGCCCAGTGAGGGTTACAATGTCCGTTTTAGGTGCTGATCAAATGAGCCTTAAAAGGTTTGAGTAGTCTCAAGTCAGGAACCTAGATTTAAACTCAGATACATTGGCTCCAAACGCCATGCTCTTTTTTTACTACCAGGAGCATTTCCCAAAGATTATCTGTAGGCATACCTTGAAAGAATTAATTTTAGGTGGTAAAGAGCTTGTAATTTTCAAATCTCGGTAAATGTTTATTGATGAAAGAAGTTTCCAAGTATCTGACTGTGAAGTTCCCAGAGCAGTTCTCCACCCAAATGTAGAGGTAAAGAACTTTTCCTCCAGTGTGGTTGCATTCTAGACTAAAACCCACATTGTCTAAACACTTACTCTTAAATCAACATGTGTGTGCTAAGCGGCATGAGGTGTGAATTCTTCTTACTAGGGTTCTTGAAGTAATACATTTTAAGCTATTTTTTCCTACTATAATCACCCACTTTCCTAATAGAATCAAAGCAGAAACCTCTTAGTGTGCAGGGTTTGTCACTAACCTAGTCAGATGACCTAGATATCATCTCTGTGCCTTTGATATCTCTGTGGTTAATCCTCATATGAAATCACTGGGTTTTTTTTAATATAAAATTATTGAAATGGCAATTTCCCAAATATAATTCTCTCCATTATTCATTCAGTATTCATGTCCACAGACCTGAAAGAAAGCCTTGCAGATGACCTAATCTCCTCTTTTAACTGAATAAGAACAAAACCCATGTCAAAAATGCCTTCATGTGACTCTGTATGTGCTCCTAATTATTTGTCAGTGAAGCCAGTAAGGATAGGCTCATTTAGCTAAAGCCTCCTATACTATTAATGTATAATATCACTGTGGTTCCCAGATCCTTTTTGCTCAAAGTCCCATTGACTCATTTCAGAACCATTTATTAAGTGGTAACCAAATGCCAGGCTTTATGCAAAGAGGTGGCATCTGCTCTCCAGGGGTTCCCAGTCAAGTAGGAAAGGACACATTTAAAAAGAACTTGCTGCAGCAGGATCGTAGGCTCCCTAAGAGAGGGCAGGACCCCCCCCCCCCCATTTTCCAGGAGCGAAGGATCACATCATCCCTTGGTCAAGGAGTAGTGATCTCAACCCAGTTTCCCTCTTATCAACAGCATTTCTCGTTTGACTGGATTACAAAGGATGTATCAGAAGAGCATTCATTAGGTGAAGAAGCACCTTTGCATTTAACTGACATCAAACATAGGAGAACTTTTAACCACATAGGGCCTAGGACGATGATCAAGTTAAGTTAGTTTTGCTGTCATAGTTCTTAAGATTTAGGACCGTTGAATTTTAGGTTCTAAAAGCACCCCTGAAGTCATTGAGCCCATGGCCCTTATTTTACCGCTGAAGACGGAGGCCCAGAAAAGGAAAGTGACCCAAGCATGGATACTCACTAATTAATAGCCAAGCTTTGATTAAAACACAGACAAGCAAGTGGTGAGACCAGCACTCTTTATACTAAATACCACACTGCTACAGCAAACTGACTCTCTAGCCTAATACCATAGCAATTTCAAAACTGTGGCTGGTATTACACACCATTCTGTTACTCTGACTTCACTCATGGAACCCAAGAAAAGCCTTCAGTTGCCCTTTGGCTGGCTCCTTGCCACGTGCTGCTGTTTAGCTCTGGCAACCATGCTTGCCAATGAGAGGGAGGAATGGGCAGTGATGTGATGATATCTTGGGTGGCACCAGTCTGTAGTCAGGCAAGTAGCAGAAGTCAGAGAATTCTGTTTCTGTGTGGGCCTCGCGACAAAGTATGACCCATAGAGGCTTTACCATCTCCGCTCGTGGGTTTCCAGGGATTCGGAGTCTGTAAAATCCCATGTCTATTTTAGCACATACCTCATTTCTAAGCAGTTATTTCCATAGACTCTCATAGAACCTTAGAAGTCGTCTCTGCATCCCCCCTGCAAATTCCCCGCCAAGAGGACATGCCTCTACCGGCCTCCTGCCTTCAAGAGTGAATAGCTCGAAGTGATCAGAAAGCCCGTTGCCATCACATGTTAAACAGTTCTTCCTTATGCCCCCCCAAATTGGCTTCTCTGTGCAGTCCTCATTTTTCTGCCTAGAGGTACCCCTAAGTCAACCCAACAAATACTTGAAAATTTTTCAGTTATTTGAAGACAGTCTATTCAATATTTTTTTTCTTCACACTTTTTCTTTCACACTAGACATGTTTTTCTTCACACTAGACATTTATATCTTCAAATGTTTACCCTATGAAAAACTTTTGGACTCTGTGACTACCCAGTGCATTCTCCCTAACCTATAGACGATACTTTTCTTTTCCTAGGACTTTTAGGTATGTAGACCCTCAAACTGAACACAGTGCTCAAGGAATTACCAGGTTACTCTCGGGTGGATCTATCACCAGACCCTTTCCGTATATTACATCTTCATTAAAGGCCACCCAACAGGATCTTATGAGCTATTTTTTTGATCGCTTCATCATCCCGCTGACAAATATTGAACTTACAATCAGCCGAAATCCACAAGCCACACGTTCCTCAACTCTCCTTGTGTACTTTTTGGGATACCTGTACAAACCTCCACGCAACACCTTTGAATTTCATACTTCAACCTTCAATCTCTTTCTAGAGTCAAGGTCTTTTTTAGGTCCTCATTCCGTCAAATATTCTGCCAGCTCTGTTGTTGGCCAGTTTGATGGATGCCATTGATGCCAACATGAAAGCCACGAATAAAACTGTTGACCGGGGAGGACATAGCGCAGAAAGCCTGAGGTTCTATCCTAGGAAGTTCCCTCTACACTCACATCGTCCCCCTGCTCTTTGGGTTTAATAATTTCCACCAGTTATGACCACCTAATTTTTCTGTCGGGCAGTCTTCCTTTTCTCATTGTGTCCATAGATTGCACTACTACAAGACACCAGGCATGCAGCAGTCCCATGAATGAGGAAATGAGGTGTGTCCAGAAAGACTTGTTCTTGGTGGAACCAAACTGAGTTTGAGAGGTCATGGCCTCTGTTTCAGAGCACTTTGAAACTATCTTTTAAATAGCCAGTTATAAACTTTCACCCAGGATCGTAGTCATTAATTTCATCTTTCTGTAGCTACTATGTTGGGTTTTTTCCTCTTTCATTAAGATACGCTTATCTCTCTTGTGTTCTACCATGTCTCCTAATATCCACAATTATCAAATATTTCTGAGAGCCGATTAGCATCCTTGGTTGAAAGTTCTTAACTTATGTCAATATGGTACTTTATTTTAAGAAAACTTAAAGGAAGAAAAAAACAGATAGAAAAAGGACTAAATAAATTCTCTTTATTTTATTTTTGAAAACTTCCCCAGCTTTACTGAGGTATTATTTACATCTATCATGTGTAAGTTTGTGTACAATGTGATGATTTGATGTACTTATCTATTGCAAAATGTTCATCACAATAAGGTTAGTTGATGCCTCCATCCCTTCATGCAATTACAGTTTTGTGTATGAATTACCGTCACTGTGCTATACATTAGATCCTCAGAACTTATTCATCTTATAACTGGAAATTTGTACCCTTTGACCAGTATCCCCACATTTCTCCCACCAGCCCCCAGCAGCCACCATTCTACTCCCTTATTCCTTTAAGTTTGTTTTTTTAGATTCTGCATGTAACTGATAACATGCAGTGTTTGTCTTTTTCTATCTAACTTAAAGACATCTTCTTAATCATAGATTAGTTGCAACACCTTCAGAATCCTTGAGCTCACCATTTGATGTTGGTGAATTAATTCCAACAAAAATCAAGAGCTTTTGACGACCACCATAGCAGGGTGACCGTTTGCACTGCATGAGCAACCCCTCAGACAAGTGGTTGGGACATGATGCATGCCCAGATCTTACAGCAGTGGGTCCAAATTAGGTACATCCCCGTCTTTTCCCCCAGTGCCTGTTTTATTCAAATTCAGGCCCTGTGACCTAGAACCAAGACAGTCTGTACTGGACCATCAGACCTCGAAGACAATCTCTCCCCATGTTTCTAGGACAAGCCAAGCTTAGTTTGCTAATTTTTCCCCCCTAAAGTATGTGTTTAGCATCCTGGCATCAAGGACTTTAAATAAAAAACAAAAACTTGTTGTCTTCCCCACTTTTAAAATATAAATACATATTAAAAACAGACTGTACAACCTCATAGTATTTTTACTTTGCTTTCTTCTTAAATAGTACAGGGAAAAGCAGGTAGACCCTTTTAATCATCATAGGTTTTCATTGAACTGTTACTGACGACAGGAACACAATGCAAAATTTGTATCCATAATTTTAAAAAGGTACATCCTTTACATTAAAAAAATAATCACATTACCCTTGTTTTCTCAAAAAAGAAGATTTGAGGGGTGGGAATGTTTTTGTACATATTAGAAAATGCACCGTTGTTCCATCATTGGGTGCTTCCTAAATTTCTCATCCTGCGGGCCTCCGACTCTAGGCCAGAGATAACTCAGGTGTGTGCCCAACTATAACGTAAAACGGAATTATGAAGTGACCTAAGAAGCGATTCAGGGAAGGGTGAATGAACATTGTCCAACTACAGAAGGTGTCACTGAGTTCATAATGGAGTCTGTGTAGGAGTTGGACCTTTAGATATAGGCTTGAAAGCACATTATAGTGCCATAGAATAAACAGGATTTTTTTTAAAAAAAATGCAGAAAATAGAGGCTCGTATGTGCATGAGTGAAGGTTAGAAAGTTGCCTGATGGTACCCAGCCCTCGCAGTGCCCAACCAGGGCTGCACTGGGCGAAAAGCCCCTCCTCGAAGCACAGCAGCTCCAGCAATTGGCTCAAATATTTCACATGAGAGCCCACAGGAAGAGCGAGCGTTCATGTATATTTTTTACATCCAAATTAAATTAACTCATGGAATTTTCCACCCTGAGGAATTAAAGTAGCAGCTCATGAAGTAATTCAGTTATGTCATTCATACCAAAACAGAAAATACTGGAGCAACTTGGCACTTAAAAACCAAGACCAGTCTTTGGTCATTTTTATATTTTTTCGAAATCTGTGGTCATTAGCGTTATTTTAACTTTTATTGTGGCTGTAAATTTTTCAAATCAAAAGTTTCTTAATTGCTTAGAAAACAGAAGTGTAAAAATGGGTTCAAAATAAGAAGAGGGTTTAGGCAAAGCAGATTTAGGAGTGAAATCCTAAAAAAGCTTTAATAACATTTCTGAAATGCGAGGAGTCTACCTAATTGGTTGACATTTGTGCATAATTATAGCTTCCTGAATATCCATAAATTGTCTTAAACTCTAAAGTTGAGTTTAACCACAAGATCTGTCCAATATTAGTTAAATGACATCTTTGGGAAAGCATTATACTGATTTACAATAGCCACGTTCATTTTCAAGCAGTTAATTGGACGTATTGTCAAAAACCAAGGTATTGAGTTTCCACATTTTAATTTCACATTTGCCTCTCGCCGGCTTCTGCACAGGGACGGGTCTCGTTTGGACCTGAACGTGTGTGAAAGTTATTGGAGAATGGTAGTCTCTGGGTAATGTTTCTGTAAGCTGCCCAAATTTTTCCCCCTGTCGTCTAGATGGGAAACAGCTGGTTTTTGTTTAAAAAGCTGTTTTGCGAAATGTCTGAATCTTGAGGTGTAGAACTGAGGTCACCAGTAAAGCAGGTGCTCAGGAACAAGTGAGAAATACTCTGGGGACCGGCTGGCCCTGTAATCTTCTGCAGGGTACTTCCTATTAGGGGAAAAAGTGTTAAAGTCGGCTCGTTTATTTAGGACACAAACAGATATAAGTAAGTAATCGCATTAGCGATGCTGTTAGAAGTTGAGTATCTTGAACACAGCCAGCCCTTGAGTAAATAATTAGCTCGGTATGAAAGAAACCAGAATGTTCATTCCCCTCGAAAGGTTTCCAATGCAAAAGTCCAACACTTTCGCTTCCTTTAGATATTATAAGTGCTTGAGTTTCCACTTTGAATACACCAAGAGCGAAAGAACTACAATTTCACATAAGTAGTACCGTAAGCCAGTATGTCCTTTGAGTTTATGGATGCCATCTCAAGGAAAGGGAGAAAAGACGCCTAAAACGGCAGGACTGGTACTGGAGCGGTTTTGAAGAAGGCGAAATAGGAAACATGTGGAATCACTAGAGGCCAGTGCACGTCAGATATCCACCAGTATGAAGATGAAAGGAAACAGCCTCCTCCCCTGGGAGCTGGAGGTTATTAGCAGCTGTTTATCCAGTCGGGAATAGAGATTAACATTGTATTTTTTTTTTTTTTAAGAGCTAGAAGAAAATTTGTTTGGGAAGTTGGCTCTTCATATCAAGTCACTATGCATTGCCAAAAAAAACTTCCTTTCTCAGAACTCATGTACTAGAGTTGAGCAATGTTATGATTCTCTGAGAAACTGGATTACCAAAAAGTCTATCTCCATTAGATGGAACACGAAAGGACAGAAACGGATGGATGGACATCTGCCATTGACACATTCCCGTGCACTCTTTAAAATGCGAAACAAGCTGTTTGGTCTGTTACCTGTTCTCCAGCCTGCCTTTAAAGGGGGAGTTCTTCCCCTATTCTCCACCTCTTTTCCCCCTCCGCCCTAACTTAATCTTTGCCACTCTGAGGCATACACAGATGGATTTTGCACATACCTACTGCTTGTAAAATGCCTTTTCATGACATATTGGGGAAGCTGCTTCGTACTCTGGAGCTTTATTCTCAAAAAAAAAAAAGAGTTGGATATTGGTATTCTCTGATTTAATGCTACTCTTAATGTCATTTTCTTTTATTAAATCCTTTCTTTCGCTTTTGATCTTCTTTATAGCAGAGCCACTGGTCATATGGAAACTATTATTGGGAGATGAAAGACTACATTGCAGTAAAATAAGAGTGAATCATTTGGGCCAATAATACACACATACAGTGAGGTACCATTTGTGTCCAAATGCCGTATGTTGTTCACTTTGTGGCAAAGCCACTGAGGTTTATAAAGAGCTTTACAAAAATAGGCTTTTTCGTCCTGAAATATATAGTCTGACAATATGAAAATGTATTAATATGCAATCCTTAGCTGCTTATTCATATAAGTATAATATCTAGATATATATATCTAATATCTAAGTATAATAATGTCACTTTTCAATGTCAAATCCTACTTTCATTTAAAGTTGAGATGCTCTTTCATTAATGTTAAATATCAGTTTTGTAAAAATATATTTAGATAATCTATATCAAAATTTTGACCATCATTCAAAAGCTGACTAAAATGCTGCCTTCTTCTGAAGTAGTTCCTATTTTCTCAATCTGATAGTTTCACCCATCCTTTAAAAGCCTACATGAGCTTGAATTCCTTTATAACATTCATCTTCTTTTGCCTTACATAGTAATTATATTAATCCACCATAAGCTAAAAGCCGATAGTGTAATAGGCGTGTGTTTTATTATTTTTCCTGAAAATGCCTAAATAATGTCATGCATACAGCAGACATTCAGAAGGCATTTGTTGAATTAAATGAAATGTTTATTATTCAATAGAAACATGCTAAGTGTATATTCAACAATATCAGAAGGTTTTAGATTTCAGAAATAGTCTCACAAACACATACCATTTGTGTCATCATTTACTATTTAGGAAGCATCTAATTGCACATTGTAATACTAACAACCATGTAGAGTGAGCTCTGCACCCATTCCTTGCCCTGGGGACTCTTACATTTCAAGATAAGTATAGGCTTTACAATGGGAACAAAACAGAATCACTGAGGTGTATGCCCTGCCCTACAGTGTCCTTGAGTATGTGTTAAGGGTGGTGTTCGAAATGCACAATCAGGAGAGAACTTGTCCAGGTTTACTGAGATGAGACTTCTGGAGACCCACATAGTCCAGGGGGAGTCAGAGTAGGGATATGTGGGACCACTAAATGAGAAGTGGTTGGTGAGTTGTGCAGAGTAAACCATCCCTGGAAGATGGAGCAGGGAGGGCTTTGCTCAAGCCTTGGTGATGTGGGAATGAATGCAGCAGATAAGGGATCAGAGTAGGAAACTACCTAGATTCAGATTAAGGAATTTAACAGCGGGAGGGAACTGCAAAGGCCCTAGCATGTCCAGGTGAAGGTTGCATAAAATATTGATCTTAGACGTGATCCACAGAATGAGGAAAATCCATGCTAGAGCTTTGATATGTGAGGGACCAAGTGATGGGTGGAGAATACGGCTTTTAGGAAGTGATGGGAAAGAAAAGATTATTTGTTTAGGCAAGCTTCTTTATACTTCCACTTCCTGTCCAAGTAATTTACAATAAGCATGTGTTACTTGGATGACAAGAAAAGCATTTTAAACATAAAGGCCGGTTAGATAAGGATAAATTCCTAGGCATGGACCTTGTGGACTGGCTACAGAGTGCTTTGTGTAGAAGCCAGCCACGTGATTGTGTACTCACATGGGTGTGCTTGCACTACAGGGATCCGGAACTGCCCATCAAGTGTTCCGCTGTCTATTCCTTCACTCTAAACAAAAGAAAAGTGCTTACAAGTAATTGCAACATTTCACCGTAATCTCTGTGCCAGATAGGCTTGGTTCATTAGGCATGGGTTAATTTTAGTTCTCTACTTATTAACCTGCTACCTGGGGCAAGGGAGGGATGAAATGGACTCTGGTAACCACCCCTCGAGGTCCCTGCTTGGTGGACTGCATCCATTTAGGGTTTCCACTGTAGGAAAATGATGTAGAGAATTGGGGGTTGCGGGGTGGAGGTACAGAGGAGAGAAATGAAACAGTTTAATAGATGGAACTTACAAGTTGAGAAGAAAAAAGATGAACTGAAATCAGGTAACAGCCGTTTGCCTCTCTCGGACTAGATCACAGAATCACTGTTTAGGCATTTTGGGGGACTGTCACGGAAGTTTCAGCCTAGTTGATCAGATGACAAGTCAGCACTGCGAAGATCAATGTCATTTAGATCATGTTTAAATCCTCTTGAAAATTATCTTATCATCTGGAGAATAATCGTTAAATCAATCTCCAAAAATTGTCCAATAAGGAATTATCTTAAATTTCAGGCAAAGCAGAAGTGAAGCTGTGAGATTTCTGGGAGGAAAAAATATGTGTTCTTGAGACAGGACGTTTTCTCCCAATAAACATTTCCCAAGAATTAAAACGCAAACAAAAGAATTGAATCCAGATCAGACTTGGGTGAATAGTCCTTTAAATGTTTAATCACATGAATTAAAAAAAAAGTCTGATAATTTGTTAAACTGAGAAATATGGAAATTGTATTTGTGGTGGAAAGGTGTCCTAGGTGTTAGAACTTTCCTGCACAAAAGAATTGGTTATTAGAGATAGGTCTTGTTTTCTACAGAATCTTGGTGCCTCTGGTATTGTTTTCTCATGGTATCCATCTCCTGCTGCTATTTCATGAACTTCCAGGCTCCCACCGGTGAGCTATTAAAAAAGTTTTCATGACTACTTCCCACCTCTTTAAAAGATGCACTTTTGGCCTAAACGATATTTTGCATCTTTGGGAAAATAAGTTTGCTTTCCTCTAATAAGACAGAGATCTGGCAAGATAATTGAAACTGAAATCTAGCACTCTACCACTGTCGTGTATAATTGATATTTCATGGGGAGATTACAGTTCAGACACCAAAACTGTTTTCTGTGTCAATGGGTGTCTAATTGCAGTAAAAGCCCATCAACTTTTCTTTTGTGTTTATGGAAAAACATGAAGAGAAAGAGAAGAGAAAAGTAAAAGTTCCCAAGACTTTTTTTCTTTGTTTCATTCTTTAAAACACACACACACACACACACACACACACACACACACACACAAATAACCTATGCCTTAATAACAAAAGAAAAATTTTGAACTAGATGCATTAAAAGCAAACTTTCATTTTGATAATACCAAAATGTTTCTAATGGCATATCTGGTTTTGTGGCATTATCACTAGGTCTGGAAATTGATAACAAGTTTCCTAAATTTCCCATCCTGCACTCTTTTAGAAGGATTATGGTAGTAGAGAAGGAACTAAGGTCTGAAAGCCTGTTTTGAAGCAGTTATCTCTGGAGATAACATTAACAAGGATTGAATAACTGCCAAATGAAATTTAATACATTTTCCCATCCATGAAATAGGCCTCTTAAATACAACAGAATAATTACTTTCACAATACTCCCTGGAAACAAAGAGAGCAGAAACATCGAATGTCTTTTTTGTTTGTGGTGTTTGTTGTCAGCTTGAGGATCAGGATAAGGATATTTACCAGGATGCTGTATGCCTCCCCACATAAAAACAGCCTTGCCAACAGCCGCCTAATTTGAAGCTGCATATCTTTTAAATCTGTTTATGTTGGAGGAGTTGTGGCAAATATTAAATTTTGTAATTTAGTTAGACATCTTAGCCTTGGCCTGAGTTGGTGAACTATGACGTTTTTTCCTCTATGACAAAGAAAACTAAAATGATTTTCATATCCATAGCTATATATATATATATACACATATATATATATATATATATATATACATACACACATACACACACACCCAAGTATACACACACAGTTTTGAAACAAAGATCCAGGAAATAAACCCCTGTTGTCCCTTAAATCTGATATCTATCCAATCAAATTGTTCAATATTGTAACAAGTTTTCTGAGTTCAAAATCTGTTTTAGTCCTCTAATTAGATGTCCCCTAAGTCCTTAACCATTTCCGGCCTTAGCTTGCTTATTTGTAAAATAATGAATTTTGGCCTACCTGGTTTCCTAGTGTCTCTAAACCCTTACACTCTGTATACTGTGATTGAAAAGTCCTTCTATTACATCAGTCCTTTCCTCAGAAAGTAAGGTTATTTACAATTACACGGTGCTTACATGATTCAAAAGAAGTAATGCACTTCTAAAGTTATCTGATTATTCCCAGTGATAAATTACATTAGCACAGGAGAATTTAAATAGCTGTGTTGGAACTCAAATATAACGACCTAAGATGCAGTGTAACTTAGATACTGGGACATAGGGGTCATGACTTAAGGGCCTGTGGAAGGGGCAGCCATGTTTGGACCACATGGTCTGGACTTCTCCTCCTCTTTGGTAGCTCATTGGACCAGGAATGGAGACAACTGATCCGAGGGTGGCCCATTCATAGAATGGCCCATGTCTGCTTCAAACTGGTGAGCTGGCCATCAGATGATCTTGGCATTCTGAAGTCAAAAATACTGATACAGAGACGGAGTTAGCCACACATACAGAACCTGAAAGAGTGTAGCACAAGATACCATGAAGGAAAAGTCCAGGCTAGAGTCAGGAGAGGCCAGAAGTGGAGAGAAGCAGAGGTACCAGCAGAGGGACTAGGGAGGCTGGAATGGCTCTTGAGAGACAAGGAGTGGCTCTTGGTCCGGAGTGTTCTACAGGTCCAAATTACAGAAATATTCATAATAAAGCTCTTTTTACTCGAGCAAACTTGAATGAGGCTCTGGTTCTTACTATTAAAACTGCCCTCACGAAATTGATCAGTGCACAAGAATGTCACGGAAGGTCACTAGACGCTCTCGGATGACAGGCGCCACATCCAGGTTATTCACCTCTGTGTCCCCAACACCTCACAGAGGGACATGCATGGACTAGATTAGTAAATATTTGTTGAATTAATAAATGTACTCTTTGATCAATTA
Organism: Rhinolophus hipposideros; assembly: GCF_964194185.1. Classification (NCBI taxonomy): domain Eukaryota; kingdom Metazoa; phylum Chordata; class Mammalia; order Chiroptera; family Rhinolophidae; genus Rhinolophus; species Rhinolophus hipposideros. The sequence continues at coordinate 15,746,629 of NC_138063.1, forward strand.
ACAATTATTGAATAATTTTTAGATTTTAGTTCTTTTACTTTTAGCATAAATATAACTAAAACCACATTTTATGTGATTATTAGAAAGCTCTTAAAGATTGCAAAAAAATAATTTACAGTCAATATTGATAAAATTAACTGTTTTCATAGGCTGGCTTTCAACATTAAACTATTGCTTATCTAGATGAAAAGTCAATCAAAATAGGGCTTTAATGAAGTGTAAATTTTCTTTAAAAAAGGGAAGCCACCATCCTTAGAATCTATGTGTGGATAGAAGGAATCACCTTTCTATTGTGTGGAAGGTGGACAAATCCTGACCCTTCTATATAGATGGCAATATTGGTTCCTCCGTCTATTTCTGAGTTATTCTAGTGATGGATTTGTGCTGGCCATCCATTGTCTGTCTTTCCTTGTCTCTTATGTGACCAGAAATAATATTTCTGAAAGAGAGTTAGTAAGACATGCTGTTTGTAGCCAAGGAAACATGTAAAGCAAAGCTTATTCTTCAGATTGGAATGTTACTTCACAGCTACAGGCAATGGAATTGATCCTAGAGAATGAAGGTCATTACCACAGGATCTGGACCTATTATCAGTCATTCGTTTGACCTGGAACACACATAGTTTACAAGGGAGGCCTTAAAACGTTAAGGATAACTTTGCCCCCAACTTCTTTTATGGAAAATGACTGATACATTATTTGAGATGATCTAAGATGATCTGTAGAAATATATACAATGAGGTAACATGTATGGCTAAAATGTAAGCAAAAATATAGCTGGAACAACTGTGTTCTCACACATTTAGAATATTTAAGATGTGACTGTCATTGTGCAGGAGAAAGATTTAAAATCAAATGGATGTGAACAAAGTAGAGACAGAGCATGTGAGGAAGGTCATAGGTCAAGGCAGCCTGAGCTCTGGGGGACCTTGAACTGCACAGACCCTCATTGTTGCGTCCAGTCATAGTGCAACACCAACTATAGTTATTGCATGCCAATTGTTTTGCACATTGCTTCTTCTTGCAATACACATCTATAACTTCTAGTAGTATTTTCTCCATTTTGGATTTCAGTAACTTACCCATGGTTACACAGCTATCAAAGAAACCAGTCACAGTTAAAATCTAGATTTTGTTGACTCTCATATGCTTTTTACTGTCTTTCATACCGCGTTTCCCCGAAAATAAGACCCAGCTCTAATGTGTCTTTTGGAGCAAAAATTAATATGAGACCCAATATTATATTATATTATATTAATTATATTATGTTATATTATACTCATTCTTACATTAAAATAAGATTGGGTATTATATTATATTATATTATATTATATTATATTATATTATGTTATTATATTACATTATACCCATCTTATATTAAAATAAGAGTAGGTCCTATATTAATTTTTGTTCCAAAAGATGCATTAGAGCTGATGGTCCGGCTAGGTCTTATTTTCAGGGTAACCCGGTGGCAGATGAGGTAAAGAAAATATAAAGGTAACAGGTTGTGAGTTCTTTCTCCCTCCTGTAAAAACTAATCTCAATGTGATCCAGATGGGGGGAAAAAGAAATTACAGGATCAATGTTTTATGTTTTAAATGAAAAGCAAAATATTAACCTTAAATTACATCATAGATGACGACAAAGAAGATTTGAAAGTTATAATAGAATGATTCTAAAATAGTAGTATGTACCTCTGCTGTGTACAAATCTATGGCTGCCTTCAGTGATTCCAACTTAGAATCATCCGTTAAATACACTGGCAATACAATTACTGGTATTGAATCAGCACTAAGGTAAATATTTAGGTTAACATTGATTGACAGACGTAAGGAGCTACCATTTGATCAACGCCTGTAACATTCATGCTTACAAGTTGACATCTTAGATTGAAAGGATAATCGATTGAAGCAGTCTTGTAAATGCACAAATTTAAAAATGGCAAATCAAAACCGGAATGTAAAATATCTATCACTCTTTGTTCAGATGGAAAATAAAAACATATACCAACAGTGAGTGAGAAGTGGTTGAACTGCGTGGTCAAGGGCTGCCGATAAGAGATTAGGCTTCAGTTAAAATGAAAGACAGCAGTGATATGGCAGTGGTGTTACATATGTGAAAAGGGTTTACACTTACTCCGTGGAACTCCAGAAATTGTAACTAGAACCAGTGGGTGGAAGGTACAAGGAGACCGACTTGTGGTGACAATGGAATGGACGGACTGCTTTGGGAGATAATCAGGGTCTCAGGACGCATGTAGCACCCACCTAGAAGCTAGATAACCACTGTTCAGAATGTTCCGGGAAAGAGCACAGACCACAGGTGGCATACAGCACCAGGCTCCTCAGATCTCACATCTATACTTATACTCGTGGTGCTCACGAGTCTTTAAATCCTTTACTATTCTTGCTACATTTTGAATCTGAGCAATTAGTATAATTTATAATGACCCTTCTTCCCCTACCCCTGCATTATTTCCTTCTGTATTGTTCTGGAGTGTAAATGTGATACTTTATACCAGCACGTGCTTTTGTTCAGTTCTGTGAATGTTACTGTTGTTTCTTACTGTTGTTGCATTCTTTGGAAATAATCTTTTTAAACATTTGTTACCGAGAGTGAAGATTCTCTTTTGTGGCTTGGTATTTGGGGCTGGAAAAAAGAAATAAAGTTTTTGATTCGTAGCCATCTAAATTCATGGATAAATGTTTTCAGTGTTAGATCCATTTTTTTCTGTGTAAATGTTCACCTAACAATAGACTAAGAAATTAACTACTTGGAAATGCAAACGAAAGTGTAAGCTACTCATGTTCCTCCTGGTTTGCAAATGCGTAATGGTTTTGCTTTAAGGCGTGTGCTATAAAGTTAGCAATTGCTGTCTCAATGCCATGAGTTCAACATCTCTAGACCCAGAGTAGGTAGTAGTAGTTAATAAAAAGCTCAGCAGTATTTTTGTCAGACCAAGTCATCATGCTGTACCCTATAATTTTATTCTTGGAAGCATAAAGAGTGTTTACAATATGGTGTCTTCCTAGGATCAGAATAGTGAGAAAAAAAAAATGGAAAAATGTCCAAACATCTTTGCATGGCAATGATGGCATTACTGGTGTGTTTAATAAAACCTTTATTGGTACATTTTCCGGTGTGGTGGCATTGGCAGAAACGGTCCCCCTTTGGATTTGGAACTCAGCAGCTGATGAAATACAGTAAACATTAATTTGGAATGGGCTGCCAGTTTTGGAAAGCCAGGTGACATTTTATTATATTTGTACCGAGCAGGGGCTATGTCCCATACTGCTGTAGCTTCCGCTGTCAGAGGCTTAGCTGGCATTATGGAAAAAAAAAAATGGCAGGCCTGAGAATCTTATCCCCTGAAATGAAAGTCGAATGCCAAATTGAAATTCCTGTAGGATTTCCGATAGCAATGGGGGAATTGAGAAGCCCACAATTAAGCATATGGGCATTAAGATAATTGTCAGATCTGTTGGCGGACATGATAGAAGACAGATGGGTACGAATCAGTGCGCTCCACTGCAGCACCCTGGGAGACAATTTGACGTTTTACCTGCCTGAGCTACTCTGCCATATTTGTCACTGAATGTACAGCACAGCATCTTACCGTGAAGTGTTTTTGCAGGGGACTATAGGTGAGTATGTGGTCCTTCAGCGCCCTCTAGTGAAATGCATTTGGGAGTTTTGTTTTTCAAAGGCCAGTTCTTCCTTCATCAGGTCCTTGCTACCCCTGGAAAAAGCCGTCGCACTTCTGGTTCCCACTCAACTTTATGGCTCCTCTCACCCTTGCAGGTTGGGGCCCATCGTGAAGATGGCGTGGCCCTGAGAGGCAGCCATTCTCTTGTGCCAAACCAGGTTCCGGTTCCACAGCTTCCTGTCCAGTCTGCAACCTCCCCTGATTTGAACCCACCCCAGGACCCTTACAGAGGTAAGTCCACCTCAGAGGGCACTTCTGACCTCACTTAAACAACGATAGATGTAGTGTTGATCCCAAGCTTACTTGGCATTCATCCCTCAGCAAGCACTGGCAGAAAACCAAGAATCAAATTTGGTACAAAAATTGTAAGTAAATGGGAAAGTATTTAGAACATAGCCAGCTAATTGTGTTTCTTCAGTAACTGTTTTCCTCAAACATCCTCTGAAATTGTGGTACTATTTCAGCAGGAATGAGACAACAGACTGATGAGAGGAAATTTTATTTTAGCTATTTCCACATTTTACTCATTCAGGTCCTCTAATGTGGTTAGTTGTAGCCTGAAAATGATATTTCCAAATGAATAGGAAGGAAGGAAATTGTTTTTGTTGTTAAAGATTGAAGGAAATGTAGGTACATTTAAAAAAAAAAATGGAACTTGGTTGGATGACTTTCACTATTGAGTCATGTAGGCCTGTAACAATTGCCTCATACTACTGACTGCAGTGGGCTTTTCATGACCCCTGGAAATTGAACTGCAGGGACAAGACCTGGGTCCCATGCTCCCTGTGTTCACAGGCTGGCCAGGTGACTAGGACACACTTAAATAACATCTTCTCATTCCCCTTATGTTTAGTATAAAAAATGATAACATTACCACAGGGATATGTATGAGCATTTCTTCACCTGTTAAACACGGTACTAATCTGAGTGTTAATTATATGGAGAGTAGGTAGGCCTCCCATTTTATCTGACTAGTAATAATTTGGCATACCTTCCTTTTAGAGAGCCTTTGGACTTTCTTTCTCTGTCCTAGGTCAGTGCTGCTTGAACTTTAGTGTGTATAAGCGTGACCTGAGAGTCTTGCTAAACTGTGGATTCTGATTCGGTAGATCTGGTTTTCTGCATGTCTGATGGGCTCATGGGTAATAAGGAAGTTCCTGGCCCATGCACCAAATTTTGAGTGACAAGATTCTAGACCACATAGATAACAATTACAAGTAGAGGACAATACCCAATAGACATGCTTCTACCTAGAAATAAATGATCACATTACGTTTGAGTTTTAAAATGTATTGTTGAGCAATGAGAAAGCTAGAAATTTCTTCGGTGAGCAGCTATCTGCTTTCCATATGTACCATTTTCAAACGCTGATTACTCTTTAAGGATAAGAGAAGCCTAATTTCAGAATATCGTTAGGGTATCTATTGAAGTCTTGACTGCACGTATTTAGCATACTCCCTGGGAATTATATTTTAAGGACATTTTTCTATTAAATCATTGCATATGGAAGAAACTCGATATAATAGCTGATATTTACTTGGGTTCTTAATCAGAACATTGAGGTGTGTGATTTTCATGATTATGATTTTCATTGCAATTAAGTTGATGTTTTGTAGACAGTGAAATTACCATCTACTCCAAAAGATTGCAAAATAGAATTTAACCTCAGAGCCAATGCAGGGAAAACTTGTTTCTGCAGGTGCATTTTTGAAACTTCACCAGGGAGCATGAAGAAAGTGACAGAAGGATCACAGTTCAGCAGTATGAATTTTATAGCTGGCACCTCCACAGTCTGAGGTGCACGTGTGTGTGTATCTAGTCTTTGGTGGAAGTGTCACCTGGCCCCTTTTTTTTCTGTAGGCATGCCACCGGGATTGCAGGGCCAGAGCGTCTCCTCCGGCAGCTCTGAGATCAAATCCGACGACGAGGGTGATGAGAACCTGCAAGACACAAAATCTTCCGAGGACAAGAAATTAGATGACGACAAGAAGGATATCAAATCAATTACTAGGTCAAGATCTAGGTAACAGTATATAATACTGTCGCTTCATTTAATTCCTTTATTGGACTTTGATGAAGTGAACAGAACAGGAAGAAACTATTCAGTTTTTTCCTGGCAGGTAAATCTACCGCTGAAAAGAAAATTAAAGGCCAACTCTAGGTGTACTAACGTATCGTTTAAGATACCTGTACTCTAGTGAAGCCTAAAATGTCTTTGCATTTATGAATTTGGACCCGGTGCTAATTACACATGGTAAAAACAATTTGTAACTTACTCAACTGCAAACAGTTGATTTTTTAAGACTATACGTATTGTACCAATTTGGTCAGAAATGTTCTCTCTGCAATATTTCTGAAAAGAGATCTTAGCAATATGGAAAACTCAATTGGTGTATATACAACTGTAACATTTTTCTTACCTTGAACATGAGGAAATACTGATTTCCCAGCTTTATCCTAAACGTGTTGATTATATATAAGACCTCTACCTAAAGTGCTAATTTTTTTTTCCTCCTGGATACTCCCTCCTACAGAAAATACAACTATCGGAAAATAGCTTCTGGTTGGTTTTCTTAAACACATTATTTGATATCTTTAAATTAGAATTTGTCTCCTTGAACTTGAACTCTAATCAGATAATCAGATTTTTTTTGAATACCAGGACAACCTTGTTCTTTGCATTAATTCCTTTAGATTGTTTTTATTTGCAAATTAATGAAGTTGTAGGAAGACTACACCTCCCTTTCAAAGGCTGTTGTTCTCAAGGTTATATCTTGTGTCCTTTAGGAATTAAGAACGTGCCACCTTTTTGTATTGCCTTTAGAATTGCTGAGATAAATTTTAACACGTCCTTCCACAAGTTCAAAAAATGCTGAAAGTTTCTACCTTGTTTCCCCGAAAATAAGACCTAGCCGGACCATCAGCTCTAATGCATCTTTTGGAGCAAAAATTAATATAAGACCCGGTCTTATTTAATAAGACCCGGTATAATATAATATAACATAGTATAATATAATATATAATACCGGATCTTACATTAATTTTTGCTCCAAAAGACACATTAGAGCTGATGGTCCGGCTAGGTTCTATTTTCGGGGCAACAAGATAACTGATACCTTTCCACCATCATTGTAGTTTCCTGCCTCTTGGTCACACTGGTAAGAAATCCCAAGGAGGGGCTTTCATGTCCTTACCAGCTTCTCTGTTAGTCCAGTCAGTTTTGGGGAACTTCAGAAGTGGCTACAACTTATGCATATTAATGGATCCATTGAAGTTTCAGTACATTTTAATTTGTTCTGATTTTGAACGGTCAGTCTTGTGACATTTACTTATGCCGTCAAAACTGTGTGGTAAGGCAGTGCTTTTCAAATCTAGGTAGTTTTCTTTAACCAGTTCTAATTAGTTATTAGCCTGAATACGTTTGGAAAACAAGTTCCCATTTTCAGACCCACTTGTGAAAGGTATGGCACATGTTTGATATGTAAATACATTGCCGAAATTTTTACCTTCCGGACTGGCCCAGCAGAAACTCAACTCTGTTCTTTTTTCACTTCTTACATCCTACCTGTATAGTGGAATGTGGATGTGAATTAATAGTTAGTTGCCTTGATTTCCTTGCCCTCGGCAGAGGTCAAGGTGAAGGAGAGAGGGATCAGCGAAGGACGTGAGGAGGATCAGATGGCAGAGAAAGAGACCCTTTTCCCAATGGTTTGGTTTAGTTGTCTGTTCACCAGCACACATCTACTGCAGACAGTCACATCTGGAAGGGAGTTTAACCTCTGTGGAGATGAGTCAAGTCTTCCAGCATCTTTCTTTGGTGCCTCCCTCCTCCCCTCCCTTACAAATGTTCTTGGCTTACGTAGGCCATCTTTATGTGCAACATGCTTGCAAAACAAGAACATCACTCCCATTTTTGATCGACTGGGGCTCCTCAACCATAGTTGATCCTTACTACAGTTTGGAAGTTACCCAGAGATTCTCCACAGTGGAAGGTTTGGAGCTACATATTTTAAGCCAGCATTCATTAAACGTACACTGAATTGACTGGATGACTTCCCACATGTCTTCTAGCTCTGAAATGTTGCGATTAACATATTTATTCTGTGGACATTTCAGATTCGTGGCATTTTAAAGTTGAGGTCAACCTTCATGGTCCTTTAGATCAATTGTTTGAAGCTCTAGGTTAACATCCTTACAGACAATCACCTCCATGTTGTTTCTTGTATTGGAGAGCCTATTACTGTTGGTGAAGTTCACTTTACTTTTGATATCTCTCATACCCCAAAAATCTCTTGCTCATATTAATTCAAAGTGTTTCACACAGAGTTCTTCTTTCTGTTCTGCCTTCTCAAGACATCTCCCACGCCTTTGTTACATAATTGCCCATGAAAAATTTGAAGCCCTGATGCCATGAAGTCTTCCTTATGTGATATGCTTTCCAGATGGCTCATCACCCTATTTGCCCTCCATTCAAATGTTTCTGATTTCTCAGCCTGACACCCACAAAAAGGAGTCTTGCCTTTCCAGACTCCGCTGGGTCCAACTGTACCTTTAATGTGAATCCTACAATTTTTTATGTCCTCCCAATTAGGGGTTAGCTTTTAGGCTTCATTTTTGACTCACAATGAAGTTGTGGTCATTTAGAACTGGTGGACGTTTTGTCTGGTTTTGTTTATTTTGCATAGCGCATATCAACTCAGGTTTCCCCACCGTGTTTGGGGGATGACGAACATCCATAATGCCAAAGGTCATGGAGATCATGTTTTTCTAACTTACCACAAGGAGAAAATGAACCTCCGGTACCTTAAGGTCCTGAGCAGCCTTCCCAGCCCATTAGTGGTGACACCTGGACACAGCCTCCTGTCTTCACTCCTGTTGCTCCGGGGTCTTCAATGTATGGTCTTCTTCAGCCTGTTTAGTTGCATCATGTGAATTTCAGTCTCTCCAAATGTTTTCTTTCGATCATTTATCTTCCTCAAGTTTCAGATGTCACAGGATGAAAGTTCATTAGTATGGGTTCGCTCTGGACCCTATCTTGAACCTCTTGGGTTTCATGTCTAGGAGAAACGGAGTGGCTTGGGTGTGGGCTGCCGTGGCCACCTAAAGCAAGCTCGAGTGGATGGAAAAATCCTGCCAAGGTCGAGAGCTTGAGATGGAAACATCTCCTGACGACCCTGGAAGCAAACACAAATAACGTTAACTACCCTCTTTCCCCCCACACCGTTAGAAAATGTCGCCTCCCTTTCGTCCCGCAGCAATAACGATGACGAGGACCTGACACCTGAGCAGAAGGCGGAGCGGGAGAAGGAGCGGAGGATGGCCAACAATGCCCGCGAGCGCCTGCGCGTCCGCGACATCAACGAGGCTTTCAAGGAGCTCGGCCGCATGGTGCAGCTCCACCTCAAGAGCGACAAGCCGCAGACCAAGCTGCTGATCCTGCACCAGGCCGTGGCGGTCATCCTCAGCCTGGAGCAGCAGGTCCGAGGTCAGTGCCCCCGGCTCACGCCGCGCGGGGAGCGGTGATGGGCCCGCGGAGTGTGGACGATCGAGCGCGCCGGACGGTCGCGGCAGCTCCCGTTTCCCCTATGGCTAACTTAGAGGAGTCTCGTAACGAAGGCTACATTGTTACGTTTCCCTGCGGCTGGAGCTTAGTATATGTGCTTTACCTGCTTTCTTACACTGGAAAGTGGCTCCGCGAGTTCAGCTTTACTAGTGACAGCAAAGCCACCTCTGCAGAGCGCGTTTCCTAACGGAGAGACGGGGTCATAGCACATGCAGGAGAGTGCTCCCAGCCCTCTCCCACAGCCTTGGCAGTAACTAAATGCTCTGTGCTTCATTCTCCACAGAAAGGAATCTGAATCCGAAAGCCGCGTGTCTGAAAAGAAGGGAGGAAGAAAAGGTGTCGTCAGAGCCTCCCCCACTGTCCTTGGCGGGCCCTCACCCCGGAATGGGAGACGCATCAAATCACATGGGACAGATGTAAAAGGGCAAGTGTGTTTTCAGCCGTATCTGAAATCTTCCCCTTGTTACTCCCACCACGGTGTCAGCCATGACATTTTCCCCAAATTAACAGATTTTTTTTCCTCTTGAAAAAAAGAATTTAAAAATAAAACATCTACTTCTCCTGTTATAAATGCATTAATTTTCCTCTCTTTTTTTCTTCTCAGGTCCAAGTTGCCACATTGCTTCATTAATACAAGAGACCACTTCCTTAACAGCTGTATTATCTTAAACCCACATAAACACTTCTCCTTAACCCCTTTTTTTGTAATATAAGACAAGTCTGAGTAGTTATGAATCACAGACGCAAGAGGTTTCAGCATTCCCAATTATCAAAAAACCGAAAAACAAACAAAAAAAAAAAGAAAGAAAAAAGTGCAACTTGAGGGATGACTCTCCTTAACATATCATTCAGAATGTGCAAAGCGGTGTGTGCAGGCTGAGACGCAGCCCAGAGACTGAATGGCAATCTTTCCACACTGTGGAACAATGCATTTGTGCCTAAACTTCTTTTGGAAAAAAAAAAAATATAATTAATTTGTAAGTCTGAAAAAAAATATTTAATTTAAAAAATTGTAAACTTGCAATAATGAAAAAGTGTACTTCTGAAGAAAACTACATGAACGTTTTTGTTGGTATTCAAGTCAGCTAGTGTTTATAATTACTGGATATTGAATAAGGGAAGCGCGGCTGCCCTAGTAACAAAACCAGCAAACGTCCTGATGACAACGAAATGATGACATTAGCCATTCCTTAGGGTAGGAGGAACAGATGGATCTTATAGACCTATGACAAATATATATATAAATATATATATAAATATATATTAAAAATTTAGTGACTATGGTAAGCTTTTGTTCATTTGTTTCAGACTTTTTTCTCCTGTAAAAAAATAGTACTGATTAACTTTTTTAAAAGAAAGATTTTACTGTAAATACGGATTCTTTTTTTTTTTTCTTTTGGTCTTATTTCTGTCCCTTCTCCCCACTTTGTTATCGTAACCTGTAGTGCCAACTCTGCTTCCGGAGGGGTAGTGCAGGATGAAATGCTGACCCTAATGTTGCTTTTCATTCATAAATAAGTAGAAAGTTGTTTCTCCAGTCTTTTGGGAACACAGGACTTAAAAGTCACATCATGTGTAGATATTACAAGCAGCATTACCAAGACATGGCAAAAAGAGTTTGTCTGAACTGTAATGTTGCATTTGTGACCCTATTCTGGGATTTTCAGAGGTACAAGGTTAGAATGCTACAATGTTACCACTGTGCCTTCCAATGTTTATATCATCGGAAACATAACATAATCAAAGTGGCTGTGATTTAACAAAATGATTAAAGTGTTACCTACATGTGTAGCCGAAGTAGTGTGCAGTGAGGCGTTTCTGAATACATGGTCAGATTTTTGGAAAAAAACAAAAACAAAAAAAAGTAAAGTTCAAAAACCATCAAATGAGAAAATTGCAAGTAGCGTGACAGAGCTGATTGATTTGTTGCTTTCTTGATTTTTTTTTTTCAAAATGGGTTTACTAAGATGTAGATGACTTAACTGCCTCCTCCTTTGTCTGAAAAATGCCAATATTCAATCATCATGCAGCATTATAACAAGCCTTATAAGTCCTAAAGCATTAAGTTGCACTTTCTTGAGGAGGGGTAGTGCAGTGTTTCTCTGGCCAGTATGAATGAAGTTTATACTTAACATATTTGATAGAAACATAGATCAAGCTATGGCACAGCAACTCATCAGATAGCTAGCTTTGACGTCTGGGCACAATTGAACCAACTTCCATCGTGAATCTTTATAATGATTGACTTTGGTGTATAGTGCAGTAAACAAATAGTGCTCCTAGTTAAGTATTTGTCAGCATCCTTTTGTCTCTAACTCGTTTCTATTTTTACAGCCACACAATCTTGGCATGTATTAAGAAAAAAAAAATCCCTGTTCAAGTAGTTTTTCCACCTATCAGCACTGAGTAAATGCCATAAATCCATCGAAATGGTCTAAATGTTCCATCTGTTCTCCTGTTTTGCCAGTTATATAGTAATGAAATACATTTGTAAATTTTATGCAACAAATGGCAAACGTATCATTATTTTGAAATTGTGTATGTAAAAGTTATATTTTTACATGTAGACTCTTGTTATTATGTGTTTTAATACATTGTATTGGTTTTTTTTTTAAACTGTGTGCTTTAAAACACGTCTCATTTAAATGAAATAGTGAGCTACAAGAATCTGAATTTTATGTTCATTTCTGAAAAATGTAAGAACAAATATGATAGTTACCACGTGGTCATCTTTTACAAATCCATAAACATTTTGATTAGCTGTGTGTGTGTGTTGAAAACTGTAAATATGTTCAGTAGCGATAAAACTAAAAACTTTGATTTGTTGATAAGTTCCTAAAATGTGGAGGTGGATTAAAACCTTAGGAGAAGAGCAGAAATCAAACTTCACGAAAAGATGTTTTGAGGCTTTCCTGTGAAATGTACGAACAAAGGGGTTCAAAGAAGGGCATGGAAGACAATGTATACTGTCCCCTCCTCCTGAATAACGGCAAACCCTGTGTACTTGTTCCCTCAGTATGTAAAGATTTCCTTTCAGTGGTACATTCTGCACTCATTTTGTATAGTCTACCAAGGCGGGTATCCCTAGGAACAATATTATATAGGAAGCAGGTATACTTTGATACATTCAGGATAAGTGTACAGAAGAAAATACGGTGTTTACTCTTTAGGGAACTGGAAACACTCCCTGCATTGATGTACATTTTAAGAATGGCACTTTTGATACACGTTATCATAAAGGTGCTTAATAGAGCTGATTTAAAGTTTTTCAGATCTGTAAACAAAGCAAAAAAAATTAAATTGTAGTTATTTGATTATTTTTTAAATTGGTGCTTTCTATTTTGTTCTCACTCAAACAGAGTAAAAGCTGCAATTTACTGTTCACCAGCTTTGATGTATTCATTACTCAGTAATGTAATACCTCTATTGTTGAATTCCCTTTGGAAATAAGTGAAAAACTTTTTCTAACAGCCACCAGAAGCTGCTCACTACCTTTTGCTTGGTGGAGAAACATGGTCTGCACCTATCCGTAGTAACTGGGATATATCCCCATTTAAAAAAAAAAAAAAAAAAAAAAAAGCGAAAGGAAATGTGGCCTTTTTAGTGTGTTTTTTCTTGTTGTTTTGTAATTATCAAACCCAGGTAAGATATTGGTATCCTGCGCTGGATTTTCGAGTGAAATTTAGCAGAAGACAGTTAGGATTAAAGTACTATACAAAAATGTCATAAGGGTCCATACTACACTATATACATGATGATACGTAGGCTGGGGGTCTGTTTAAATGACTTGGACTTTAAAAGCAACTTGGAACAGTTGATCCACCTCCACATTCAAGTAATTTATGAATATGCAGAATAGGGATCTGTTCACCTAGAAATTTTTACCATTTGTCTTCTGTGTAGCTGCAAGGAACACTAATGTTTATACAACTGTCAGTCCACCCAGTAACTCAACTGGTTCTGATTCAGTCTTCCGATTCCTTTTTGTTTTTTGTTTTTTGCTTTTTTCCTATTTCTTGATTTTTTTTTTTTTTTGTGATCTTTATTTTGATGAGGGGTTGGGGGATGGGGAGGGAGTTGAACCAAGACTTGGGCTTAAGAGGATTTTCGTCTTGGATCCAACAGGCAGAATATGATATGTGTCCAAAAGTGAACTTGAGTCAGGAATGAAACAATTTCAGCATAAACAAGCACAAAAATTTAGTCTGCTGGCTGACTGGAAACAAAAAAAAAAAAATGTCAAGATGGAATATGATGAATTCCAACACAATGGGGCACCAAGGCCTTTAGGCCTCTCTTTATTTTGCTTTGGTTTTGTTTGTTTTTCTTTAGAGACATGCTCTTTCTCATGGGACTTGAAGTGGACTCATCTTTGTGCAGTGCTGGTTTTGCCATACTCATTTCAAGTATTATAGACATATGTAATGGTGAAAATATATGAACTGTGGCCTTTTTCATTCTTGTTACTTGTGATGCAATTAAGTGAAGATAAGAAAAAAAAAGCAGAGATTTACCATGTATCAGTGCCTGGCTTTTTGTTATAAAGCTTTGTTTGTCTAGTGCTCTTTTTGCTATAAAATAGACTGTAGTACACCCTAGTAGGAAAAAAAAAACTAAATTTAAAAATAAAAAATATATTTGGCTTATTTTTCGCAGGAGCAATCCTTTTATACCATGAATATTACAAAAAAAATTGTCAGATTCTGAATATTTCTTCTTTGTAGATTTTTGGAATCATTATGAGTAAAAGTTTGTTACTTTATTTTACTATTTAAAAGATGTTATTTTACCATGTGTTACTGAAATGAAACTGTATGGTAGCTTTTTTGTTTGTTTTTTGTTTTTTTTGTTTTGTTTTGTTTTTTAGTTGTAGGTCGCAGCGGGGAAATTTTTTGCGACTGTACACATAGCTGCAGCATTAAAAATTTAAAAAAATTGTTAAAAAAAGAAAAAAAGGGAAAACATTTCAAAAAAAAAAAAGAAGATAAACAGTTACACCTTGTTTTCAATGTGTGGCTGAGTGCCTCGATTTTTTCATGTTTTTGGTGTATTTCTGATTTGTAGAAGTGTCCAAACAGGTTGTTTGCTGGAGTTCCTTCAAGACAAAAACAAACCCAGCTTGGTCTAGGCCATTACCTGTTTCCCATCTGTAGTTATTCGATGAAGTCATGTACATGACCGTTCTGTAGCAATAAATGTGCCATTTTTATAAACTGTTTCTGACACTTGTTTCATTTCATTTTGCATTGTCCATAGAGCTCTGATTCTCTTCTGTAAGTAAAACCGCATCTATATTTCATTTTCCAAGTGTTGGAGGTATTGACAGCTTAACAAACAAAACATACAAACAAACAAAAAAAATCACAAAAGCAAATTGAAAAGCAAAGCACATGATTGACCAAGGAAGAGATGCCCTTAATGAAAATGGAACGGAATGCATGCAAAACAAAAAGAAAACTGTCTAGAGGATTAACTAATTGAAGGAATATGATTAATGTGCGCGTAACACTGAAGCTATGCCTTTGAAGAGCTCTGAACTGCGCCAATGTTTTTTGGTTGTGCTGCAGCTTGTTAAGTCAAGTCAGCCTTAACCTTTTGGATCAGTTGGTCGACTGGCAGAACCTTCTCAGCTAGACCTTTTCAGTCAAAAATCTAAGATGAATTATTTTGTATCACTTTGTTAAGAGCCGAATATTGTTAACCACAATTACTATTACACTGTATTTCTACTTTCTCAAACTATTCCCCACCCCGCTACTTCTGGTTGACTCTGTTGACTGAATCCAGATGTAAACAACCAGATGTTTTTTTCTAACTTGTACAAACTGACGGCGTGTCACCTATTGTGGGAGGGGAAAAAAATGTACAGATTAAAATTATCCAGTGTTATGTACTGTAAGTTAATATTTTTGTAGAATGGACATCAATCTGCTTTGCAAAACTTGGAGGCTGTTTGAACATTGCATTGTAGAAATGTACAGTAATGTATGCAATGGGAAAGAGAGCCGCGGTAGACGAGCACTTCATAAAAGAATGTTCTCATCGAGTACATGGTATTTGGGGGATGTCTCCAGTATTGCTCTTGTATTCTTTCTAATGGGATTTAGTGACTAGTTAAGGAAAATGTTATAACACCATTTGGTTCACGTGTGACGTGCCCTCCATAGCCAAATGTTGGGATTTTTTCTCTTTGGTTGGAATGTTTGCAGATATTTAAATTTAATGAAATTTCCAAAGATTTTGGTTGATAACCCCTTTTTCCTTCTAAATGATTTGAGATGTTCTTATGTTCTTACTGTGTGTTTTAAATATATACAAAAGAGCCACAAACATTTAGTCTTTTAGTATTATATTTGATCACGGAACTACCTGCAAAAGGGAAAATGAGCTTGGGCAGCACATCAGTGTCTCGCGTAGTCTATTAACATTATGTTTTATTTAAATGGACCACATTAAACATTAAACTTGGACTTTGGTTCACTTTTCAAAGGGAAGTTAAATTGCTGGAGAAACCAAAATACTCCAAAGTTATGAAGAACCCAATATTGTTAGAAACAAAGGAAGACTCTCCAAAGAAGTTGAAACGGAATCATTTGTAGTCTTATAATTGGATCCATATAGGATTCATATAAGACTAAGTGAAATTTTTATTCTAGGCCTCAAGTATAGACCACCTTTCTCTTGACTGACAGCCTAAGATGGCAAGCCACTTTAGAGGAGAGCTTGAAAACGAAAGGTACACTATAGGGTGCTTTTCCCCTTCAAATCACCCCAGGATTGTACATGTAAATGGCACTGGGAACCCTTAATGCTCTGCCAGCCAGAAATCGCATGTTCAGTAAGGTGTACTCCTACAGCAAACTAGATAGACTGGTCATGGCATGTGTTAGAAACATGGCCAGTTGTGAAAGGACTAGAAGGGCAAGAAGAGCCATCCAGGGTCACCTATTATTCTGGAGAGATCCTTGAAATCGAGATGGTTTGATGAACAAATGAAAATCCTCAAGTCTCCAGGAAAGGAAGACTCAATGCCACAACTGAGAGAAAACACTAGGTACAAGCATGAGTGCTTTGGCATGCAAGCCCTAGACACATGTTGGGTGCTATTGGGACAAAAGAGTCACATTAACTAGCCAGCTATTGCCTGGGTATTTGAGTGCTAGACCTTACAATGACTGAATCTGTACCTAAATACAGAGTGTACCAAAAAATGTATACACATTTTAAGAAAGGAAAAAACTATTAAAATTGTAATAATATATACCAATAACAAGATGAACGCAAGTCATGTGTATACATTTTTTTGGCACCCCCAGAATAGTGTCACAGTTCAGACTTTTTCCCATGTAGGGTGTGTATCCAAAGCAGTGCTTAATGTTTTTGAGTTGTGAACCCTTTGAAGATGAATGAAATCACTCCATAGAAAAAAAGCATATGCCTCGTCATGTATAATTTTCTTTTTTTTTTTTTTTTTTTTAACTAATGTCACATTCAGAGCTTTGAGGAGTTGATGAAATTCTCTTGAGTCTAGGCATAGACACTTGTCTATGGATCCTGGGTTAAGAAAATCTAGTGTGAGGTAACTACTTCAGTGCTTTAAAAAAAAAAAAAAAAAAAAAAAAAAAAAACAGCAGAGAGCAATCCGCTTTACCTTTACTGAAATGGCCAAACCCGAACTGGACTAGTAGCTGGCTTAAGAGGGTAAAAGAAAGACCCTTTATGTAACACAGAAAATAATACAGTCCTCATTCACATCTGTGACACTATATTTAGAAGTCAAATGGCTTTGGCTTGAAGATTCTTGTAAGAGGAAGCAGAAAGTTGCCAAGTGCAGAGTGAAAATGCTCATGCAGAATCCGACCTGCTGGCTTGAGGTTTTTGATGGTAACCACCCCGTGGGTGAGGAACTCTTTTGTTCCTGAGCAAAAATGACAAAATTTTGAAAACTAGAACAACTTGAGTTTTGTAAGGAATTTTTATTTTACATCTCTATTTGTGATTGGGTGAGGCCATTTTAAAGACGGTGAAATGAAGGCCAAGTAACATGCTTCAAGGAAGAATTAAAACAAGTGTCTGGTACTTTGAGCCTTGTGGTCACTGCACTGCCCACCTCTCAAGTGACCAATCGGGCTTCACATTTTAACATGATCTTGCTACCCTCTTCTCTACCCCCACACTGGCGGCCTCCAGGTCCATTTTGTGTTTTTGTTTTGATCTTTGTTGCTGTCTTTTCACGGATATTTTACAGGAGAGTTTCTTAACTCCCCTGCAGTTCTCATTTTCATCCTTAGTCTACAAATTGTTAGGATATAACTAGATGTGAGAATGTTCAAGCAATAAGAGACTGCTAGCCAAACTAAAATTTGCACTCTGGCCCACTTTTTCTAAAATAAACTTTCTATTCTGGAATAATTTTAGATTTACAGAACAGTTGCAAAGATACTACACAGTGTTCCCGTCTACCCTCTACCCAGCTTCCTGTAAGGGTAAAATATTACATAACCGTGGTACTTTTGTCGAAACGAAGTATTTAACATTGGGACTTCATTTGAATTTCACCAGCTTTCCACGAGTCCCCTTCCTCTGTTCCAGAATCCCATCCAAGATTGTATGTCGCTGTGTTTGACCCACTTGGAGTTGGAGCTGGAGCATAGGCAGCAGAACTGGAGTCTGCTCAGAGTAGCTCATGGTCTCGGGGTCTTATCGAATTGACAACACCACCTAACCGAACTATCGTAAAAACTCGACTCACTCGCCTTGTACCATTTGTCCCCTTCGTTTCCTTTGCTCAAAAATCCATCCTATTGAGTAGTAAGGAGAACACAGGAAAGGAACAAAAGGGGTGAGGGGAGACCTACAGTACCCACAAACTGAATAATTTAAATAGTAAGTCAGATGTGGTTCATTCAACAATGAATTTACTACTGAGTGCCGAGCAGGTCAAAAGCATGGGGGAGTTAGGACAATCCTTACCTTTAAGGAGTTCAGTTGGAAGACCACAAATTCATCTTTTTGAGCATTCGTAATTGCCATGAGGCAGGAACAAACCAGGCTGCAATGGTAGGGAGAGGCACGAGGACAGGTTCTGGGGCAAATAGGACATTTGTACAAGTGACCTTGAGGTGTGAGGTGCATTTTGACAGACAAGACAGGCAATGGACTTAAAACAATGGCACGGCTTTCTGCACTGTGAAGACGTAAACTTGTGGTAGTTAACACAGGGTTAGTAGCTTAAGCCATGACAGTGTATTTTTCAAATTGTCATCACCTTCCCATCTCCCAAACCGTACCTGGAAACCCTTGGCTGACCTTTTGGTCTACAGGATTATTCAGTGCTTCTGTGTGGACAGCCTGGGGGAGGGGGGGAGGTGCAATGGAAGCAGCTGTATCCTTCCATTTGATTAAGGAGTTGAAGGAGCTTCTAGACCAACATGCACAGGTTACAGAGAAGACCACGGAGGCCCTGAGAGCATAGCTCCATTTCCACAGTTCACCCAACTCTCGTTTCCTCACTCTCTGCCCACGAACCCTTTGCAATATGCCACTATGTCAATATAGTGACACTTACGCCCCCAGAAGCCCACAGCCCAAGGGCATGCGTGAGCTACTGAAACAGAATACATGTAACTAATGGGCGCTGTGTAGTCTACAGTGAAGTGTTCTGGCATGTGGTGGATGATGGAAAAACGGCTGGGGTATGACCCCCAGGCTGAGGGAGGGAAGGGATTCAATAGGGGAAGCCTTCATGAAGGAGGTGAAAAGCTGTAGAGGATGAAAAGATGCAATGTGGTGTCTAGGGCATTCCGGCTGCTGAGGGACGTGGGCCTCTGAATTAGGGATGTGTTAAGAGTGGACACACAAAGTGTAGTGGGTACACAAAGGGTGCCTGGATGAAAGGTCCTGTGCAATGAGGCTATACTATCAGTACTATTTTATTCATTTCTACCAAGCCTTGTTCTACAAGGCTTTTGAGATCACACTAATCATTAATATCAGTAAGGTGAGGAAAACTCTCCTTTCTTTCCCACTAGCTGCTCAGGGCCTTAAGCTCCTAATACCCTTTATAAGATCCGTGCTATTGAACAAGCTAGGAACCTCACTCATTACCCTCACCTGTGAAATGCAGCTGATAGTACCTACATCTCGGAGTAAATAGTAGAATGCACATGGTGTGTTTTGCCCAATGTTGACACGTAGAAAATAATGCATTTCACTGAGATTGTATGGCATGTAAATGCTTACACATCCATGCTCGAATCATAGCTTACAGCTTTGCCCTCTATTTGCAAGCTCTTGCTCCCTGCCCCTAATTCTTACTCCTCATAAGCAGGAAGAGTCATCTGGATTATATGTGCATCTTCCCAAAATCTACTGTGACTTCCCATTTTCTCTGGCATTTAATGGAACACCTACCTAGCCACTGTTAGGAAAATCTGCAGACAGAAGGCTCTGTCTTATAAAGAATGTGTTCAAACAGAGGCTCACCCCAATCACAGCTGTTTCCAAAATCATGGCCCTTCCACAAAAATTATTTGAGCCTCACGGCAAACCTAAGAAATCGGTGTTATCTGCACCTTAGGAGAGCAAGTGACGCCCCGAGCGCCGTGGTCAGTGCAAGTAACCAGGGCAAAAGCCCTCAGAGTCTGTTTGATGTCAGGCCCGTGAACATTTCCCCATACCACGGCCGTCTGGAGTTGGGGGTGGGGCATCATTGGCTGGATTACAATTTGTCTTATGTCCTTTCTAATTCGGAATATTCCTCGCCACCACCCTCCCTAATGATGTTTTCCTCCTGTACCAGCTTCCATGGACTTTCCCCAACCAGACAACATTGCACCCCAAGAGCCAGCTAATTCCTGAGCCTTTGCTCACCCCAGGGGCCCTTCTCTTCATCTTTAATTCAGACACGTCATTTGCATTGTCTGGATTCTGCTTAAGATCATCTCATCCACTTAAAAAAAAAAAGTTTAATAACATTTGGGGATCATAGATCATAGATCAAAACAATGCGTTGGGTACCGGGAAAAAATAAAACTTGTTACCACAAGAACCTTAAAATCTCTTGCAGATATAAAGCATACAAACAAGCACACACAGAAAGAGAAACAATGGGAATTTTCGAGCACTTATCTTAGACCATAACACATATCAAAAATCATATACCTCAATGAACTAAATCATAGAAAATGATGAAAGGTAACATTTCTCTCTTTATAGTCAGTCGGTGCTTTGTTTTATTTAATCCACATAATTCTTTTAGCTGGGGATTCTTATTCCCATGCCACAGAGGAAGAAACTGAGGCTTAGAGGAGTTGTTAGATAAACAGCAGATGGGTAGGTACTACTGGAAGCCAGGGTGTCTGACTTCTGATTCTGAAATCCATCAAAAGTTTGCTCTGTGAGATAGATGCTAGAATTTAATAAGCAACTTATTTTCCTAATAGTTCAATGAGATTTACAGAGAAACACAAGGCTGAGAGACATCAGATCAAGTTACTAAGATCATGCTTCCAGTAAGTGACTCCGATGGGATTTCGCAGAACCACCTGACACTAAATTCTGCATTTGGTGCCCTAGACCACCGAGCAGACGGCGCAGGCCAGGGAGAGCACTGTCTCTGTGAAAAGAGCAGAAAGAGTTAATCCTCTGAAACCCAGTGAGAAGAAAAAGTGTTACTCAAGATGTATTCACTACCCCTTTGCGAGCACTTAGAGCAATCTGAAAGGGCCTCTTTCTGACTCACCTGAGGACACAGAGCTAATAGACCCGCATGGAGGGAAAACAGGTTTCCTCACAATTGACCCAGGGAGCTTTCAAAGAGAAATATTTAATTTGGTGCCCCATTCTCATGCTATTTTAAAAGGTCCCTGCAGCCTGTAACTGGACAGATCAAATGCTGATTCATTCCTCAGCTCCTCCGGGGAGCATCTGCTGAGTAAATGCTGGGTGGACAACAGTGATCAAGGAGTAACCTCCCCTAAGAAGTGGACGGCTCAGGAGCAGGGACCCTAGGGTGGGGTGGGAGGCTCACAGTCACGGGGGAAGGGAAGCCGGAGTGAAAAAGAATTGAAATAGGTAATAACAGAGATGCGCCCAGCATGCTTTGAGAGTAGAGAAGATGGTTGGGGGAGGAAGCAGCAGAAGAAGCAGCAGAAAGTGGCTAGAGAAGACTTCAGAATAAAAATAGCAATCACAATTAATCTTGGGGAAGAAGAAAGAAATGTCCATACGGGAAAAAGACGGAAGAAAATTCAAGGTACAGCGTGAGACTGTCAATCCCATTCTTGGAACACCAAGTGATTCCAAACACCGTACCTGTAGGAACAAAGTGTGACAGGGAGAAAAGCAAGAGGTGAGCAGAGGTCTTGATACCAACAGGACTTTGGACTGCCCTGTAGGCAATAGGGGCCACTGAGAAATTTAAGTAGAGACATGATTTGGTCAGGTTTGCACTTTCGAAGCCCTTCTCCCCCATGTTGGCAGCACCTTTGAGGAAAGCCCCCTGTGACAGGATATTCACACCATCAAAGTCAGAGACAAGAGGTAACACAGGGGTCCTTCCACCCTCATCTCCTGCTCCTGGTGAAGATTCCAGCTGTTCTTGTTCTGCCCCAGGAAGATACATGACAGGTAGACAAGAAGCATCAGATTCAAGAGCAAATGGCCTTATAGAGAACGGTGTACCCAGCTCCCCTAAGAGTGTTCCAGAAAAAAAAAAAATGAATTCTAATGAGGAGTTTCATGAATTGCTTCTGCATTTTATGAAATTGGTTCTCTGATCTGATTAGATTTAAAGAAATGGCTTTGGTCGCCCGTGGAATACAAAGGCAAAACAGTTACTCACGTGTAGACACCTGTGACCAACTGCCAGTGGAAGGCCACGCTCTGGATGACTAGGTAGTTGCTGGCATAGAACATTATAATGACAATAAAGAGTGTGACGGGTTTGGTTGGTTGTTTCTAACTGTGCTAGAGAACTTGGGGGAAAGAAAGTGATGAATTAAGGGCTTTGAATTCCCAGCTCAATGTCTGCATACGGGATCTTAGGCTTCTTCTTCTTTCCTGAAGGAATTTTTATTTCCCCTATAGCTGTATGATTACATTTGAAAAACAATTGAAAATCTAATCCTGCAGGTGGCTGAATTGCAAAGCAGACTAAATGTTCCACCTCTTGTCAGGATTCTCTTTTGTTAAAATTAGGGCATTGATTAGGAAGGAATGGGGTCCTGAAAAGTGGGATGGGGCATAGTGGGATAGGGACATTCTGGTGAAGCTAGAGATTTGGAACTCCTAAATTCTGCCAACCCTTACCATTTAGTAGAAACAATCCTTCCAGTCCTGCCTGCTGTTAGTAGTCCTGGGAAACCCAAAATCTTCAGGGCAAGTCCACTAGCTGGAAACCCAGGCACAAGCTGATGCTTCAGTTTAAGGAAGAATTTCTTCTTCTCTGGCAAACCTCATTTTCTTCTTTTATGTCCATTCAAGTCATTGGATGAGACCCACCCACATCATCAAGGGTAAGCTCTTTTATTTCAAGTCCACCGATTATACTGTGTTTCCCTAAAAATAAGACCTACCCGGACAATCAGCTCTAATTCGTCTTTTGGAGCAAAAACTTAATATAAGACCCGGTCTTATTTTACTATAAGAATGGGTTTTATAACATAAAATATAATATAATGTAATGTAATATAATATAATATAATGTAATGTAATGTAATGTAATATAACATAACATAACATAACATAACATAACATAACATAACATAACATAACATAACATAACATAACATAATATAATAATACTGGGCCTTATATTAATTTTTGCTCCAAAAGACGCATTAGAGCTGATGGTATGGCTATGCCTTATTTTCAGGGAAACATGGTAGGTATTAATCACATCTACGAAATATCTTCACAGCATCACCTACATTAGTGTTTGATTAAATAACGGGGTGCTACAGCCTAGCCAACAGCTTGATTTTAGACTTCAGATGTGTGAAAAAATGTATTTCTGTCTCAAGCCACCAAGTCTGTGGTAATTTGCTAAGGAACTCACAGGAGACTAACGCAAGATGCACGTTCTAACAGGAGAGAGTGTTATAATGCTGAGAAATTCTTCAGATAAAGTCCTTCTTGGAGGCAGGCATGATCAATACACAGGTAAATCTACGTGTCCTGTGCCATTGTGAATCTTTCCCAGAAATGTATTGAATATGGTTGACCTTGTGGGTTCGTAGTGCTGCTAAGAACTGAAGAAACGCTTCCCTCCACGACAGTGGTTCTTAAGCTGGGCTGCATGTTAGAATCACCTGAGAAGATTAAAATCAAAATAAATGTCCCCCCTCCTTCCTGCCCCTTCCCTTCTAATTTAATTTGTCTGGGATGGGGCTGGGCAGAGGTCTGTGTTGATTCTAATATGCGGCAGGGTTGAGAACTCCCACTTAAAGTCACCCAGGGCCCACGGGTCTTCTCTCTGTCGATCACCACCCTACCAGGTAGAGGGGACCCATGATGCCATACTAAAAAGGAAGTCAGGTGGATTAGTACAAGGGCCTCTGGCCTCTGAGTACCTAATCACCACATTCACAGTCTGAAAAGGGTTTGAGGAAGGTGATAGGTGAAGGCTAACTCTTGCCTCAGTGGCTCCCAAAGACTCATCAAAAGAGAATTATTTTCTTCAAATGGAGTGGGGAGTTCTGGGCCAGCAGCAGTGGCTGGCTAAAGAGAGGAGTCAGTTAGAAGTTCATCTGACTGTAAGTATCAGAGTCACGAAATAACAGTGGCTTAGGAAACACTACAGTCTAATACTCTCTCACATTCATAGGGTCCGGGGTTGGGCAAGACAGGGCCGGTAGGACATGGTTCCTAGAGTGAGGACTCCAGGGCTGCTCTTTTCATGCTCCACTATGCCTGCCTGTCCATTCCCAGGCGGCCAGCAAGCCCACATTCCAGCAGCAACAAGGAGAAAGGGGTGAGGAAGGAGAAGCAAAGGGCTGGCGTTACCTCTCTGAAAAGTTCCCAGAAGCTTCTACATGCCCCTTCTGTTTACATGGCACTGGCCAAACTTGGCCATATGGCCATGCTTTTCCTTCAGGGAGGATGGGAAACACTCTGCATTTTAAGTCATGTCCCCTCAAATTCGTGGGTTCTAGGCAAATGGGGGTCAGAGATATTGAGGTATAACTAGCAGCCTCTGCCAAAGGGAGATTTTGAAAAATCATGCTTGGAGTTCCAAATTTAAGCTTAAGTCCCTCTTTTTGGAAGACATAAGAAGTTTTCCTCCCACCCCCAAAACAAAGCTTTCCTTCCTCCACTCTCTTTCTCTTCAGCGGTGACTGTCTGCTGGTCCTACCTGTCATTTCCGCCTAAAGGCCAGCAGGGTCTGCCTTCAAGGCCGTCTGATTCCTTTAGTCAGAGCCTAAAGCCAGCAGGGATCAGAGTTATTTATAATTCCATAATTTCACATCCAAACATTAACATAGGCCAAAAGCATAAAATTTCTGACATACTGGATAGGAGGAATTTTGAAATAAAACCATTTCACCATTCTTTTAAATGTACCTTATAGGAATCTAAATACGATAGAAATGTGTTATCTACTAGAAAGTATTCAACAAGGCCTATTTAACAGAAGGTAATTTTGCATAATACTTTTTCTCTTAAAACTTATATTTCCATTAAACTTCTGCTACATAACTTTTTCCTAATGGAACATATTTTTAGACTTAAAAATCTTTATGTATCACCCTGTCAAACACATCTGTGTCAAAAATGTGTATGCAGTTGAAGTTTATTTTTTTTCATGTCACCAGAATGCTCTAATGGTTTCATAAAATCGTTCTGAATTGAGCTATTACAATTATTAGTAGTGCACAGCTAAGCAAAACATCATAAAGACAATACAAATATTGATAAATACTTATTAGATATAAAATGTAAAAAACAAAATTCATAAGGAAAGCACCTCTAATGAAATAAGTGGAAGTTTCTTTTTCCCCCCCAGTTTTCTTGTGTCGGTGAATAAATAATGCTCCCGGCTTTAATAGGTGAGTATTCAGCACCAGCACAATTCCTACTTTTTGTTTTACAGTCACATGCACTGGAAAATCTTGTTCACACAAATATGTAGGTGGGAGTGGAAGTTGTGTTGTAGAAGCATTTCTCAATTCTGTGAACTCCTTTGAAATTATGGGGGGTCTCTTATCAAAAATTACATCTAATCATCTGTCAGCTGACAATCCCTTAGGTCTCCCCCAGTGGTGAGGAAAACAGAATTGGAAACCACCTGATTTGTAAAAAGGTGTCTTACCTGGTCCTCAGAGCCATTCTGGGAAATACATACCAAAATGGCTTTACCACGTCTTACGGACCATCTCTTAGTAATTATACCTGTTATTCTGCCACTGATGTGCATTGTTTATTCTCAGAGCTTGTTGCGAAAATGGAAATATTGTTAATTTTAATACACCTTAGCCAATATACTTTGTGATTTTTTTTTAAAAAAATGCTCTTATTTTTGAATGCTTTAAGTATCTTTCCACCAAACCCTCAAGCTCAAAAACAAGAAAAAAAATACAGGAAAAAAAATTCACTGTGTCAGCTAAAAAAAGCTTAGTTTTATTATAAAATCCCATCAATCAAACCAAACCTACTTTCAGAAAAAAAAAATCTGATTTTATTTTTTAATTCAAATAAAAGTGTCCCCATAACAACCGTCTCTCTCTTGAATTTTAATTCTAAAACGAAAGACAGGCGCAAAGCTTGGCTATGCGGCTTCAGTATTTATTTCTGACACTCCCGTTGTTTGTTCATTATGAGACGTGCTCGGGAGCCCTGCATTCTCCCTTCGCCCCTTCGTTGTGTCGTGCTCTGCACCAAGGTGAGATTTGATGAGGGTGTGCAGTTTCTTTTGTGAGTTGTCGGAAGTGGAGCTGGGAAATGACTGCTAGCCGACAGGTGCATATTCAGGCAAGATGGGTACACAGAGAGGTGGAGCATTTGAAAATCACGTCTCAACTATCCGTGCATGCCTGCTTCCTGGAAAGTTTTCATGCACCTTAGAAAATTTATAGACTGAGTCCAACACATCTTCGTTCGAATGCCTGTTGAGCCTATCATCAGCCAGGACAGTGTTTTAAAGATTAATGTGTGAAGATAAGTTTCCTTGTTTTTGATTTTCCTGAGGTAATATGAAAGAGTGACAGAGGCATCAAAAATCAGGGAAGACTGCCTGGAAGAGGCAACTGCCCAGCTGAATCTGGGAATCTAAGTTTCTAATGAGCTCAGAGCTGATTTTTATGCTCACTGAAATTTGCAAAGTGCGGCTCTTGTATACAAGGCCTTGAAATCAAGAGAGAATTCAGTTCTCCTGTTCTTGAAGAAGCGTTGATATGTCACGTGACCCTGAACGGGGTATCTGCAAGGGATTTCCGGCCTGACTCCAAGGCAGAGGTGAGTACAATTCAGTGCTTCTTTTCCTTTGATTTAAGCCAAGAAGATACCAGTCTTGGGTATCTTCAGTGGGGTCCCACCATCGCACAATCCCTGGGTGCCATGAATGACAGTAGCGTTTATAGTCCGCACACCTGGCTACCTGCTATTTATAGTGACAAGTGGGCTGATCACCTGGAATTCTCGTCCTTCTCCCTGAACTGAATCCAAAAACCTGGGAGCTCTGAAAAAGTGAAAGCAAAAGCCCAGCCCCCAAGAGGGATATGAAAATTGTAAGCTATTTACTTGCTGTCCTTTCCCATGGGTTCCTGTCCCCGCCCACTCCGGCTGCCCTATCAATATGTCCTAACTAGGCGCCTTGGAAATGGGGCCTCAGCTTCTCCCAGAAGATGGTTTCAACGCCCCAGACCTAGATAGCATACCACACGCGTACCCAATTAAAAGCTGTCCTCAGCAGTACCTTGCCAGAACCCCCTGAGATAACGAGCCCCTGCCTCGTTACAGCTCACACCCTCTCCTACACGCAGAGATAGGAGATGTGTTGCTTGAGCCATATTTTTGGAAATTGCTAGTTAGTTGCAAAATGTTTCCTGAGGTAGAAAAAAAGCACCAAGGACTGTAATTATTGGATTGTTTCATTTCTGAGGCCAAGAACCAGATGCTCCACTTTCAAGACTTGGACAAGTATTGTCACAAGTTAACTCCTCTGTTTGCCACCCGAATGTCCCAGTTCACTGGCTTCCTTGAAGAGGCCCACTTAGGAGATCAGTTGAACCACCGCCAGGGATTCGGTTTGCAAGGCTCTCAAAAAAGCTGCCCCATACTGTAATCTGCTGCTAATCAGATTTCAGTGTGATGTCGCCAGGAAAAATCGATATGTATAATGCTAGACTAGAAAGGTTTAAAACCAAATTCCAAAGATGAAATTCATTCTCCAAATTACATGCCTGGAAAAGAAAAAAAAAAACACAAAAACTTAGTTTGGGTGAAATAGAGAAATTGTTCCATGTCTCTGCTCTCCTGCTCCCCATGTTTCATCCAAGAACTTGAAAATGACTTCCCTGACATGAGAGCTAGTCCTCGTGTTGCTAGGTGGTGCAGATGTGTGTGAAAATGTCCAACATAGCTGGGAGAGGTAAAAAGAATTTATCTGGTGTATTTCCTTGCTTCCTTCTTTTCACATGTGTGTACTTGAGTGCCCAGTATGTGCTAGTCTCTGGGAAAAGATTTTAAAAGAACCCAATGCTTTGCTCTCCACTGGAGTTCGATGTCGATGGAGGTGAGCTAATATTAAACAATCCTGCCGTTGGGGTGGGGAACCTGAACATGGGCTGTCAGAACCTAGAACTTCCTCTTGGTTCATAATCATGAGTGAATTACGTGCAAGGAGATTCTACTGTGAAAAACAGTGACCCGCTGTCCTGATTTGCCTGGTCCACAGGGCATTTTTGAGAGGCGGGACTTTAAATGGTAAAACTGGGCGAGTGCTGGGTAAACTCGTCTGATTGGTTATCATAGCTGAGCCGAGGCAGGGCCACACCTGGTAGGGCCCAATAAAACAGGCTAAAAGATTATATACCCAAGGCCATGCAGAGCCTCATGTAAGAAGACCACAGATAGATACTCTGATCGCTCCAAACCTGAGCTGCCCAACAAAGTCTTAGCCCCACCTCCAAGGGACCCCGAGTCATGCCTGGAGTTACCAAGTTGTAGGGAAGTATATTCAAAATGTACGGAAAATCTAAAATCCAATAAAAAGAAAAGAAGCAACTCAATAGAAAAATGGGTGGAGGGAGGGGGGAAGACTTGAGAAGTCACAGAAGAAACCCAAATAGCCACTGAACATGAAATGATGTTCTACTTATATAGCATGTTTGTAAACATACACAAATGATTCCATCCCAGACTCTCAGAATGGTGAATGCACTGGGGCAAGAGAACAGAGAAGGGGATAAAAGAAGGAAACGGCCTTTCAACGGCATCTGTAGTATATTATAGTTGACCCTTGAACAATATGGGGGTGAGAGGCCCAGACCCCCCACACACAATTGAAAAATCTACATATATGTTTAGCTTTTCCAAAAATGTAACTAATAGCCTACTGTTGATTGGAATCCTTACCAATAACATATTTTGTATGTTATATGTATTACATATATTCTTACAATACAGTAAGCTAGAGAAAGAAAATGCTATTAAGAAAATCATAAGGAAAAAAATACATTTACAGTATTTATTGAAAAAAATCATGTATCAGTGGACCTGCCCAGTTCATATCTGTGTTGTTCAAGGGTCCATTGTATTTCTTTAAAAAAATATGAAGCAAATACAGCAAAATGGTAAGCTCCGAAAAAGCTGTCGAGGGGGTGCTCCTTAAATCATTTTCTATACTTCTCTTATGTTTAAAATAGTTCATAAACATTTTATAGAGGGGTCTGCTATGATTATTTTTGCCTCTGTTCATTGTTCACTACTCTTTACCTGTTACGCCAGGGCACTCTGGTTTCCTCTCCTAAAACTTTCTTGAAAGTTCTCTCTCCTTGGTTCACTTCTGACTTCTGGGCTGCCCAAGCCCAAAGGATTTTCACACTTGTCACCTTTGACCTATCTCAGGTATTTCACACCAATGTCATTCCTTTTCTTCTTCATGTTTGCTTCTCCTCCTCCCCTCAGTTTTGGGTTTTTCTCCTAACTGTTACCTATTTCTTCTCAGGGCCCCTTTTGCAAGTGTCTCTTCGTTTCCTTGCCGCTTAAATGCCAGGGTCACCAAGTGTAGCTTCCATTACACTTCCATGCCGATGACTCAGAAATTCCCACCTCCAGTGGGAAGCTCCATTCTGAGTCTCAGACCCCGATCTTCAATCACAGACTAGACATTTTTACTCTAACGCCCAGGGAGCACATCACCTTTAATACATTCAAATTGAATTCCTCTCCCCAGGCCTACACCTTCCCCTTGTAAACTCTCTGTGCTAAGCAGAATAATGACTCTCTGAAGACATCCATGACCTAATCTCTAGAACCTGAGGATAGGTTACCTTACGTGGCAAAAGGGACTTCTCAGCTGAGATGCAAGATTATTTAGGATCATCCAGGTGGGCCCAACGTCATCACAAGGATTCTGTAATGTCATCACAAGGGGAAAAAGGAGGGCAGAGAGCCAGAGTCATAGCTGGGGTTTGGGGTGTGAGAATGGAACTAGAAATGGGAGTGAAATGGGGCCATGAGCCAAAAAAGGCCAGCCGCTCCCAGAAGCTGTAGGCAAGGAAATAGATTCTCTTCTAGAATCTCCAGAAAGAGCACATCCCTGTCGATATGTTTTGGCTGTCTGACCTCCAGAAGCATAAGGGGAAAATATATGTTGTTTTAAACCACCGAGTTTGTAGTGATTTGTCCCTGAGAGAGACAAAACTAGCATATCCACCTAAACTGTTTTTTCTCCATTGCACCATTAGTGAAGTCATTCTAGATCCCATTCTGTCACCACTTTTATCCAAGTAGGTGACAACTCCCATCACTGCCACCTCTTTCTGGCTCTCATTGCCACTTCCTGCCTTACTTACTGAAATAACCTCCTGCACCCCTGTTTACAGCCAGCACTTCCTTTGCTTTGGTCCCCCTCAATCCCCACACCCACACCATTCTTCCCCAGGCTGCCAAAGCAAGCTTTGTGAAATGTGTACCTAATCATATGAATTTTTAATGAAAATCCTTTCATGCTTTGCCATTGCTTTCAGGATGAAGTTCAAATCCTTCGGGCAGCACAGACAGCCATTGCCCAGGCTTTCCAACTCTCCTATCAGACCTTGTCTGCAGCCACTTTCTTTGCTCCAGCCAAAACCACAGCTTCCTAAAGCAGAAGTACTCAGCAAGGGGTATGCATTAGAATCACCTCTCAAGCATTTAAAACTGTCTAAGCATGGGCCTGCTTTAAGAGACTCTTGCTCAGTAGGTTTGGGAACACTGATGACGAACCCTATCTTCCATAAAGCTCACAGGCTATTTGGATGAAAAACTATTGGCTGGGTGCATTTAGCTGTTTCATAGCACCTTGCTGTCCCTCCGGGGGGTCATCTGTCTCCCATTCCCCTTTGGTCCTGGTACTCATCCTTTCAGCATCACGTGCCTTCTTCCTTGGAGCTTTCCAATCTGATCAGATGCTCTCCTACGTATCTCCTGGGAAATCTGCACTTGCTTTCTGATTTACCTGGGGATCTCCCTTGCAGCCTCTGCTCCAGCGTCTTGTGTGCAGGAATCAGGCAACCCCTAGCATCCAGGACAGTACTTGGCATATAGCGAGGGCTTCAACAAAGGCATCCAGTCCTGCCTTGGCCCCCAGCCTCTGCCTGAAGCACTCCCACTCCGACACGCATTAGCATTCGCATTTGTGGTCCCTTCTGTCCTGTTCAGACCCATGGCCTGACACCTCCTGGGGTGGCTTTTGATTCTTCTCATTCCACAGTAAGTAACCCCAAGCTTCAGGTTCGCAGAAGACCAAAGAGGATTTAGTCAGATGAAATAGGTCAGAACGACTTGGCTCCTGTTATTTTCTGTCAGCCAGACAATCAGACGTTGCCAGTAAGCCAGGCTGACCTTTTGGGGCTGGGCATGAAGTTAAGAATAGTTGACGCAGCCTCAGTGGCTGGCCCCTACCTCCTGGTTTCTGAGAGCTGACCTATACATTTGCCAGTGGGTAGGACAGAACATTTTGCTATTTAGAGCAGGATAAATGGAGAAAAAGGCTTAAGAGAGGGGCTAATCTGTAGACATTTAAGTAAATATGTTTTGGGGTTTTTTTCTCTCAAGTCCCCTCTGCACCAATCTGCAAGCTGTTGATCCTGTTGAATACACCCCCGAACCTCCCACAGATACGTTACTTAGGCTGCAGAATTAAAACACACATAAATTATTTAACACAGTTTTATGATATTGGGTTAATTACATAAAGCTCTCTCATGAAAACACTCAGCCAACAGCATGGAATTCTTTCTGTTATTATTTATTAAATGTGTAAAACACAAGTCTCCATTCAGCCTTGTAAGCCTGGACGGAGCAAAAACACCCAGGGCCATTTGAGTTAGAAATCCAGACCCTGAGGCCATTCCGACCATGCATATAAGCAATCCTACAATAATAAAACAGTCAGGCATTTAAAGGGAAAAAGCACATTGCACTGTGGAATAGTTTCCATTGCAAGTTGCCAATTTGAAATAATCTTTCTCTGACACGATTTAATTTGAAAACTACTGAGGTCATTTCCTTTTAACTCAGTTCTCCATACGCAAAACTGCATTAACCAGTTAATTCCATTAAAGAAATCGTTGAATTGATTTTTTTTTTTAAAGGATGGAATTGACCAGTTATTTTCAATTAACTGGTCTGCTTCCTTCCAAGTGGCAGGTAGGTATAGCCCAGTGCTAACACTCCTCATGGGTGGATATATGGCAGGCACTCCCAGAGTAGCCAGTAAATCCTTCCTGTTGGCCTCCTTAGGGCCCTGGGCATTGTGCAGAATGCTGAGGTACAGGGTATATAGCATCGTGAGAGGGCTGAGCTTGTGATCTACTTGGGAAGATGAGCCACCAAATGATAACTAATGTGCACGGCAGGAGAGGGAGAAGCAGCACAGGCAATTTATAATTTAGAATGTTCTAGGAAAGAATTCATCTCTGAAAAGACTTTAGGGAGAAATCGGGACTGAGTATTAAAGTTTGGCTGGGCAGGGAAGGTGTGGGCATTACCAGGGGTAGATGTTGGAGGGTGGGCCAGTGTTGGGCCAAATGGTGGAGAAATAGGGATGGATGAAAAGGCCACTGAGCAAAATGAAGGTAAAACCTGAGGGGCTTAAATTACCACCTCAGGCTTCACTATGGATAAGATGTGGAGTAAATGCTCTTGGAGGGTGCAGAACGAAAGTCAAGTCAGGGAAAGTATTATGTGACGCTGTGGTAGATGTAAATTTGTGGTGAGACCGACCACATTCCCTGCCTGGTGAAATGTACCTCCATCTCTGGTCTGCCTTCTAGATTTCATAGCTCCTCGTTCCTAATCAAAATTTTTTCTATGTTAACCCTTTCTCTGCTCGACAAGATAGCTTCCCTTTGAGTCCTGCCTTATAATTGCCCTTCCTCATGAGATTGTCTCTTATACACCAGCAAGATGGAAATTACAGGGAAAATTGACAAAACAAACATCCAGATGTAAACTAAAAGACTACCCTGTTTCCCCTAAAAAAGACCTACCTGGACAATCAGCTCTAATGCATCTTTTGGGGCAAAAATTAATATAAGACCAGGTATTATATTATATTGTATTATATTATATAAGATCCAGTCTTATATAAAATACAACCTGGTATTATATTATATTATATTATATTATATTATATTATATTATATTATATTATATTTTATTATATTATATTAAAGACCCAGTCTTATATTATAGTAAAATAAGACCGGGTCTTATATAAATTTTTGCTGCAAAAGACTCATTAGTGCTGATTCCTGCCCTAGAGCGGGCAGGTCTTATTTTCAGGGAAACACGGTAGCATGAACATAGGGAGCTGGATTCTTCACATTCTTGTACTTAATTTATATTTTTCCAATTCTTCTCAGGGTGGTTCATAATAATACTTTTTTTTTGTAGAGTTGTCATGAGGATTAAGTGATACATTTATTAAAATGGACATAACATTACTTCCGTTTGTTATAGATAGGTGAGGCTATGTATTAGACCCCGCCAAACTGTCATTTGTTTTTCTTTTAATGGCAGCATCTCAAATATCTATTATAGGCTTCTCATACGCCGTGCCCCCCACACTCATGTATCCAGAAATCAGCAGAGGATATAGCCCTGGCCAATTAGTGTGTTCTGTCCTTCTAAACATAGTGTATAAGTCAAAGTTGGACATGATCCAAGCCAATCAATGGTACCCAATCCCAGGATTTGAACTGCATCGTTGGGAAAAAGAATCTCTTTTTTCCTCTGACAATACTAACTGTAAGGATAACTTAAGTTAGAGCTGGTATGGGGCCCAGTGTACAGAATTATCCTGAGAATAAGAGGAAGAGAGAGAGAGAGAGGGAGAGAGGAGAGAGATTTGTGATACCTTTTGAGGTCCTTATAATTCAAAGAAACTCCTGTACTTGACACGAGCCACTAAGTTTTCTCTTTCCGTAAACCAGTTAGAGATGCTTCCCTTGCAATTTAAAAAGTACTGAGCATTGGAGAAAGACATTATGACTTCCTTTTGTAGAGAAAGAATCTGAATTCTGGAGCAAATAAAGACGTATTGGAAGGCAGATGGCGGGTTGATGGCACAGTTGAGCACTGGTGCGACCGACCACCTCACAGTCTTCACACAAAACATGGACTCATGAGTCAGCCTTAACCACTGGGGTGTGACTAGCCGTCCGCAGGCCTTTAACCTGGGCCCCTCCCTGCTGCCATAACATCTCCAGCTGCAGACAAGACAAAGCCCTAAATCATCACTTTCCCACGCTTTCAGTCTTCAGTTGTCCAGGAAACACTCAACATACCTCATATCCTCATGCCTTTTTAATCAGCTTCAGGAGTCCACGCCTCTGTTTTCATTCATCATCATGTGGGTGAGTATCTCTGTATCCTGGTTGTGTGTAACTCATGAATCTAACTCTACTGCCCAAATACACTCTCCAGAATCCCCGAGATTGTGTCTGGGATGCCCATCTCATCAGGTGGTCTCTACGTGGTCTTGATTCATCCTTTGACCCCAAATTTCCATCTCTGGTCTGGACTTCTCCCCTGCGCTTCAGCTGCCTATTCAGCATTTCAGCTTCGATATCCAGTCCTCCCATTGTCTCTTCTGTTTGGAATGAAGTTCTTCCAACTAGAGATCTAATTCTCTCATTTTCATCAGTTGAATCTCAACACGAATGTCATTTCTTGGTCTCTCACCCCTCTCCTTGAGAGACCATCACAAGATTTTCCCTGCCACCCTGACCAAATTTTCCCTTTATAGCTTCCCCAACCAATCACTTCATTTTATTTATACTATTTCTTTATTGTGTCTTCATATATACCTTGTTCTGGACTATCTGTGATTTATTAATTTGTCTATATGGTTATTACCTGTTTCTCCATTGTATCCGTTAACTATTATGTAAGAAATCACACCAGCACTCAATGGCTCACAACAGTACACGTGTATTGTTATGTATGTCTCATTGTTCACAAGTCTATGGGTCAGCAGAGTTGTTCTTTTGGTCATGGCTGCGCTCACTCGTTCCTCAGCCTCTAGGGGTCATCCTCCAGCTGACTAGCCCAGGCTTATTCACATGGCAGTGACAGAGTTCTGAGAGAGAGTGAAAAGGTGTACAAGTCCTTTTGTGTCACTTCTGCCACAGTCTATTAGCCAAAACAAATCACCAGGCCAAACCCAGAGTCAATGCGAGAGAGTACTACCAAAGGGCATGGGTGCAAGTAGTGTGAAAAATGGAGCCACAGCCAACCTACCATACGCTTTATTAGAATCTAAGTTCTTCGAAGGCTAGAACCTTGTCTCTTTAGCTGTATCCTCAGCACGTAAAACAGTGCTCAGCACAAAGCATAGCGATGTAATAATTTCTGACTGACTGATTAGAACCTTGGGTTTCTTGCTTCCACTCAAATGCTCTGTCCACTCTGCATTGTCTCTGAACTCATACAAAATGATTACTGTGTATTTTTATACTATGAATATAATACACTCAATGGATATAGTTTTTTTTTTTTTTAAATAGAAACTATTCAACTAAAAGGAAATTGATAGAGGTTTATAGGATCCACACAAAAAGGACTGATATCTAACTAGAGGGAAGCATGTGAAAGAGTGTTGTTTGGGGACAGGGTGGGAGGGTTTGGAGAGGGTAGGGACAATACAACGCTGCTAGAATGGAAGTGCCATAAGGACAGGGATGGGGTCTTTATGACTCATGGCTATGCCCAGTGCCAAGCCTTGCACGTTGGATGGCCAATAAACTCATATTAGTAGGAGGAAAGTGTCTGTTCATGTCCAAGGAGCCAAGGGAAGTTGCAGGGTATAATACACATACCTGTGGAGAGTTCCTCTGGGAGGGAAAGATTTGAAGTTGAAATACAGGAATTCTGAACTTCACCAAGGTGTGGGAAGCAGGAGACTTCATTTTCTGGAGATGTCTTGGAGGAGAAAGTGGAATTGTAGAAGCACAAGAGAAAGGGTGGGAGGGAAGGATGACATCTGAGTCTTAAGGATGAGACCTCACAGAAGGCAGGGAGTTGGTTATCCAAGAAAGAGAGAATACTTGTGCTGGTGTCTCAAGGAGAGGGGTGAGAGACCAAGTCAGTGAAATTTTATTCAGAACCGTGTCATCCACCAGGCATCACACAGTATGGGCTTCTCTTGTCCTCTCCCCAAACCCTTCCAACGATCTTAATGTCCTAGACCAGCCTGGACCACTCTGCATTAATTACTCAACGTGCTCTAATTTAAGATCCTTGCATGCAAATACTGGTTCCAGGCTGGGTTGGGGCCACCCAAAACTTGGGATGGGGCCAGGGATATTTCGAACATCTTTGGCCTTCAAGTTTACCATGTGTACTTAATTGGGTTGGTGCTGTGGCCTCGATGCCATCCCCCACATGCCCTGAGAGAGACTGAAGCGTCTGTTGGTGCTTTTAAGCCCCAAGAGGCCTGTGGGTAGCTGGGGCCCATGAAGGTAAAACCAAGACGACTTTGGAATTGAGGATTATTATTCCCAGCCTCTGCCTCTTACATATTAAGCAATTAATATCTGTGCCATCTTGCAAGGACACGGAAAAGCACGCACATCTCCACACATGGGCACCAGATGACTTGGACACAGAGTTGTCTCGGCTGGTTTTAGCTTCCCTTTAAAACACCAGTGAAAGCAAGCATGTAATATGTTCAGAACATTTGCCGCATTCTATATGGGTTTACTAGAGAAGAGTCTCACTTTTCTTTACCCCAGCTCTAGACTTGCTTCTTAAGTGCTGGAGATTCAAAAAATTGGAAGGAAATACAAAGAGCACAGTTCGAACTTCTTTAGCCTCAGTGTCTACATCTGTGAAAACATGCATGGTTAAACCCATTCTACTGATATGCCTTGAGGATTTGAATTCATATCAATGAATGGCTTCCAGTCACACAGTAGGTAAGTATGTAAGGAATAGTGGATGCTCCTGCTGCAATTTATTATTATTATTATTATTATTATTGTTATTGTTGTTACACAGAGAAATTTGACTCAGAGGAGCTAGAT
Organism: Rhinolophus hipposideros; assembly: GCF_964194185.1. NCBI lineage: Eukaryota > Metazoa > Chordata > Mammalia > Chiroptera > Rhinolophidae > Rhinolophus > Rhinolophus hipposideros. The sequence goes on from NC_138063.1 coordinate 15,783,631, forward strand.
GACTTATTAATTAAGGTGGAGCAAGAGAAACTTGGAATAGACAGCTGACTGAAACACTTGGGTTGCTTCCCTCCTCAGAAGCCTACTGGAGCCTCTCTTTTGTAATAACATCTCACACTTTTGTGTCACTTCTCTGTTTCCAAGAGCATTTTCAAACTCTTTTGGTGTATTAGTCAGAATTGACTATATAATATTTCAGTAACAAGTAGTTCCAAAGATCTCTGTGACTTAAATGCACATAGGTTTATTTCTCGTTCATGTCGTATGTCTATGATGGGTTGGCAGAGAGCCTTGATCACCAGATCTACTCAGGAATCGTGAATGATGGAGCCAGACTACGAGAGTTGTTGGTCACTGTGCCAGAGGAAAAGACAGCCCAGGAAGGTCTAGAACTGGCAATTCAATGGCCTGGCTTGCAAGTGACATGGGTTACTTCTGCTCACAACTCAAACATCTAATCACATGGCCTCATTCAACCACAAAGGGACAGAAATACAATCTTACCACGTGTGTGGAAGGTGAAGAGCTAGAAATTATTGGTGACGGCCATATTTTGCTATCATAACACTCTTTGAGGTGGGGAGAGCCAATATTATGGTTCAGATCTTACAGAAAAGGACAATTGTACACACAGAGAGGACAGTCGATTATATGGATGGAAAGAAAACCGGGATATTTTTGCCAATCAGAAATATCCTTAGAACACGACATAAGAATCTTAATTTTCGGCACCCCCTTATTTCCCAGTGGCACTTCCTATTATTTCTTCCACAAACTACTACTCTGTTCAAACCAACTTGTTACCCGATACTTGCTTACTTCTTTAATCAAACATTTGTAAAGTTCTTTCTTGTGGAATTTCTAAAAAATAGAGAAATGTAGAGTTATGAGGGACACTAGAAACTAGTTTTTGGTTTATCTATTGCTCTGTAATAAATACCTCAAAGCTTAGAGATTTAAAACAACCACTTTATTTTGCCCCCAGGTATACGTCAGGAATTCAGGATTGATTTGGACTGGTGACTCATCTCCAACCCACATGGCATTATTTGGAGTGGAGCCACTTCCAAAATGGCTTCTTCACTCATGTGTCTGGAGCTTTGGTGCTCCTGGGGCTTTCTCTCTCTCCCTATATTATTTCTAGGACCCCTCAGGAGCTTGAGGTTCACGCATCATGGTGGCCTCTGAATAGCTGGACCTTTTCTGTGGCAGCTCAGAGCTCCAAGGATGAATGTTTCAGTGACCTCACTTCAGAAGTCCCACAATGTTATTTCCACTGTTGTCAATTGGTCAGGTCACTCAGGGGGGCCCAGATTCTAAGGAAGGGGAAGAGGCACCTTATCCTGATGGAATATATCTCATCTGCCACACTACCAAAGATTTAGAAATGCTGAATGGCTTGCCAAATTGGAACAGGTTACTGGACTCCCATCCAGTTTCTAGCTATTGACCAATTTTCCCCTTTGTCTCCTACAAAATACAGCCTTTCTCTGGGACCAATATTTTTTACACATAAACATATGAAACTGGAAAGATGATCTCTAAGGTCACTTTCTCTCTAATGTATATTTAGCAATTTCCATCATTTGCATCTCTTCTTCAAATTTTCCTGAGAATTCTCCCCCCTATGAAAGCCCTTCTGATTAATAAAACCCGGTTTTAATCACACATTCCCTATTAGTGAATTTCCTCAGCACACATGTGGGTAGCTTTTGCACTAAGATCAAGTTCTATACTTGTTTTTAATGTGTCACAAGTCCCAATTCCCAGTGACTTCATCAGACATTGATCTCTTCCTTCCAAAAATTCCTATTACATTTTTAGTTCAAACCACAGTATTTGACATTTGAGAACATGGTGTTTTGCATTGTGTTTAAATTGTTTCATGTGTACAATTAATGTCTTGCCAACTGGACTTGAAACTTCATGGGTACTATCCATGCTTTATACTTTTAAGACGTTTATATTTTTAAGTTTATTTTTAAAGTTTAGGCTTTTAAAAAGTTAGCAAGAGGTGTATAGTAAGTGCCTATTGATGATGCTTGCGTTTCTTTTTATGTCTTTCCACTTCCACATTACCATTTGGCTTGTTGCCTCACTTTTTGGTTAGTCTATCAAAAGCAGAAAACTTTTCATTTATTTCATTGGTATCTCTCTGAAGAATTAGACACACTATGGTATATCGTTGCTGACACAAATTTAATAAGTGTTCCTAGGTAGCTTATTCCTTCTAATTTGCTAATGTAAGAGTTGTACCTATAAACAAGGAGCTTTTTCTGAAACTTCCCTTCTGACACTTTATCTATAAATGCTTCAGTATTTTCTCACAAAACAATGTCATTATCAAACTATGAAGTTGAACATTGATGCAATAATGGTATTTCATATATACTCCATAATACAACTTGCCTAATTTTTTTTCAATACTTTTTTCTTTAGCCACTCTAAAATCACACATTGCATTTAGTTGTCATGTCTCTTTAAATTCCTTTAGTCTTTGACGATTCCAGGCCGGTTATTTTGTAGAACACCTCCAAACCTGAATGATTACATATAGTCAAACATTTTGGACAGGAGAACTACATGGGGGATGTTGTATGATTCCCATTCCTTGTTAAGAAGGCACATAATTCCTGTTTGTCCCATTATCAGTGATGCTAAATTTGAATACTTTGTAATGGTGGTATTTACCAGATTTCTCCATTATAAAGGAGTCTTTACATTGTAACGTGTCTTTTTCCCTGTATAATTAAGTAAACTCTGGGGCTATATCTTGACATTATATATATAACTTATTCTCCAGTAACTTTTCAATTTATGCTTTTAGCATCCACTGATGTGCTGGGCAGAACAACTTATTACATTGATGGTGTTATATTTTTTAGCCCGTATTCCAATCCTTTGTTTTCAGTATCAGTATAAACCCATGAATTCTGTCTATTGAAAGTGTTATAACTCTTTACCACAATTTTTTTTGATACTCCAGTTGTTACACATTTGGCCAGTGAGAGTCTCTTCATCCTGCATCCTGGGTCTTTTTTCCCTTTTTAGAATATTCTTTTTGTTTTTCAGTTATAATTGACATTCAACATTATATTAGTTTTAGGTGTACAGATAATGGTTAGACATTTATAAAACTTACAAAGTGATTCCCCCGATAAGTTTTACACCCACTTGACACAATATACAGTTATTACAATATTGTTGACTATATTCCCTATGCTGCACTATATTCTACTCACTATTTTGCAACTGCCAATTTGTACTTCTTAATCCCTTCATCTTTTTCTCCCAACCCCAAACCCCCCTCCCATCTGGCAATCATCAGTTTGTTCTCTGTATCTTATGAGTTTATTTCTGTTTTGTTTGTTCATTTATTTTGTTTTTAAGATTCCACATATAAGCAAAATCACATGGTATTTGTCTCTCTCAGTCTGATTTATTTCACACTAATTAGCTTCATATACGTTCTTTTGAAATTTTGTAATCTAGTGTTTAATCCTCCCATTTTTTTCTCAGTCTGCATTCACTGTGGTGATCTGTTCCTCTCTTATATTATTGATAGGTTTTCCAATGGTATTAATGTTGTTTATTTCTCATATGGATTATGATGTTCTTCTGATCCTCAAGTTGTTTCCTTTGCTCTACAGTCTTTCTTTTCACCTCATTTGGCTGTTTAACCTCTTAACTTTGAGATCTTGTTGTGTTGAATTTGTTTTGTTAAGTTTCCTTAGCTGCTGTTAAGACACTGTGAACATTTTCTTGATTTTTCTTGATTTCCTCTTCTGGTTGTTGTCTTTACATTCTCCATCCTGTGTTTTTTTTTTAATTTTTATGCTGGATATAGTGACATCATTGTTATGCTATTTCTCTCTATATTGTTCATGCTTGGGCAGCTCTCCCAAATTTCCATGTATTCTGATATTGTGTGAGTGACTTCTTCACTTGGTTTCACCTCTCCTGTTCCTTCTAAGGTATAGGCTGAGGACTGGGTATGTCTTACTTTTCCTAGTTTTGTGCAGCTTGAGGAAATGGCAGTATAAAGTCAGGCAAACAATGTTTTTGTTGGAATACCCGGATTTGCTCTCTCCTCTGAGATAATCTTTCAATTCTCGTACAAAGGCTCATTCACCAGACCTTTGTGTTCATCCCACTCACCTAGGAGAATAGTCTCAGGGTTTAAGTCCTTTCCCAGTTCAACATGAGCCCCAGGAGATTTCACTTCCCACAGTGAGAGATAGGCCCCCTCTTTCTTTTTCTCTAGTTTTCTAGTTCCTTTGTTTCCCATCACCACTCAGAAATGGAGGAAGATTATGCTATAATTTAATATACTTCTATATTACTAGGATAGGGATTAACACACAGTAGGTGCTCCGTGACTGCTTTCAGGACACTGAGCTTTCACACTCCTCTTAGCATTATAATTTATTTCCTTAGTTTAAGTTTTAGCAGATGGTTGACAACTACCTAAGAGGTGAAATCTGGGCAGCTTGAGAGGTGCTCTCCCCACCCTGCTTCATTGTTAACTTCCTTTAGAAGATCTGCAGGCATTTCCTCTCCAGGGAGAGTGGAGAAGTGAGCTGGGAGCGTGAGTCAGGGGCCTCTGCAAAATAGAGTCCTGTTCATACCAGCTGCTGGGAAACCAAGATGCAGCCATAAACTAGGGGAAGAAAGTACATGGCTATGGACTTGACCTGTCTCTTGGCTTGGCCCTGATGGACAGATCATGTCCAGTGAGTTCTGATTCACTGGACATCCCTGAGGACATCCCTGAGGATATCCCATTAATGCTGACCGCACCATGCCCCCCAGGAAGCACCAGCACTGTGGTGGTGACTGCCATTGTCAGAGGCCATATCTCAGGTTACCTAAAAAGCAGTTCACAGTGAAGCTGCCGGATCTCCAATCTGGTTTACATGCTGATAACACCCTTCCATTCAACACTTGTTAAATGAAACTGCATTGCAGTTGTGTGTGCTCTTGCATGCAGCCTCACGTGTGCAAAGCTCACTGGCTACTGGCTCCTGAGGTCACAGTGATGAGCAAGGTGCAGTCTCTCTTCTTAATTAGCAGAAGATGCCACTTTCCTCAAAGGTATGGCAGAAAAAAAGAGGAGAACACCATGACAGCTTGTGGTAAGCAAAGCAGGAAGCGATGTGGACGCATGGGTCAGAGGCCACTTGCCAGACATCCCTGGTAGCACAGGGCAGGGGCTACCCCAAGAGAGCAACAAACTCAGTGTTCTTACCCCTCTCCTGCCTCCTAAAGAGTCTTCTGTACCTACAAACAGGTTGTGATGAAACCTTGAAGGAGGAAGCTGTCACGGTGGGACAGGTGGAAAGGTGTGCTCATGAGGAGGGGTACATGTGATGGGCCAAGGTCAGCTTCCTGTGTTCAGCACCACTTGGCAGAGCCACCATCTTCTTTCCCAGAGACGCTGCTTCCCAGAAACACTGGCTGGGAGGTTCATTTGTGAGACTTCCTTTTCATTCCTTCCCTTCCCTTCTAAATTGTTCCTGAGCTCAGTCAGCATGTATTATTATTATTATTTTTTTTTTATTTCTCATGGTTGCTTTGCTTAGCTAAGCAAAGATTCTGAGATTTTCTAAATTTCATGGATGTTTCTCTTCCATTGCTTCTGTTATTTTCTTAATGTCCTTTAGCTTGAATTGAACTACTATCAGGCTGTGTTTTTTCTCTGCTGTGCTGTCGTATTTTTTGGCATGTCTCCATTTTCTGTAGGTTTATAATTCTGAGTTATTGTTTGTTTCTTTTGTGGTGGGCAGAATCAAGGCCCCGCAGAGTTATTCACACCTTAGTCCCCAGAACCTGTATATGTATTTTGCTATACGGCAAAGAGGAATTAAGTTTGCAGATAGAATTAGGTTGGCTTTTCAACTGGCCTTAAAATAGGGAGATTTTTCTGGATTTTCTGGTGGCTTCAATCTAATCCCAGTCCTTTAAAATGGATGAAAGGGGAGGAACCGGAGCCAGAATCAGAGAGAGATTTGAAGATACTATGTTGCTGGCTTTGCAGACAGAGGAAGGAGGCCATGAGCCAAAGAATGCAGGTGTCCTGTAGCAGGTAAAGAAAGCAAGGATATAGATTCTTCTCTAGCACCTCCAGAAGGAATGAAGCTTTACTCACATCTTCATCTTAATCCCGTGAGGCCCATTTTGGACTTCTACATTCTATAATAAAAGAAAAAAACCTTACATATTATTTTAAGCCACTTCATTTGTGATCATTTGTTACAGCAGCAATAGAAAACTAGTATGTCCTCTTAAAATGTCTTTGCATAAGCTTCAGAGACAATGCTTTTTTTGAAGTAAGATGCACTTTCCTGTTCTGGGGAGGAAAAGCTGCAGGTCTTGCTCTTGTATTCCCCATCCCTCAAAAGCTGCATCCTGGGGCAGGCAATACGCCTCATGCACGGGGTGACAATGCACTCTGTCCACACTTCTGTGACCTGGACACAAAATGGAAATTGGAAATTTCCTGCTTCTTTCTCAGTTTCTTTTTATCCTCCTCCATCTTTGTCAAGTGGGCTAACCCATTTTAATTTTATTTTTTTTTTTGGTGGTGGGGGGAACAGGAGAGGGAGAAAAGCAGGCAAAAAAGAAGCTTGGTGATTGGGAGAAAGGCGAGGCAGACAAAATGCTGAGGAAAGCAGTACCATGTTCATCAGCTCAGGCACAAGATGAAGGTCAAGCTCTCTTCTACTGACTGGATACCCCCTTCCCCTCACCCTCTAGACTTTCACTTTCTTAGTCCATGTGTGGCCCCGAGATCTGGAAATCATTCCGACTCCTGCATTTTGACAGAACTCTCCAACAAGCAGTACTTATGTTGAAAGACCCAAGTCAGAGCATTGACACCATATGCACAATCTCCCATCTTTGCCACTCCAATTACATGTGTGCACGTGTGTGCGTGCACACACACATACGCACACACCTATTAGTTACATGGACTAGCTGAAGGCAAAATTCCTGTCATAGACTGATGAGCTTGGTGGAATGTGTAACGAGTGTTTTCTTATGCATGCCCTATGCTGGAGAGACGCAAATGAATTCAAGGAAAAAAGACGCGTTCCAAGGAACGGCACCAAGTTGTCGGGGTGCAGCTTGCTTATTACATTCAGTTGCCTGTTGTTCGTGCCATCGCCGATTTGCACCTGCAATTACCTCTTCACACCTGGGAGTGTACAGGTTTTGTTGATTCCATTTCAGGAATGCTCAGCCTACGTGTTTCCCAGAATAAAGAGCCTTCTAGAGCTCTGAATTCAGATACCAACGTGACAGCTACTTGTGTTCTTGATTGTTTAAAAAAGAGAGTAAGAAAAGGAAAGAGAGAGAGAGAAAAAGAAGCCAAAGAAACAAAAGAAAAAGTGGGAAAATTCTCATACCTACCTTCAAAGGAACTGAATTTACAAATCTGGGAACTTTTAGCCTTTGTTGCTTTTAAGTATCAGTGAACTCAACCCCCACTAACAAGATACAGTAATTTCCGAACAGCTCACAGGACAGGCTGTGTCATTTTCTGCAAAGGCGGCTGGAAATCATTTACGCTGCAAGATTCTCTGTGGTGATAACAAGGTATTCAAAATGAGAACGAGTCTGAGATAATCTTCAAAAGGTTCCCAAGTGAAATCTGCCTCCACTCTCTAGAAGATTCCTCTGGAAGAAAGCAGATGCAAACACATCACTTTAGGTTGTTGAGAATGACATGATTTTCTGCACCTGTGCTTGAATTTGCCTGTCGTTTCTGGATGAGGGGAATTACATGAGAAGGGGCTGAAATTCAGCAGACATCGTAGGTCAAAGTGTCTGTTCTTTGGCTAGCCAAGAGCAAGTGAACCATACCTTCAATAGGGCAGCAGCTATTTCTTTGTTCTGAATTTCTTCACACACAGTTGAGTGTAGTTCAGACCTGGGTGGGCCAACAGTAGCTCCAAACTGCAAAGAAAAATGATAAACATAAGAAAGTGCTTTTCTATGGCCTCTGAGTACATTGCAAATCTTAAGAAACAGTGGTGTGGTTCCACGTTACAGACTACTCGATTAAACAGTCAATATCTGTAAGGCTCTCCTAAGAATAAAAATCATTTGTAGATATTTAAAATTTGATTAGTAAGAATAATAGTTCCAAGGTACAGACTTAATCATACTGAATATATGCGGAGACGTTAACATGCAATTGCCCAGTGCAACTTTCTCAAAAATTCTATGAGGTAGCAACTATTAATATCCGCATTTACAGATCAGGACACTAAGACCTAAAGTACCTTCCTCAAGAACTCACTGGTATCAACTTTTAGGAAAATAAAGTGTTTGAATTCAGTGGGCTGGACTCCAGAGGACAAGCTCTTAGACACTACAGATAATTCACACATATCTATTCATGGAGAGAAGGTTAGTCTTACCAAGTTTTTCATCTTAGTTCTGATATTTGACAGTGACCTAATACTGTGTTTGAGACACCAGGGTGTCCTGCCTAGGAAAAGTTAATTGAGAGAGGGCCACGGAGAGAGAATCATTTTCATAACATGCTGTTAGTTTCAAAATGTGCTTTCTGAGCATTTTATGTGGATAGAAGCATTCTTGTTATTCCCCAATCAGTTCATAGACTAGCTAATCATGTAATAAATTTATGCATGGGAACTCCAGTGGTTTCTCCATGGACTCGTGGAATAAGCAGTAAGACTCAAGCTAGATTTCCTATGTTTCACTCAGCTGAAAGATTAAGAAACGTGGAGTGACTCCAGGAAATCAGAGATCAGTTGACAAGCCACATTTTCATATGGTTGACTTTCAGAAAGAAGACGTCAGGGTGAAACAAGGTGTACCTGGAATTAGTCCATTTAAGACTGGGCACATCAATGGAAAATATTTCTCCAGGGCACATTTTTTCAGTTGAAGAAATTTAGTTTCTGCTTTCTCTATTTACTTTCCCTATTTGCTGAAAGAGACTGTAAATTCACAGTAGCAGATGGCACCTTTTCAGAAACACAGTTATGCAGTCCTGTAGAGCAGAGGGACTGACTTTGGAAGGCAAGACGAAATCTCAGCACTAAAATTCCATTTTAAAGGGACAGGGTATAAGGTTAGCAACAGTTCAGTGGGCATTTATTGAGTACCGTGTTTCCCCGAAAATAAGTATAAGTCCCGGTCTTATTTTACTATCATATAAGACCAGGTCTCATATAATATAATATTATACAATACTATCTAATATAAGACCGGGTTATTCCTTTCTACAAGAAACTTACATGTCTGCCTGTAGGATGGATACGTCAACCACTAATCATCATAAAATGTAAGTGCTAAAGAGTAGTACAATGATTGGTTAAAAATTAAGAGTGCATAATTTTGACTAGTGGTTGCTGATAACTGATCACAGTGTTAGAGAGGAAAACGAGGATTTGCATAGCGTTGCTATTTGTGTGGTTAAAATGGAAGATGTCTTGAGTGATTAGAGCTTGATGGGTTAGTCCAGTTAGAGTGAGTTTGGTGATGTTGACACTGGAGTTAACGTGCAGGGGCTGTGTCCCAAATGTAAGTCACTGGCCTCAAAGGAAAACAGAAGAGGTATGGAGGACCCATTGCAGGTTTTTCATAAGAGTCATGGGGCCCATGAGCATCTTTTTGCATATGAAGCTCAGCACGAATATTATTTCACCCCAACATAATATTTTCTTACAAGCAGAAGTCAAAAATGAAAAGATGAGGTGAAATGACTTGCTGGAGTGCAAAGAATAATAAGGTTAGCAGTCTTATTTTTACATTTGATTAATTCAACATTTCCTACATGGCTATGACGGGATATGGTGCTTAGCACTGGAGCTGCGCAGAGAAATAGGCTCAGTCTCACATTTCTTTGCTTACCATTACAAAATGAAACGATAATCTCTTTTCCACTGAGTGCTTGGTGGGATGCAAGGTAATGGAGTTCGACACTTTTGTTCTTGTTTCCCAGGCTCCTCAGTATTGAAGTGGAACTAAGCTGGGTGCTCAATATTTGGAAAATCTATGTGGCAATTTACCCCCAATTTAGAAGCCAACTTTGATCTTTTGGCCCATTCCTTTTACAGCCATTTAAAAGTTCCTTTTTTTTTTTTTTTTTAGGTGCCCTTTTAGTGCAGTAGCCAGTGCGTCGGTCTCATCCAAGTTCCATTTTACCACATTTCTTCCAGTCATTCTATCCACAATGTGTGCTTGGGCTTTTTTCTCTTGGACCAGCTAGTTGTTTCTTACTCTGACTGGTTTCAAAAACAAATTTGTCTTAAAAATGGGGGCTTCAAAATGGAATGATGACAAACAGAGCACATGAAAAAGTGTGCATAGAGGAGTGGTCAAACCTAAAGTATCACAAGGGGCCCCGAACGAAGACTTGGTTTTCATATCTTCTGTGATTTCCCATCTCCAAGGGCTCATTCCTTGTTCTGCAATCCCGTCCTCTTCCGTTGTTCCTCCTAGCAGCTCTGTTTTCTATTTGGTGCATATTGATTTTCCAATAATCTGCAGGGTTACTGTTTTAGCAACTTCCTGTGTCTCCAGTCTCTCAATGAGAGTGTGTAGGGAGTGTGCCTGGCTCTGCAAGGGCACTGGGACTGACCACAATATTCGTTGTATGTGATCAAAGAAGGAGAGAGAATGATTTGTACTCCCCACAGGGGCGTAGCATACATGGTCCTTGACTTCATGAGAACAGAGGAGAACCCAGTGGAAAGTCCTGGGGAAGCCAAGTTTGGCAGACTCCACGCCTGCTGACAGCAAAGGCATTTATGGCAGAACATCTTAGAAAGTTGGAACCTTGTGAAAAATGACTTCAGGAAGTCGTTTCAAGGAAATAGAAAGTCTTTGCTGACTCAACTTAGCAAATCCCAGATGTAGCTCATCTCTTAAGCCAAAGTGTCAGGGCTCTGGTAGCTAATAGTTTAGGGATATTCCATTATCTCTAAACAGGAGAACATTGCCTTTCCTCAGGTTTGAGGTTTCTCGCTTGGTCAGTAGCTATAATCGATTTAATACCTGTCATATCCCTGTGTTGTGGGAACAGGGAGGACTGGGGATCATAGAATGTGAGGGTGGAACAGACTTAGAGATAATGCAGTTCCAATCCCTTATCTTGTAGATGGATAAATTAGGCCAGAAATACTAAGTAACTTTCTGAAGGTCACAGGCAGTCAGGGACACTGTAAGGATGAGAGGACAGGGTCCCCAGCTCCTCATCAGGCTATTTTATCTGCAACACACCAAGTCTCCACATCAAGTGGTATCTGGGGTTCTCCTCAAGCATAAATTACTTCCCAGCTACCAAACCACTGCTTAGGAAAACAACGGCTTCCTAAACTGACTGCCTTGCCAGTAAGTGAGTGGGACTTTCAAATCATGTTTATTTAATGCCAGGTTAGATTATTATACTTCTAGGACCATACTATCCAATAGAAATGTAATGTGAGCCACATTTGTTATTATACATACTTTAATGAGCCACAATAAAAAATATTAAGTGAAATGAATTTAATAATATGCTTTTTAACTCAGTGTATCCAAAACTTTATGATTTCAACAATATAATCAATATTATAATCACTATAATCAAATATAATCAATATAATCAAAAACTATTATTGATGAGATGTTTTACATTTTCAATAAGACACTAAATCTTTGGAATCTGGCGTGTATTTTATTTGAATAGCCACATGGAGCTACTGGCCACCCTATTGGATAGCACGGCCCTAGGACCAGTTCAGTCCTCTTTGTGTGCTCTTCACTGAATTAAGGTCAGCATGGAACTTCAAATAGTTTTGTCTCTGAAGAAGATATTTCCTAAATCGAATGCCCAAAACACATATGCTATTTCCAAGAATGAGAAGCCGCCTAGAAGATGCAACACGGAAACCAACATATTCAAATTTCTAGTACGTTTTAATGGTTTTTTTGGAATGAAGGTATAACATATTGAAATTGGTACTTGAAAAATCTGAAGCAAACGAAACTGCAGATGAGCCACCCTGCAGAATTTACAGTGATTTTGGAACAAGCTGCCTCACTTTTTTCTTTTGCTGAAATCCTCTTGTGTTTTTGGATCTTTCACTATTAGCCAAATGATAGGGTTCCAATAACCCTGGTTACCCTCCTCTAAGGCCCTGATGCTATAAATTCCTTGAAAGCATCATCTGTAACATGATTTTTCTTCTATAGGCAATATTCTACTGTCCTACATAACACATTTCTTTGAAGGTAGAATTTCCCAAAATTGAATGTCATTGGTTGAGGGGAGGAAGGAAAGTTTATTCTCATTATAAAATTCATAAAGATAGTTCTTGAAGGTAGCAGATTATGAGACTAAAAACTCTTAAGGGCAGAGTCAGCTATGAAAGAGTCAGCTGTGAAAGGGTGACTTTTAGCTGAGGCAGCCAAACAGCCTTGCTCAGCCAGAGCCTCTGAGCTCTTGAGACGGAAGCTACTCTGTTGGCTCATGCCTGTACCTGTAGGACCTGGAAAAAAATATCTGGTCATTTAGCAGTTTCCTCAAAGGTTGTTAATTAGATGAATAAAGGATTGAGGAAATCAAGCTCCATATTTTCTTTCTCTTACATTTCATCCTCTACTCTCTTCTTGATCTTCCTATGGGGACAAAGAAGATGGTTTGGTAGCTTTAAAAGTTCACCCTGGCTCTTCAGGGGTTGGGAAAATGGTCTTTCTTTCTTCACTTCCATATCAAGAATTGAAACGGGGCCTTTGTTGCTGCCTGTGTCTTAGAAGAGGATATATTCCAGTGCTGCCTGCTGCTCAAATCCCCCCTACCCCTGCCTTATACCGCCTACCCCAGAGGTGGGAAAGAGGGCCGTGGGGTAAAATGGCTGGAGGGCTGGATATTCCAAACCTCTCGTACACTGCCTCACATCCTCTAGTTCCGCTATGGCAAACAATTCCTGCTTTGTGCTCTCAACACCTCACCTCTAGTGTGTCCCATGTCTGTGTGATGAGGGTCCAAGCACTCCTCTGACTCCATAGTGCATGGTGCATGGCCTAGCACTTACACGAGAAGAATCTGGATGTGTCAGAAAGCTGAAACCCCATGGAGCAACCCTATGCCAAAGGAAGACAGAAGCTGTGAGATAAATGCTGGTCCTTTCTGTCTAGTCATCAAGTGACTGGCTCTGAGACTTATATCATAGGAGTCCCACATCAAGAGACTATGTCCTATTGGTGGTCCACCCTGAGTTCTGTCTTTCTTTCCTTCTGCTTTTCACTCCCCCATTGTTTATGCTGCTCTCTGTGGACACATTCCAAAGGGACTACGCCAAACCAGCCTTTATCGCAGGCATCCTGACGTGGCATCCTGGCTAAGGAGAGATCCTATCTTACTGGGATCCAACAGAAACGGGCTTCAGATTCCAGTCAGTCCAACAGTTCAGCAGAGATCCACTGGGCTTGACTGAGGTTTGAATGAAATTCAACTGTGACTCTGTATGAGGGTCGGGACTTTTGTGTGTGTGTGTGTGTGGTGTGTTTGGGAGGTTGGACATTGGAAAGGCAGGTGCTGTGATTTTTCTGTCACAAACACTTGCTAGTGATTAGCTCCTTTGCCTCAGTGGAAGCTTAGCTCTCCTTCCTAGGTCTCCCCTTCTTCCCGCAGTAACAGGCGCTCTCAGGGTGTTCCATGGTGGTGTACTAAAATTCTCCTATGCCAGCTGACTTTGCAAGGCCAAATTTGGCTGAAGACAGGAGGCTTAGGCTATCGATGTTTAATGTTCAAAATGTAGATTGTAAGAAAGTTGAGGACTGCATCTATGTATCCCCCAGAGCATAAGCATGGGGAATAGACTAGGTACCCTATCCAGAGTTGTTTTTCTGTTAGCATAATGTTCTTGTGAAATGCTGAGGTGTTTGGGTACACTCATGGGGGTTCAGGGAGGAATGGAGACATTGGTGTGTATGTATATGGGTAAAATTTAATTTTTATAACATGCCCAATGCCAAGGGCCATTGCCTATAGTCCACTGCCTCTTGAGTAAGCAAGATATTGTGCGCTGCCAACCGATGAGCAATTTGTCTCTGAGCTACTCTTACATGCTTCTCCCTGGATCAGTTATTAGAGTATCAGTTGTATCATCCGCACTGACCAGTATCCTGGACATCAGCTTGTCCCAATCAGATCTCAGACCAGACGACCACATTAGGCAGTACTATTAGATGTCTCTCAAGAACACTTCCTTCTAGATTTCTTTTTTACCTGGGTGTAGGGTAGCTCTTTCTTACATGCAGAGTGACTGAGAAATCACTGATTGCAGCTCCTCTAGCTTTGCCTAGGGGACCACTGCATACATTTTCCCCAGGTTGTCAAGTCACATAGTCCAGTCCTTAGTTTACCCCCAAGAGGCACTGGGGCACCTTAAAATGCAAATGCCATACACTTGCTACAGGAAACAAAGAGCAGTGTAAAATACACTAGGTGAGATCCCCTATTCATTTTATTTTACTCGAATGAACCAAGCCTGCTGAACATCTGCGGGTCTGGAAAATATTGCTGTCGTAAATTGTAAGGTGGGTAGGAGTACTTCAGAAGTGGTGTGTCAGATGTGGGTGGGAGTTCAGAGGCAGCATCCATCTGGATTCTTGGATTGACCTGCATGTTCATTACCTATCCACAGACCACTCAAAGGACCAAGAAATAATTGCCCTGGTACCTTGATTAAAGAGTGCAAGACTGATCATTTACAGCAAAAGGCATGATGGTCACATGGTTGAACCCAGTCTCTGCTGGCTGTCTATCATTTTATTAATTAATACTTTTTTTGGCAATTAAATAAAGTCATGTTCAATAAAAATATAAATGCTGACTAGGGAACATAAGGAAAGCTTTATAATTTTAAGAATTGCTTAAGTATTCTCTTTTAGAAAACTCCTAGAGGTTATGTAAAAAGAGATGCATACATTAGAGTGAGTTTGAAACTGCCTCTAGCCTGTAAATTAAGCTAAAAACATAGACATTCACTACTGTTTTCCCTCTGTTCATCAAAAATTTCACTTGCCAAAACAAGAAAAAGATGCGAATTTATCATTGTACTAAATGCAAAATGAACTGGAAGGCATAACTCAGCATATGTCCATCTCTCTCATAAAATAGTCATGGATCTCTAAAGCAAGATGGATGTTTGCTCTTTTAATAAAATAATGCATAGGCCGATTAACGAATGAGTTCTAATTAGTCCCAGGTGACAGGCTCATTGCCCACAAAGGTTGGTCACCATCTCTTTCTTCCACAGCCACAGGCTGCAGCCCTACCTTGGGTTAATCATTTTGCAATGCACACTGCTCCAGTCTGGCTTTAGGTGGATTGAGGAAAGCAAATCCATTTCCTCTTCTAGCTGAATGTTTCATAGATTGCATCCTACTGATACCATCACCTTCCTACTGCAAAGAGGGCATCTTTGTTTCCTACAAAACGATCACGTATTTTACTGACTTCTAAGCTTTCAGGAATCTCACTTAAAAATTTATCTGAAGGGAGATACTGCTAAGAAAATATTACATTTCATTCTATGTGATTTTCATGTTCCTATTTGACATTGCCCAGCAGGAAACAACTTTAATGTGTCAATGCTAATGTGACAATGTACAAAGGTCTTGGAGATGACAACACAGAGCTCGAAGGCCATGAAACATGTCTAGTCTGTACACTTCAGCCGGGGTTTGAATGTGAGTCTCCATACTGACCATAACCATTCTGCCTTACCAAGGTCAAAACGTAAGCTGAGCGTCTGCCTTCTGAAGAATGAGTAGGTTTCTCACGGATTTACAAATTCGATGTTTTATTTCACCTGAGGCTAGTAGTAACTGGTGCAAATATATCCTTCATGTGTCGAGGATATATCCTTCTATACAACTTATTGCAGATAAAACATGAATCCATTTTAGATCTATTGTAGTGGGTTTAGTGCCAAATGTCTTAGAAATGCCCTTTCTATAACTTCATAAGTGCATGTGGGACCCTAGGAGGAGCATTTAATTAAGGTTTTAAGGTAGTCTGTATACTAGGAAGCTTTGGCAATTTGAAGAGCTCAGTGTCAAACCCCAAATTCGCTTGAAGAGGCCCCTCTCGTCCCTGACTTTTGAGAGAAAAGACATTGCCTGCTGAAATTATCTGAATGCTGGAACAAATGAGAACTTCTTATCCCATCCCCACTTTATCTCCCAAACAGAGCATGAGTAAATTCTCATCTCTATGGCTTCTTCCTCCTCATAGAAATGAAACTCTTTAGTTAAATGCTGGAGAGGTGTGACACCTGAGTTTCGCCATATACCACATCATCGATACTGAAGAGAATTATGTAGGGGAGGTTGAGAGAAAAAGAAGCAACCCTTGACCTGCCCTTTCTTCCCCCCTGATTTAATAAAGTCTCAGCCTCCTGAGCCTACTGTGGTTTTCCTGAATTGCACAGCTGTTATACAGCTGGCGACAACCTAGATCAATGCTGATCTTTGGCCAAAATGAAATGAAGGACTCCGTAGAATAGAAAGTTAGTGCAGAGTTACTGAGAACGTCTGTGGTATGTTCCTCCCCATCGAAGGCGAGAAGCCCGAAGATGATGTACTGGACCTTAAAAGGAAAAGAAAAAATCTTCAAACAGTTGGCTTTGGAACAGATGCATAAGAAAATTCACCAGAAAGCTACTGTGTTTCCCATCTTTCATCTATCAGCGTGGAGATAGATTCCCTTTGCAGGATTTTGGGCTGGAAGCACACGCTGGGATCCTAAAGGACAGACAGAGTAAGACCTGCGCTGTTTTGTAGGCTCCCACCTCACCCACCTGTACTAATGCTGAGGTCAGAGCCACAGGGAAGTGGGAAGAGGGGTTTGAGAGTTCTAATTTTTCTTTTAGCATTTTTCATTCCTTTTGCTCACTTGAAACAGCAAAATCTCCTCTAAGTACTCAGGTTACTTAATCTTTTTTCTTTTCTTTTTTTTTTTTTTGACCTTTTATCAGGAGCTGAGAAGCATCATTAAAATTGATAGGAAATAAATATATATTGGACTGATTTCAGCGGCAAGTGTTGATGAAGGGAGTACTGTTGCAGCTCTCTCTTCTACCTCTGAATTTTTCTAGTCTTTTAATATAATATAGAGCCCTATCTAGCAAATGAGGAAATAAGTGACAAATAATTAAATGTTTTAGTTTCTGAGGGAAAGTTTACATACATACCCATTATTAAGTAGTTATTAAGTAGTTATTGCCTAACAGAGTTTATATGTACAAGATATAAAACCTGGATTTATTTGACAAATCATGGGTCACATTGCATGTGTTTATGAAAAGCTCCCATGAGTAGTCCGCTGAGGTAACTAGTGCTTCAACTAAGTTTTAGGAACACGACTTATTTAATGCTCTGGCTAATAGATTCTGACTGGGTTTCTGCCTTTACTAACTTTTCTGGCCACACCTTCTGATCTTCTTTCTTTCCCTTTCTATCTGAACAAATTTCTGTTTTGTTGACCCCTGTTCAAGACAATTTTGGTTGCCTCCCAAGCATCCATCTTCTTCTCCCACCTACACATCCTGGCTTCAGTTTGGGGCATTCACCCACATTTCTTGTCTGCCTTTGAGTTTCGACAATATTGTCCCATGTCTAGTTCAAGGGGTGGTAGCTAATTGATTTAAACCTAAGCGTGTTCTAGACCACAGGGTGAGAGACAAGGGGAAGTATTTCACAGGTGTTTGGGATATCTGTGAAAGAAAAGTTTGCCCTTATTTTATTGGAGATGCTGGAAGGGATGTTTTCTTCTTCCCACTAGATGTGACAAAGAAGGAAACACCCTGAGACCTGCTGGCAGCCATCTTTGATCATAAGGAAAGAGTCTAACAAGAATGAATTCAGTACGGAGGAAACAAGGTTGACAGGTTGACAAGGACAGAGAAAGAAACTGTATCCTAGTTACATTGTCAGAACTGCTATTTGGTTAGGAGAGCATTGACATAGTTCAAATGGACAGATGATGAAGCCCCAAATTAAGGCAGTAGCAATGAGAGAGATGAAAGGAATAGGCTTCATGGAATATTAATGTGAGAAAGATAATCATTGATGATGCAGGGGGAAAACATCAATTCTTGGAATAAGGTCTCCTACATGTTAGGAGTAGATGGAGTCCAGGTTATTGGTACAAGGCCAAATCTTTAGGAAGCAAAGGTATACTGTTACTCCAAATAAGAGGGAAAGGAGGAAAGCATGGGTACACAGATAAATTCATGACCAGTTTTATTTTCAGTTGGAATTCCAGACTTTTTAACTCATTCAATCATTCATTCATTTACTCATTTGAGCTCAACTTATTGCCAATTATTGAGTTACATGCTTGGGATACAATCTGGCTCCTTCATAACCCTTCCCCACAATTAGCCATGTCAAGCTGAAATTTCCGTGAAGTTTCGAAACCTTCCAGAAAGTGTACTTGCACATTATATCCCATTTCTTGAATTCTAAATCAACCCCAAGCTAGTTATACTAGAATTTGATACCTTTTCCCCAGAGACACATCTTTACTCCCTCAAAGCCTTAGAGATTCTGTGGACCCAATGCTTTAAGCATAGACTTTGGACCACGATCATACTGCCTATTTTTCTAATGTAATGTGAGACGAACAGCTTAGCAAATGGGGCTCCATGTTTTTCTTCCCTAACAGTAGTAAACTCTCACCTCTTTCAGGCTCTGCCCTAGTCAGGTTTTCCAGAGTTCATATGGCCTGAAGTTAGCCAGCTCCTTCTGGAAATCACATTGTTTTACACAATGCTGAGTCCTGATGGGTGGGAAAGCAAGAATGCTTTCAGTGGTCTCCTTCGCAAGCCTTTGATGTTCCTTCTAAGTCACATTGTGTCAGTGGAAACGTTGGTCTGAGGAGACTCTGGCAATTCTTTCAAAATGCACAAATGTTGAGTGTATGTTTTTAATGGCTTCAAGCAATTAAAATAATTTAGAAATAATTGGAAGTAGCAGCTCACTAAGCCAAGAAGGCTAAGTGCCTGGATGGCCACTGGCTTGCTGCTGTGCCCGGGACAGTGTGTTGTGAAAGGGATACTTAGGTCAGTCATGGTTCCTGCTGAGAAAATTCGAGAATAATCTAAATCAGCTGCTCCCTCTGTGGTGCAGATGCCCCTGAAAATGGGTCATTAGAAATTAACTGGGGAGAAACGTCGTTCCTTAGGAAAATGACAATTAAATACAAATGTAGGAATGAGCATATTAAATATATAAAAACACATAATGGAAAAAAAAAAACCTCAATAAAGTGATTTCGTCAAACTAGGAACCTATAGAAATTGAAGCCAAGTATCCAAAATCTTAGTCCAAGCAAATTCTCCAAGGGTACATAGGGAGGGTAGTGGGCTGATAGAGGAAAGAAGGAGGTTTTGGAGAACATGTAGGCAATGGTCAAATAAGGATAGAAAGGGGTGGATTAGATATGCCATAAGAGCATTAAGATGATAAAAAATTCCAGCATCAGAAGGAATGAAACAGTTGAAAGATCATTAACATGAATCAGAGATTAATCGGAATAAAACTTAAGAAGGCTGAGCCCGGGTTATCTGCTATCAATGG
Source organism: Rhinolophus hipposideros (assembly GCF_964194185.1). Classification (NCBI taxonomy): domain Eukaryota; kingdom Metazoa; phylum Chordata; class Mammalia; order Chiroptera; family Rhinolophidae; genus Rhinolophus; species Rhinolophus hipposideros. The sequence goes on from NC_138063.1 coordinate 15,803,242, forward strand.
GACTTGTTTTAGCAGGGAATTTCAGAGGATTTGTCACCAGATAATATGGATAGAGAGTTGCCCTTAAGTCTCTAAAGGGATATAACAAAATGAAGTAATCCTGCAGGATGACTTTCCTTTTACAACGACCCACATTCAAGACAAAAAATATATATATGTATATATATATATATATATGTATAAGAACATTGTGTCTTTTGCAAACAAATATGCAAAATATATCATCGCTATGCTTCATTATTTTCCAACTTCAAAGAAAAATCTGTTTTGGCCTCTTTCTTTGAGAGAACGAAATTTGAATTTGAGCAGCTCTGCTCACCAAATGAATTCATCCTTTCAATTATGTTAGAAGTTAGGACACACAGAGGGGGGAAAAATCAAATCCTGATTCTGCTTAGTCCAATCAGTTTAGATTCTTTCCATTTTAAGAGACAGCAAAAACTTGGATATTCAGAAAGTCAACTTCACCAGAAGCTTGAGTTTCTGAATTCACTACAGTGATTATAGGCAATTATAGCTTTTATGTTTTTCCATTAATAGCAAGGAATAGCCAATTTAAACAAAAACAAAAACTCTTATATGGCTTTTTCCCCCCTCGTTATGGAATTGACTATCACATTCTTTTGCTTTCTAGTCATTTGGTAGTTTCATCAGAGGACAATGCACTAGGATTCTAATTTTGTCTAATTTTCACCCAGTGGGAATGTTGTCCTCTTATTGTGATGGTTTCTTCTTCTTTTTTTCTCTCATATTTTAATATTATTGTACATTTTTGCTACATGTCTTCTCTGAGAATGGACTCCACACATCCATGTGATTTCACTTTCCTCAGTTAGCTGTGAGGGTCCCGGCCTCATCGTCTTTGTCCAGCCCTCAGAGGCATCAGTAGAGGCAGAAATAGGACTGGAATGTCTGAAGGTATGACAGTCCCTTGGATATCTTACTGACCTTTTAGACAGGTGTGATGCAAAGGGAAGGCCACACCAGAGACTGGCCAAGGCTCTTCAAATCAGAGAGCCCGGCCAGGCTGGGCTGGGCTCAGTAAGATGTCTCAGTAGCTCTAACTACCAAAGGAAATAACTTCCGTGTAATTGGAGGAGCCTCTCTGGCCAGGAGTTCCCCATGGCTTCCCATGTGCCCTGACAGACTCTAGAGAGACCTAACGTGTTGGCCACTGGGTCTCAGCCCTTGATATCTTCTAGAACTCAGAGGCAACGCACCAGCGTGATTAGAGGTACAGCTTCACAATCGATCCATCCGAAAAGGGCTTTCTTGAAACTGGTAGGTGAGACAATAGCATTGGGAGCAGGTCTCCTCATTTCTAAGACCTGGGTGTTTTAGAAAACAAAACACCTGGAGAAATCTGAGCCTTGAATTTGTGAAATAAAAAAAATACATTGCAAAGAAAATTGGTAAAGGGCTCAACAAGCCTGTGTGCATAGACCAGACCAGGGCTGGTGGAAGATAAGCTTTGGAGAGAAAAAAGACAGCTTGCAAGTGGCTTTTTTTTCTGAGAAGGGGTCCTTTTCCTTGCCCGCTACCCTGGGGAAGGGGTGAGATAGACAATGGAAATCCCAAATTAGTGGGCACGTGACTCACTGCCTGGGTGCCTGAAGGGACATTGGGCCTTGAAGAGAAGCCTTGCATGTCATCATGGTGGGTAGAGCAGAATTGACATCAGGCCAATTCTAGTCAGGAAAGGTAAAAAAGAGAGGTACAAAAGTGGTTAGAAAAGATGGGGTAGGGGAAACTCATCAGGACCGTGCACAATCGAAGTTGCCTGTGGTCTGGATGTGAGCCCTTCCTTATGCATAGACCTGCATGCTATAAAGAATTAGACAGTGGGACAAGTGACAAGAGACCAACCTAGAAGACACTGACATCAAACCAGAAAGCACTGAAGTTTCTGAATTTACCCGGATATAACTAGATTGAGTATTTTGCCAGTAGACTAAATGGGGACTTAAAAGAAAATTTCAGTTCTTTTATAGAAAAATAATCAAATTTATAGTTTATGTACCCAAGTTTGTGGCTTATAAATTTTGTCCCTGGTAAATGACTTAGTACAGTTAACCTTTCAGTGGAGGGCCACTAAGACTTTAAATAATCAATCACTAAAACTAAAATTTTGTAGTGGAAAGGTGGGAAGAGAGCTTCGGGGTTGGGCGACTAATGGTGAGAAGAAGAAGTGAGAAGAAATGAGGTTTTGACTTTAAGAGACGATCATAAAGAAAGAAAAGGAAGTATGGACTCAAGACACATCCTAGATACTTAGAAGATTTAGAAACTATTTTAATATAAAGTGCAAAGTAAAGGGGCAATGCAAATATTGGAAAAGTTTTAGTATCTGAAGGTAAGGTGGTATCATCAGGGAAGAGCAGAAAAGCAGGTAATGATATGGAAGATGTTGAGGTTGTCTTTCAAGTAATTTGTTACGTGTTTTTTACATTAATCAAAATAATCAAAACAGCTATATGAGAAAAGCAGTAGGACTCTGTAGATACAAAAATGGATGTCCTGACTTGTACATGAATGGTCATAGCAGTAGTCCTAATAGCTGAAAAGTGTAAACCACCCAAATGACATCAATGGATAAACAGATAAGAAAAATGTGGTATATCTATAGAATGCAATATTATATAGCCATAAAAAAGGAATGAAGTGCTGATGCATGCTACAACGTAGATAAACCTTAAAAACCTCAGGCCAAGTGGAAAGAAGTCAGTCACAAAAGGTCACATATTATATGATTCCATTTATATGAAATGTCCAGAATAGGGAAATCTATAGAGACAGAAAGTAGGTTAGTGGTTGTCAGGAGCTGAGGAAAGATATGTGTGGAAATGGTGAGTGACAGCTAATGTGTACAGGATTTCTACTGGGGGGACAAAAATGTTCCAAAATTGATTGTAATGATGTGAATATACAACCCTGTGAATATACAAAAAAGCAAAAACAAAAAACAAAAACACACATACACATTGAATTTACACTTGAAATGGGTGAATTATATGGTATGCAAAATATCTCTCAATTACTTAAAAAAAAAAATGGCCGTGCAGCGAGTGTAAGCAATCTGAATCAGCAGGTAGTGGGGCAGTTCAGTCCTAGATTTGCCCAGAGCTGAGTCCACAGATGCTCAAAGGCAATTTCAAGTCTGCTTCAAATTGCATCAGTTTTGAGACAGACCAGGTAGGCGTTTTTATAGGGACTGCTTTTAATGCATACTTAGCCAAAGTTAGTAATCAAATCTGAATTCAAATCTACAATTGCCTAGATATGTTCCTTGAGAATATAAGAATGTCACTATCTCAACCTCCATGGGAGTAAACAGATATTGAAACTGAATTAAGGATGCTTTCACAAAATCCATTGAATGTTTACATTTCTAATGGTCGGGAAGCAAGAAGCTGTAAAACTTTGAGTGTCTGAAGAATAGCATACTGTAGAATAGAATGTCCCCACTACGCTGGATGATGTGGAGGGAGCCCCAAATTTCTCTTGTTGCAGATAATCAGTCTGAGGTGGAATGGGGTGCAGTGACTGGCCCCAAGGCACTGGGCCACTTAATCTGTTGCTAGAAACAAGAGCTAAAGACCTTTTTAATGTATAATGTTTTGACTCCATGCAATTGGGGGACATTTCAAAGTTCTGCTGCTGACAACAGGTTTTTAAATTTACCATCACACACACAAAACGAATATCCTGATTCAGAAAAAAAAATATAATTAAAACAATTGTATTGTTTGAAAAGGCAAAGGAAATTCTGGTCCTATAAATGCTAAAGATCAGTAGATCCCCTATATCCCATAGTTGTTTGCATTTCCCTTTACAGTAAAACCATCTTGAAACATTAAACCGTAAACATAGCCTGGACATGACAGTAAAGAAACTTTTAGAGAAAGAATAAATTGCTGAATTCAAGCATGGACTGTAATTTCTTGACGTGGAATGGAAGCAGATGCGTCCAACGTAACGTGTCATTATTAAATTCAATTCCAAGTGGCATTTTCTTCTCTTTTGGTGGGAGGGAGGGGTCTTGGCACAAAGTTCCCTTTTCTGATAATCAAGCAGCCCTGTGTTTTATAGGCCATGATAAGTTAATCTTAGGTCATACATTAATTATGAATAAAGGCTTAAGCTATAGACCTAGGCTCTGGATTTTGTCTCAGCTACACCTGGTTTTTTAAAGGCTAGGCAGTGAAGTAGGCTGGACCACCCCTTTAAAAGCTGTAGGATGCAATAGTCTGTTGTACCTGTAGCATCGTGTTGCACCACTTAGTAAAGGACAGCATCAACTTGCAAAAGGCAAGCAGTTGACATGTGCAGAGACACTGTTAGTGGCTGCACACAGGGCTGGGCACATCGGGTATGTCATGGCTATCTGTGTAAGAGTGACACAAGTTAGGCATTGTTCCCCCTGCGATGGCGCTGAGGAATGGCAGCTCCAAAAGCTTAAGGCACTTGCCGGTAGCGCAGTTTGGAAGCGGCAAAGCTCGACTCTCTCGGTTCGTGACAGTGAAGCATAAGCACTCTCCACGACGCATGGAAATGGGGAGGCCATCTTATACACCCCCTCAGTTTCCAGTCGAAGAACTGTAGTGAAGGAAAGCTAGGACAGGAACCAACATTGCCCGGGGTGGAGGTGGGGGTGAGACCTCCATGTGGTTTCACCTTGAGGATGATGACAGGCAGGCAAGAACTTAGAAATGGCCAAGCATGTCAGTTTTTGAATTAAACATAGATGCTGGATGTCCATGCTTGTGCATGTGTTTTGAGGCCAATTTCTAGGATAATGGACAAGAACTTCCAGGGTTCTCGACAGTGTATTCTGTCAAGAAGCATAGCCTCAGTGAGCGGGGACTGGGGAAGGGGCTGACGCCAGGGAGAATGTCTGCTCCTACTGGCTCAGGGGACATTCATTTATTTATCCATGAAACTCACATAGAATCTTCTGTGGTAGGGTAAGGACCTTGGACTTGTCTTCAGAATGCCTAGTTTGTGGATTTGGTGCTTGCTGTATACCACCTCTGGTGACCTCACTTCTCTGTGACTCAGTTTCTTCATCTGTAAAACAGTATACCCACCCACCTCTTAATGATGTCCCTGTGTATCAGGTGTGGCCCCAAACTCATGTTTCTAGCGTGGTGGAGGTTTGAACTGTTCCACCCCAGGTCCCTGAAGTGTTTTTTCCCTCTTCTGATTGTGATCATATGTGTGAGGCTGGTGGGCTGTGAGGAAGTCCGTGGCTGGAGAACTTTGAACAAAGCTCAAGTGGAGGTCAACACACCAGGTCTGAGTTTGCACAGATCCTTTGAAGACCGTACGCTAATATTCTGAGCTGCATATTAAATACAGGCAATTGGGACTTGGGCCTAAAAATGGTGATATATGAACACTTAAAAATATACAAGTCACTAAAAGAAATGATTCAAATGGCTAATAAATTTGGAACGAATACAAAGAAATACTTTTCCATGCAGAGTGTGGTCGACCTGTGGAATTCGCAGCTGCAGGAGGTAATTGAGTCAAATGCTGTGGGTGGATTTCATAAAGAGTTGGTGTGGCAGACAGCTGCCTAGGCAATGCAAGTTGTGCTGTTAAAATTATGCACTGGTTAGGCATTCACCATTGTAGCCAGGGGACAGATCTCTAGGACTAGAGGCACAAGTGGGGGTAACAGCTATTTTTACTAGAGAGCCCTTTATTTTTCCAGAGTGCCTTCTCAGATCACTCCTCTGAAGTTAAAAACAAAAAAAAAAAAATTTTTTTTTTTTTTGAGGGAGAGAGGAGGATGTAATGTTAACTTCTCTATTTGAGTGTGTGTCGAAAGAGAGGCACTGGGTAGGTTTGTAGTGTTTCCTCAAAAAGAAAAATGAGGCAAAGTTTCTTTTTACCTCAGGTAAGTGAAGCTCTCATGTAATTGTATGTTTCCAACTAAACGTTCCAAACGGAAGATTTTTTAAAGCCGCCCAATCAGTTTTTCTCAGATAGTTCTGTGAAGATGAAAGCACAAAGCTCTTATGGACTTTAAGTAATTCTGATGGTTCATTTGGCCATGAATCGAAAGGGCTTTCGGGGGATTCTGGTTCTTCAAACCCATCTAGAAGCTTCCTGAATCTTTCTGAAGCTCTCTGGGATTGCTCCGACTCTTGAACTATTTATGTTCAGATAACGGAAACAGGAAAGGAGGTTGTTGACCCCATTTTTCTGGCACGTTGTGTGTTGGGGTTGGAAGAGAAAGGGATTGTAATAATGACAACATGACTCTCCAGGGTACTTTGGAAAGCCTGGGGTAAAGTCTTGGGGGTGATTCCCAGCCTGGGGACTACAGAAGGTTGACACCTGAGCCCAGGTAATCAGCCCTGTATAGACGTGTATTTTATAGAAGGAACACTAATCCCTTTGACTGGTCCAAGGGGAGTCCACGTTGTCAAACTCCATGAAATAGGGCTCTTTAGCTCAAGGGGAAGACAGAACTCATGATGCATGGTTTTGGTCCTTCTCTCTGTGAGTCTGTATTAACAGAAATCTGTACTAGACTTCTTGGGTGAAAAACCAGAGAAGGCTTGTGAAGGACTCCAGACCCTCAAAGACAGATGATGGACAAACCTGCCATCATTTCAGGTCTGTCAAAAGCTTCAGCAGCTCATTCGCATGTTTCTGAGTCAGTAAAACCAGAAACATATTTTTCCAAACACATTTCCACCCTCCCATCATTTTAAAAATCCTGTGTAATTTAAGGGAAATTCAATCCATATGCTTTTGATTTGTTTACACTTGTATCATCAAAATATGTTTTTAAAGAGCTTGCGGAGATCCCAAAAGGCTCCTCAGCCTTTTAAATGAGTCTTTTAAAGCGTTTTTTTTTTTTTCCCCCTCTTAGTAACAGGAGGTTGCATGTTGCCAAGGGTAAATGAACTTGAAAATGAAGAGGTTTGTGCTGGGCTCAGAATTTTAAATCTATCACTTCTGCTTGGGGTTGAATTCTAAATTCAGCTCCTGGAGACTTGTCTCCACATTGTTACCTGTCATGAGACTAACAGGGGACTTGTTCTGTAACAACAGTATTGCCAGAGGCAGGGCCAGGGAACCTTCTTCAGAAAACAAGAAGCAAAATGAGACTAATGTACCCATGTCCCTTCTCCTTTCAAAATAAAAAAATAGAGCAAGTAAAAAGGAAGGGCAGAAGAAAGATGAGAAGGAGGAGAAGTGGGAAGAAAGGAAGAAAGGAAGGAAGGAAGGAAGGAAGGAAGGAAGGAAGGAAGGAAGGAAGGAAGGAAGGAAGGAAGGAAGGAAGCCTTATTTTATAGATGAAGAGACTGAGACCCAATTTACAAAGTTACTGAAGGGAAGCACTGGGAATAGAGATATTTCCTGGCTCTGGTTCATTCTATCTTCTTCACAGCTGTGCTCTCACCTCCAACCCCATTTTACAGATGGGAAATTGTAAGTGATGATCAGAGGGATACCTCTTTATGAGCAGGGACTATCACTTTATTCTCTCTTCATGGAATCCTACATTGTCAAATGTTGTGCTTAGCATGGAGGAGGAACTCAATAATCATCTGTTGGGAGAATGAACAATTAGATCCATGTAAACCAGGTGAAGAAACTCAGAAGTAACTACACACACACACACACACACACACACACACACACACACACACACAATTTTAGGCTTCAGGAATTTGTTTTGCTTGAATTACTTGAGTCTCTTTTTTCTCTCTGATTTACCTGTCCATCCTGTTACCTGGTTTGGTCAGATATTTCAGGCCAAGACATTTCCAGAATAAAGTCATCAGCCAGTTCTTTCATATCAGAAACCAATATGTTCAATCCTATAATTCAAAGAAACGGAAGGGAACACCAAACAAAGCCTACAAACTATCCTACCATCATTACTTAATGTACCCCATCTGGGTGTTTACATGGCTCTAGCTGCTCATGCAGGGGTACGGTGGGAATGGAGTACCCAACAAAAGCCTCCATCTGGGGTTTCTATATTGGCAAAATTCAAACTAATCAGTTAGTCGAAAACTTGTGAACTGGATGTGTTCACAGATTTGTGCTGGCGCTGAGATTTCTGATTTTAATCCAATGATGTGTGTGTTTAACTGAAGCCTTCCATTGTTTCTTGTTAGGAGTATTTGACCTATAAGAATAGGGTATTTAAACACGATGATTCACCTTGGAAAAAATTGGAAATTCAAGTACAAGTTTTGCTTTTCTAGGTTCAATGATAACAACAAAATTCCTCCAAACCTATTTAATGTGTCAGGTGAAATTTTGGTGGTGATACATCTGTTTGTCTCTCTATTGAGGTATAAATATATGTTATTTCCACATGTCCATATAGACCCAAAATTTACATGGAGTAAAATCATTCTATACTAAGCAATCATCTGCAGGTAACTGGACATTTCTATTAATTTTAAGATTCCTCCTCCTACGTGATTGGGAGTGGTTTTTCTCAGAAGACCAGAAGAAGCTGGTCACATCAGCAGGCAAAGAATATTGATCACAGAAACAGAGCTACATAGGAGCTTTCATCCTTTAGAAGAAGAGCCTCAGTCTACACTGATGTTTGTATCACCATATCTTCTTGGATATCACTTTATTTTAAAATATTTTATTGTTGGAGGGTTGCAGCTCATTTGGTCCAGTGTTTCCACAAGTTTTTAAAGACCTACCAAAGGTCTGGGCCTCCATCCAGACCTACTCAGTTAGCATGTCCAGGGGAGAGGACTGACTATGAACATATTTAAGCACTTCAGGAAATATGTTTCATTAGGGAAGAAATACTGACCTTGCGCCTGCACATAAACTCAGGTAGTTAGTGGCCAAGTTGAGTGGACACTGAGGCCCCCCTCATTCTAAACCATGCTCTCTTTATTTTATACACCTGTGTCTTTGGTGAGCAAAACTGGGCTATCTAGAAAGATCCATGAGAAGGACTTAGGAGGCTGAAGTTCTGGACCTGTGTGTTCTTAGATAGTGTCTTAAATTCTCTGTCTTGATGTCACCATCTGTCTCATTTAGAATTAAGATGAGATCGTAGGGGCCTTTTTCAGCTTTCCTGTCAAAAAAGACAACTGGAATCGTTACCGTACATTCAATAGAAGCAGGGGCTGCTTCTGTTGATCTCTGAATCTCCAGCACCTAGCACTTCAAAAAGATCAATAAATCTTTGTTGAAGAAAAAAAAGAAATCATAAAAATGTAGCTGTGGGGACAGAGCCCCAGCAAGCAGTTTCCAGGCTCTCGGCCTCACATAGAAAGGTGCTGGCTCAGGTAGTAAATGGCCATCAACTGTGATCAGATGGCCATCAGCTGTGGCTAGTTGGCCGTCAGCTGTAACCAGTGAGCCATTGGCCAATAATATAACTGCTGTGGCTACGCTGGCAGGAATGGGGGCTAGCAAGAAGATGGTGGCTGAGCTGGCAAGCGTGGATTGTAGTTAGCACAGCGGATTGCAGCTAGCAAGTGAAGTCGGTCAGTTGGCAGGCAGAAAAGTGGACAGCAGGTCGCACGTAGTGTGAATCCAGCCGCTAGTGAGACTATAGTGGTGTGACTCCCCTATCTATGGCTCCGTGGGTGTTCCTTTTTGGCCTCACAACATCCTGTGTTCTTACGTGGGGAGCGGGAGCTGAGACCCCGCAGGCTGCCCCACACGACAGTAGCATATTGAAATATGTGGTCTACAATACAAACATTTTTTACGTTTTCATCTTTTCCGGGCTTTTATGTGTAACAATGATTTTTATAAAAGTAAATCTATTGTAATAGAGTAGTATTATGAAGTTTCATTACATAGTTTTCTCTGGCACATCCATGAAAACTCTATCTTTGGAGTTGAGTCATTTAAAAATGAGTCACTATCCTAGGAAAGCAGCTTCTTACCTTTTCTTTCATGGCCAACCTGAAATCGTGAGACTTTTAAGTCACATCCTCTGTTTTGCTTTAAAAAAGTAAAACAGACAAAGCTGTTGTTTTCCATTTAGCATTGTCACATGTCCTGGAGAACAGACCATTTCCAGGGAAGTATGTTATGACTTAAAGCCTTACAACTTCAAAATTCATTTAAAAAAAAAAAAAAAAGAAAGAAAGAAAAAACCCGGGAGGTCAGCCCATCCTCTGCAAGGCTGCTATTAATTTAAACCTCCTGTGTGGATACAACACAGGTGCAAGGCTTTAAAGGAGTCAGGAAATGAAGCGATGGAAGACATCAGGCACCAGCCTAAAACATTACTTCATGACTTTTAGGATGGCTGAAGCAGGAGCGGGACCAGAGGAGAATCACATGTGGAGTGAGTTCTTCAGGTAAAACGAGCAGGTCGATAAGAAGTTTTTTCTCCATCTGGTCCACATTTGATGGTTTCACAGGATGGTAGAGGGAGCTGGGGAGGGTGGTAGAAGGGGAGTGGAGAAAGGGCTCGTGGCAAGGCAGCCTGGATAGGTTGTGAAGCTCTTCACTCTCTTAGTCTTGATCATTTTAGAAGGAGGTGAAACTCCCCAATGTTGCAGCTTCTGGCACATTCTTTACCCATATTTTGAGAAAGGAAGGCAATCAAGAAAACAAGGAATGCCAATGTGTGACACTTTGCAGAGCTGGGGGCGAGAACTTTTTCTTCAGTATGTGGTTAAGTGATGTGATCATTTGGTCCTTTTTCAGGACATTAAGTAAACTGTTAGAAATGAAATTGTTAGCCTCAGGTTTGTGTCAGAAAGCCAAAATTCATGATTTGTCACTGGGTTTGTTAAGTGACCATGGGGGTGTTATTTGTGAACTGACACTGTCAAGAACACTCCCAGGAAAGATCAGTACACCGGAGAGTTCCCAGAGGCCACCGGTTTATTTCAGACCTAACCTTTCACAGACAGTGATGCAAATAAAGGTTCAGCTAACTCAGCAACTCACAAAGGTTCAGCTAAGACTCACGTTCCAGGAGATGTGTGGAGAGAGACGTTGGAAGAACATCCTAAGGGCGTCACCCGGTCCTAGAAAACAAGCCATCTTCTCTCCATTTCCAACCTCTCCTGTTTCCCCACATAAGTGCTGACCTCTCTCCAACTCATTTCCCATTTGCAAGTGATTACATTTTATTGAGAATTCTGTTCTCTCAATTAGAATACAAGTCTCCAAAGGGAACGAAATAGGCCTATCCTTTTATTTGTACCCAAGCATCTGGTAACTTATAAAATGTCCCATATGAGCTCAAAAAATACTCGTAGTTGCTAACTTGACTGATAAGAAAATCTTGTCTGATCAGAGTCTGCTTGATTTAGGCGTAACTTTCAGCATTTGTCACATTGCTTCACTTGTACAAATGCCCTGAATGGGCTCATGAGCTGCCAATCTGTTCACAAATTTTCCAGAACAAAATGAAAGGAAAATTAAAGCTGAGAAGAAGGCCTAGATTGAAGACACCCACCTATATAGGGGTTATTCTAGTTGTTTGCATGCATTTTTGTAAAACTCATGGCAGAGATCATGTTAGGCAGGGGACCCTGCTCGCTGCACCATGTGTTATGCAGGGAGTCACGCGGGGTCTCTGCTCCCGCTCCCCACATAAGAACACAGGACATGGTGAGGCCAAAAAGGAACATCCACGGAGCCATAGACTGGAGAGTCATACCACTATAGTCTCACTGGTGGCTGGGTTGGAGACACAGGAAGCAGGAGCCACACTATCTGCAACCTGCCGTCCACTTCTCTGCAATACGTAACCCTCACTCTGCCATGCTAACTACAATCCGCACTTGCTAGCTCAACCACCATCTTCTTGCTAGCTCCCATTATTTTTCTAGCGTAGCCACAGCAGTTATATTAGTGGCCAATGGCTCACTGGTTATGGCTGACGGCCAACTAGCCACAGCTGATGGCCATCCAATCACAGTTGATGGCCATTTACTACCTGAACCAGCACCTTTCTATGTGAGGCCGAGAGCCTGGAAACTGCTTTCTAGGGCTCTGTCCCCATAGATCGTGTCTCATTCATCTTTGAAATAACTGGTATAATACTTTATATGAAATGGGCAACCTGTAAACATTTGTAGAATAGAATTGGGAAAATATTTAGATCACTTCAATTTCTGTTGTAGCCACCGTCTCATTCATTCTCTTTGGCTGAGATATAGACTAAGATTAGACTAAATCTTCACTTGTTTACCTCAAGTGGGCCAGGTGTCCTCCCCAAATGGGAAGAGCTGTAGACCTTGGTGAAGCTGACACCTGGGAACCTGCATGTGCTCGCCGAGCCTGCACAGTAACTGCATTCATGTGTGTCTTCACTTTCCCCTGGCCAGTGGGATTTTGGTAACATAAGTCACCAACAATCTACTTACATGACTGAATTACAAAGCAGAAGTAAATAAAAATGCAGAGTGCACTCTCCCTGCTAAATGAACCTAAGAGCAATTGTAGCCAACATGAGAGAATTCATATCCTAGGACTTTGGCCATTCTGACTCCTAAGCTTTTCATGAAAGTCAGAGGAAAGATCTCCAAGGATAAAAAAGAGTGGAACAAAGTGTTCTTCAGACCATCTGAGAAAGCCAGCCAGCTTTGCCATACTTTAGACTAATACGTACTGGGGAGGTAGTTAGAGCAAGGAAACCACTTATACACTGAAATACTGGTCTTTGGATTAAAAATTTTTCTGCTTGTTGGACTGATCATTAACATCCACAGATTAATAAGTGCTCTAGGTGCCTTATTTCTAAATGGTTCACAAGTTTGGGGTGGCAGTAAAGGAATGGAAATGATGGTCAGCTATTTGCACACCCAAAAGTACCATGTGTTGTTTCTGTTTTGTGGGTCTAGAACTATCTTCTCTTCCCTTTGGGCTTCAGTAACTGGAGACACATGAGTTAGTTGCAAGGCTCAGAGCGTAAGGAAAATGGCAACGTGTAGGCACTTCCCTCAGCGTAATTATCAGCAGAGCCCATCAGCCAAGATGCAGGTGGACCCACTTCTCACCATCTCCATGACTGCCACCCTCATCCCAGCCATCATCATCTTTCATCTGGGTGATTGCAGTAGCCTCCCTAATAGGTCTCTCTGTTCCTTATCTTGCCTTTCCACCCTTGTTTTCAACACAAGAGCCAAAGGAATTCTTTTGCAACAAAAATCAGAGTGTGTCAAGCTTCTGGACTTCCATGATAGCATTTCTAGAGAAAATGGGATGCCCAGTTAAATTTGAATTTCAGATAAAAATGAACATTTCTAAAGCCTAAATATTACTTAAAAGTTGCATGGGACATAGTTACACTAAAAAATTCTTGTTGTGGGCCCGGTGGCTCAGGCGGTTGGAGCTCTGTGCTCCTGGCTCTGAAGGCTGCCAGTTCGATTCCCACATGGGCCAGTGGGCTCTCAACCACAAGGTTGCCAGTTCGACTCCTCAAGTCCTGCAAGGGATGGTGGGCTCGGCCCCCTGCAACCAAGATTGAACATGGCACCTTGAGCTGAGCTTCTGCTGAGCTCCCAGATGGCTCAGTTGGTTGGAGCATGTCCTCTCAGCCACAAGGTTGCTGGTTGACTCCTGCAAGGAATGGTGGGCTGTGCCCCCTGCAACTAGCAATGACAACTGTACCTGGAGCTGAGCTGCGCCCTCCACAACTAAGACTGAAAGGACAACAACTTGAAGCTGAATGGCACCCTCCGCAACTAAGATTGAAAGGACAACAACTTGACTTGGAAAAAGGTCCTGGAAGTGCAAACTATTCCCCAATGGGGTCCTGTTCCCCTTCCCAATTAAAATCTTTAAAAAAAGTTATTGTTGTATTGCTTTTCTATCACTGTTGTTACAAATTTCCACAAAGTCAGTAGCTTTAAAAAAAAAACATATAAGTTTATTGTCTTACAGTTCTAGAGATCAGAAATCCCAAGTGCATCTTAGTAGGCTACAATAAAAGTGTTGACAGGATTGAGTTGTTCTAGAGGCTCATCTATTTTATATATGAGCTTATAAATTGCTTATATATTTTGGTGATAGTCTCTATTTTTATCTACTCTTTGGCCACCACTAGAATATATACATTTCAAGAGAATTGTATTCCCTGATGCATCTTCTGAGCTTAAAGAGTCTCTAGCACATCATAGGGGTTCAATCAATATTTGTTGGACAAATAGATGAATGAATGAATAAATGACATATTTCTGGAGTGAATGAAGTCATGGCATATCTTTGTCTTGCCAGATCTGAGAAGGACATGGTTGCCATTATTTTCTACGTTGTGGTGAAGCTTAAACAAACTATTTTAATAAGCTCATCTAAAAATAGGAGCGATTCCTACCTTGTGATTTATAGAAATCTATTAATGATTATGTAAGATTGGGAGATAAGCAGCTATTATTGTTTTTGCAACAGCTGCCCCTCCCCTGCTCTTACACCGTTAGGCAGTTCTGAGCCAAAACTGTCACATTTCTCATTTGTGTTGCCAGGCTTGGTTCCAGAGAATTAAAATTTTCGTGTGATCTTTGTGATTAAAGTAGTAAAAACAAACCTCAGGAAGTAACTTTTCAACATCTTCTAGTTCCTTTTTTCTTAAATGTGGAGTATTTCTTTATTAAACCTGCCAACTAGGAATCTTTTATAGATTTGAATGGTGCCATTCTAGGGAACTTAAATGAACCTTTCTTCTTAGGGTCACAGGGCCTACGGGAGAACAGAAAGAAAAATAAGAAGAGAGAGAGAGGACCGATGCTTTTTTTCAGTATAAACCTTTCTGAGAAAATACATCCATGAGCCTAGATTCCGTATGTGGCAGATCACATCAGAGTCATGTAGAAAGTCTTCCTAGCTGTGTATTCTGAACCACCAGTTTTAACAAACTGACAATCGGGCTTTCAAGAAAGGCAGCAGATTTCAAAATATTCCCAAACAATGAAAATAATGACAGAAGATCATAATAGAAGTTTCTGGCATACTTAACTCTCTCAATGAATAAATAATGGTTGAATGAATGCATCCGTGAATAAAAGAACTGAACAGTAATATGAGGGATTACCCCAGAAAGTGCAGCATCTGGGACTTTCCACATGTATTGTGTTTTGCCTTTGTTATAACTTTTAATGTAGATATTGTCTTTTATCTTAGGATATAAAATGTTCAAAGCCCTTCGGCCCAGACATGTTTTTAGAACGCAGACAGTAAACATTTATGTAGACAAGGATGAATTTTCCAGGACTTATCTTAGAATCAGAAGCTTTTCAAATAAATACATTGTTTTTTCTCCTGCTGACATGGGAGGCAAATGATGGATCTGTTGCCTGAAATGAGACACAAAAACAGTTCCGTCAAAGTTACATGCCTTCCCTTCCTCCTCCAGCCAACCAGAGTGCTCCCTTCCCCAAATTCTGTAGCATTGAATAGGTGGGATTTGATATTTTGATCCTTAATTGCATCCTATTATATATTTTCTCTCATAAAGTATAAGTCTTGACTGCCTAAGAAGACTGGACAGCATAAAGGTGTAGAAAGATATGGAGCTTTGGAAAATACAGAGCTTTAGGCAAATCCTGAATCTCCTCCGCAGATGCAAGGTAATGGTTTTTTTGGCCTTTCGTTACATTACATTTTCTACCTATAAAATGGAAATAACAATATATACTTCATGTTTGTTAAAAGAATTACACAAGACAATGTAAGTGGAAAGGATTAACATTAGGTCACAGCATGGTATGTGCTCAGTACATATTTAATTTTCTCTCTAAAGCACAAAACTCATGAGACATATCACCCAGAGCTTAGGACCAGGGATGGAGTAAACGATCAATAAATAAGGATGGATTGTTTATAATTTAATTGTTGAGCTTGAGAAGCGTTTCAAATTTCTGACTCTGTAACCTTAGTCAGAATAAATTAGAGTTTTACCTTTTATCAAGTGCCAACCTGTGGACTGTAAATAGGATGGCACTCAACTCAGACCAGGGAGTCCCTCTAACAAGCAAGAGAGGAATTTAGAAAAGCTAGTTTTGTGGAGACACTGTATTGAAGACATTTCCCCTGCAAAGCAGCCCTAAAAGGATGTGTTTCAGCTGCATACTTATTTCCTCTTCAGAAAGATAAGAACTTTTTCCCTTTCAGAGCACATGTACAAAGGAGGTCATAAATATAAACATACCCAGGTTTTCATTGATTGAAACTTAGACAAAACTTGCCCAAATCAAAATTATGCTCTTCTACCAGAAAAGAACATGTGTGTTTAAAGGAAAATATTTTTTCCTTTCTGGCCAATTCCCATCCGTATCTACACCTTCTCGGCCTCTGCATTTTCCTAAGTACTTCAGAGACACCAGCCATAGGGGTGAGCAACATTTGTATGAAATATCAGTGTGGATAAGGAGCAAAGGTATCCCCCAGGTTCAGTCTTTGCTCTCCTTAAGTATGGGTCTTGAAGGGCCAGCTCTGTCTGTCTGTGGAAGCAGATGGAATGCATGGAATGCCACTCATGACAGCAAGTCCCCCAGCTCACCTGCCTCCTTTTCAAACGCCACATTTGATTATGGGCCATTTTGACTGGCATTTATTGGCACCTTGGGCTTTTCAAGTGCCTACACACTTACCCCTTCTTACTACTTAAAAGTCAGATCTTGTTTTTGTTTCAAAACAACATGATTCAGCCTGATTGCCCACCTCATTCAGACAATCAGCTCTAAATGCCTTTTTGGTTCAAAAAGTGAAGATTGATCATCATTGTTGATTTTTGAAAGATTAGAACCTATGCGCATCAACTAAATACTGTAGAAGCTGTCACTATGTGATGAGCACTGTTTACTGAATTTAATTAATTAATTGATTGATATTATTATTTCATTCCCATGCCCAGTTGTTGAAGCAGGTACTGTCATTATTCCCATTTTACAGATGAGGCATACTGAGCACCAGAGAGGTTAGGGAACTTGTCCAGAGGCCACACAGCTGGTACTTGGGAATGCTGAGAAATAAATTGTATTCACCTTCTAGGGCTGCCATAACAAGTATCCCAAACTGGGTGGCTTAAAGCAACAGAAATTTATTGTCCTTCAGTTCTGGAGGCCAGAAGTCTGAAACGAAGGTTTTAGCAGGACCGTACTCCCTCTGAAGCCTCTAGGAAAGGATGCTTCTGTCCTTTTTCCTGCTTCCTGCAGCCAGTGTTCCTTGGTTTACAGCAGCATAACTCCCATTTCCACCTCCATTTTCACATGGCCTCTTCCCGCATGTCTCTGTCTTCACATAGCTTTCTCCCTGTGTGTCTGTGTCCAAATTTCCCTCTTCTTAAAAGGACACTAGTCATATTGGATTAAGGCCCATCCTAATGATCTCAACTTGATTAAATCCACAAAGACTATTTCCAAATAAAATGATGTCACATTCACAGGTTCTGGGGGTTATGACTGCCACAATCCTACCCCAAACACAAACCCCGTCCACCTGGTTGTAGAACCCATTGTTTACTGGATTCTCTCCTTGAAGTACATTCCTAAAAGATTTTCCTCAGTGGAAGTGGACAGACTCTCGAGGGACCTCATTCAGAGACATTCAAGTACACAATTTCTGACCTCTTTATTTGTAATCACCTAACTTTTAGAGACACCGTTCGAATCCACCAACACACTCCACTAAACAACGAAAATCAATCTGTTCCAAATTCTGATTTGGGATTCCTTTCTCTCCTAAACTTTCCCCAAAGCTCCGTGGCCCCTGATAGTTCTGGAACAGGAGAAAGCAAGGACTTCCTCCAGGGGCTTGGTGCTCAGAGCCCCATGTGGACCGGGGCAGCTGGAGCCATGAGGCAGCTCTTTCCCAGGCAGGGGGCAAGCATGCTGAATCGTCAGTGTCTGAGCTCGGCAGCCTGGGAGTTCTTCACCTGTCTCCACTCCTCTGGGCACAGCTCCCTGCCACTAGACTGCTGGGGTAGCCAGACTGGAATCTTTTTAAAGGTTAGCAAGTTTGTCTGTTGCCATCTGTCTTTCTCTGTATGTGTGTGTGCGTGCTCGCTCATGATTCTGTGCAATGTGCAAATTTAGAACTTACTCGGAACAATGCTGAGGCCACAAACCTCCGCTCTGGCTTTCAATCACCCTGGAGTCCAGGACACAGGGATTCCTGAGGTGTGCGTATCTTCGAGAAGGCAGGGAATTGTCGGGGAATACAATGACGTGAGTAACTGGGACACAATTTTACAGTGGTAAGGGGCTACTTTGTTCAAACCCTTAATGTTTCTGTTGATGAGATTGAGGACCGCAGAATTTAAATGCATAACCCAAGGTCACAGAGCTAGTTAGAGGCAAAGCTGACACTAAATCCCAGGTCTCTCTGATTCCCAGTCCAGGGCTCTCTTTAATAAACTAACGAATTGGTCCATTTCATAGACCTTTTTCTTTTTCAAAGGGCTTTCAAAGAGCATTTCATCTTTTCCTCCCCACAACGCTATAATAAGAGAATTGATTTGATTCCATTAAGAGGAGCTCAGCATATAGCATATGTCCTTTCCAACCAATCTGGATTTAATTCCACAAATGTCCTCTCTCAGTTCATATGAGTTTGTTTATTCCTCCATACCTTTGTATTCTGTTCAGGATGAGCAAAGTTCAGGATTTGTTTTCCACTCAGTGGATGGTTTGGTTTCTGATATAAAATTCCTTGCTCTCCAGTGCTTCTTGAAGTTAGTACAGCAGTCTACCCCATGAGCTTAGAACTGATGGTGGCTGACTTACTTTAGGATCCTTCACCTCCATCTCTGTTTCTGTGCTCATCCTTCTATTCCTGGAGATCGTGGCTTTTGCCATTGCTCTGCAGTGAAGTAGTGGAGAAGAATCCAGGCTTTGGGTCATATACATGTGGGCTTGATCCTGGCTCCATCACTTACATGGGACCTGTGTGGTCCCACATGTAAGAAAGAAAACAAAACAACAGAGGATATGCAACTTTTCTGAAGCTGTCATGATGTTTAATAGTATGGCAAAGGTGGAGTGCCTGGCACATAGTAGGTATTCAATAAACACTAACTCCCCTCTAAGAATAACATGCGAAGGTTGTGCGGAGGGGCCCTACTCCTTTTCTTCAGCTAGTGTTTGAGGCTATTCGAATTATAAAACAATAGGAAAAACAAGACACATTCTATCAGCATTCTGATTATCAGCCTTGACACTCCCTGAACTGGGTGTGTGGAGGGGTCAAATGCATAACAAAAATGCCACCAAGATTATATGACGTATGAGGGGCTCTTCCAGCTCTGATACCATATGATGCTAGAAGCGTTGATTGGGAACCCTTTTTAGAAAAGCCTGAAAAAAAATTAGGAAAGTAAGAGAGAGAGTTGGGATAGTTGAAAAACTGTGTATCGTTGACTAAAAGCAACAAAGCTGCGTATGTTGCACATCGACCATATGCCAGGTACATCCTACTATGTGTTTTCCCAACATCCCATTTAGTCTTCAGCAGAATCCTATAATGTACAAATTATTATCCCATTTTTCAAATGACAAAGTTAAGGCTCAACTTGTTTTAGTTGCTTATGCAAGTTGTGCAGCTCTTTTGTGATGGAGATAAATGTGAATCCAGGTTCCATGATCCATAATGGCTCTTATGAAGCTGGTCCGGGGGGGCTCATGGGCATTTGTTTAGGATGATAAGCTACATGGGGAGACTTTATTGGGCAAGGGGATTGAAATCAATAAGGCCAAGCATTCCTGCTGGAGGGCGTGGCCAAATGATGCTCAGAGTAGGTATTACTGAGGTACCATGAGATTCATCTACCACCCTGATAGTAAATGCTGAGAGGGTGGCACTCATATTTGTAGTCCATCATGGCTTATAAACGGCCTCAACTTATTTCCAGGGAGGTGAATAAGTCAGAATGGCAACCACTATTTGGAAAGGAGAGCAAATTGATCATATACAATAGTCACTGCTTTTTGAAAGTGATTTAATTTTCCTTACCATGCGTGTAACTTATTTCCCTTAAAGATGATGCTATTTGGTGTGTTTGCTTCACAAATGACCTAAAAGACATAAGTATTTATACCCCAATTTCTTGAAAGAAAAATAAACATCACTTCAGGGTTATCTGCTTGCATGAAAATCAAATCTTTATAGAGAGTTTTGGAAAAGCCATATTCTAAATTGATATTTTCAATTCTCAAATGACATATTAAATATATTTCTGATGCATCTGAATTGGTAATTTTATGTCTTGGAGTCTATAAATGCTGACTTAAAAATCTGAAGTACTGTGAACTGTGGCTGTTTTTCTCCTTAAATTTGGTGATCACTGTGGGGACAAATGGTGGGATGAGTCTTATTCCCTCCAAACCAGTCACTTAAGCCATCACTGATTTCTCTGTAGCCCAAGCTAGCACTAACGCACATCTGAGTTAAGGAAATCTTCACTCTTGGTTTGTAGCACTTTATTGCAGACCAAAGAGTGGTCTGAACCTCTGAATCCGATGGGTGTTGCCTCTCAATGAACTGCATATTGTGAGTTTCCTCATTAGCTGTGGATGGGCGAGTTCATATTTTTCTCTACCAAGGGAGAAACTGTTTCAAGAACCAAAGTAGAAAAATATCTATTTTTTTTCTTTGTTCTGCTTTTCTTTTGTTTCCATTCTATGAAGTACCATCTGGAAAACACGGAGCGATATATTGTGTGTGATATATAAATGTGCTCAGCATCATCGTTGGAATGAAGAGAGGGTTGAAAGCACAGCAAAGGGAAAATTATAGGATGAGCCCGTGGATTTTAACAGGCTAATGATAGGACCATCAGCCAGTTCAGAATATGTCCTAAAATTCTATGTACATTCAGCTGTTTGGGCTTTATTGTTTGTCGGATTTTAGGATTTACGTTATGTATGTTATTGAAAATACATGAAGATACCATAGTGATTAAAGTCAGGCTGGCTGTATCTTTCCTACAGAATTTACACAGCAAGAGGCTACATTAGAGGCAGTTGGCCTAGAGATTAATTAATGCTAATTCCATAACTTACATGTATAAGTGCTTCCAGGTTTACGTCATTTTAACCCAAGTCATTCCTGGGAATTGGAAGGAAAACAAACAGTTGTTTTTGATACTGTCGTGCTATATTATTGTGGCATTTGTCCCCAGCTAGTAAGATCTCTTCTTTTTCAAAGGTAGCTCTAATGGGTTTGATAATAAACACCAACACATTTCTTAGAAATCGTGTGTTTTATAATGGGGACCGTTTGGAAATTATAAGACAACTTACGTTCACTCAAACGGGCCAGGACCTCTGCACCACTCTTTGAAAGATCACGTCCTTCTTGGGCTTTTGGCGTTTGTGTCCTGGGCTGTTGGGGGTTTGCCCCTGAACAGCACTCGCGGTTATTAGTTCTCAGTGTTCTGGGAGGTGTTTGAAGTCAGCTGGTGCCCTGCTGATGGAGCTGCTGAGTGCAGCATCGCATCGACATAATTTCGTGATGCGTTTGCACTGAGGTCTTTGGTGCCGTTTCTGAGTGAGCTAAGCACTTTCGGAGCCAGTGTTGTTGACAAAGTTATCTGCTTGTTACCCACCTTGCACGCTGCTTTGTGTATGTCTGGATGTACTTCCCCTCTTAGTTTCTCCACGAAGGGTACCTTCTAATGTGCATTACCTGTGCTTATTGTCCAATGATTTAGAAATTGAAATACAGCCAAAGAGGTTTTCTTTTGATATACCATTAATGGTGTAAATCAGAGAGCTTCCTGCAAATAAGATACGAAGTCTTCCTTACTGA
This sequence comes from Rhinolophus hipposideros, assembly GCF_964194185.1. Classification (NCBI taxonomy): domain Eukaryota; kingdom Metazoa; phylum Chordata; class Mammalia; order Chiroptera; family Rhinolophidae; genus Rhinolophus; species Rhinolophus hipposideros. Next base: position 15,824,965 of record NC_138063.1, read on the forward strand.
AATGATGGAGTTTCTGAGTCTTGTTAAACTACTATACTGGTCTCATTTATCTTGAGACACTCTAGATTTAAATAGATTTCTCGCTATTTATTAATCGGGATAATATAGTTTCTTCTGGTTTTATTTGAAGAATTGCTCCTTCAATTAAAATCCTGAGAAATTGTATTTAGAGTGGGGAAAGAGTTTCATTGTAGCAGCATTATGATAATCACAGTGGACTAAAAGTAACCACTGCCCCTCTATTAAAGGCTGAGCCTGTACCAGAAATATTGGGGTTACTGGAGGATTCAGCCTCCCTCTGCCATGTGCCTGAGAGGTGTCTTGGTCGAGTTTGTACTTTCCTGGTAGAAGATCTAGTTTTGTTGTTGCCTGGGAAGTCAGCATCTCAGTTTTACCACATCCCTGGTCACTATGGGCAAGTGACAAATTGCTTTGGGCCTTGGTGTATTTGTAGAAGGTTAGTTCCTTTCTCTCCGGCAGAAGGTGAGGATTAAGTGAGGACATGAATGGAAGAGGTCTGGCTCAGTTGCCAGCACTCAGGCAGCACTCCATCAACGTTAGTTCTGTTTTTCCTCTAGGAAACAATCTGGCTGACTATGCGTGAGGGCCAGCAGGAAGCAGCCTCCCTAGGGGAACCTCCCGCCACCCTGGATCCACTCAGCGAGTGTACAGTCACAGGTGTACACACGCAGGCATTTTCTCATTATCCACCGCAGAGTTTGAAATTTTATGTTGGTGGTCTAGCCCTTTGGATGATGGGTGAAGAGTGCATGATAGTTTTGTAATAGCCCTTTCTTCTCCTTAGAGGAGGATTAAACGTCAGTGCCCCATTGAGGTCAGGCTTGGCCATGTTAGCTGGCTAAGCCAATGACATGGGAAGGGAAGTAATGTGTCACTTCTGGACAAAGTCTGGTAAGCCACTCTGTACTTTGCCATGCTCTCTTTCCTTCTGCCACATTCACACGCCAGATATTAGAGACAGCTTGGGTTCCACGGTGAGGATCACTGGGAAAAGAAGAGCTCTCTTTTCCCCATTGATTCGCACTGGATGTGCGTGTGAGTGGGAATAATCCTTTACAGTTGTAAACCCATGAGATTTGGGGGTTGTTCGGTAACACAGTGTAACCAAGTTATCCTGACGGATGAAGGCGGTATGGTGGTGTTTCGCCCTTTATGACAATGCATTCAAATCGTCCTGAGGAGAGTATCGATTTCAGCCTCTAACATCCGATATCCTAGAATGGGATAGAATTAAAAGATACAGACAGCAACAATTGGTGTGAAAGTGACATAGGAAGGGAACGTAAAGGATAGAGGAGCTGAAAGGAAATAGGAGAAGCTGTCAAAAACAGACTTTGCATGCTTCCTCCGATGGCCTGTTGCCAACACCGCCTGTGCCCCAGGAGGGCACAGGTTAGCGTGAGAACCTGAAACAGAGCTACCTAACAGAGACCAGGAAGGACCAATTTCATAAAGGCCCTGGTGGGGCTAAGTAAATAGTTGGAAGGTTTAACTTTAATTTTAATAAAACAAAGCCTTTGTTCAGTAGTTCTCCAACTTTAGTATTGTCATCACCCAGAGAGGTTGTTCAAATACAGATCCTTGGACCTCACTTCTACAGTTTCTAATCCAGTAGGTCGAAGTGGGGCCAATAATTTATACCGAACAAATTCTCAGGTAAGGCTGATGCTGCTGGTCCAGGGACCCTCCTTTGAGAATCACTGCCTTAGTTCCACCAGGTAAATCAGGAATCCCCTCCTTATTGCAAGAAAAGGAGATGGCTGAGAGGAAGCAACCATTTTGCTCAGAGTCAAGCTTGTTCTCTCAGTGACTCCTGGGTGAGTCAGCCTGAGCCGGGCCCCTGTACTTCCCTCCAAGGAGTTGAAGCGACAGAGGGCACATGTAGACTTTCCAAAGCATCCCTCCATGTTATGTGAGGGTGTGTCTCAGTGCCACAATCAAAAGGTGATGAGGGAGATGAATAGATGACTAGTTCCAACTTAGGAAATTTTGGGCATAATAATTCAGAGAGCTGAGGAAGAGGGAGCATTTTCTCCAATTCTTGGGACACAAGACACTTGGAACCTCCAAAGTGGAGAGCACAAAAAGGCACATTGTTAGGAAGCCCCATGGAAGTATTAGGAATACTGAATACCAAGAAATATGTATAAACACAGATGAGATTAAATGAATTCTACATTCTGGAAAGGCAAAAATACCATGCAAGTTTCTCTCTCTGTTCAGAAAGGAAAGAAATCACAGAATCTGTGAAAATATCCAGGTAGCTGATGTGGCCAATGTGGGATAGCACTTTTTTCCATCTGTGACTTGGGAACCAGAAAGAAAAAGAAATGTAAGCACTAAGTCACTAAGGGACACACAGAAACAGGAAATTGACAACCTATTAAAAAATACAAAATTATGTCAAAATAAGTTACAAATTGTGAAGCTAATTCAGAGCTTCACAAGACAAAGTGAACTTTGGAATATACTATATGCGGTGATCTAAAAAATTGTTTGGCTTCTTTTAAAAAGGATGGAATAACTATATATATATGTGTGTGTGTATATACACACACACACACACATATATATGTGTGTATATATATATATATATATATATATATATATATATATATATATGTATGTATGTATTTGGTTACTAACCACATTTATTCTTGTGGGAATGACAAGACTGACTGATAAGGAAAGTTATTACTTTTGAACCCAAACTAATTGTCTTTACAGGTGAGGAATAATTTTGCATCTCTTCTCCAGTTAACTTCCATTTTTGTGTCCTCTCTGAGTTTTGCCAGCATTAGATTTCTATAAACCTAATAGGATCGATCATTTGAATGGGACTTCTAGGTAAATAAAATGTGAAGGGGTCTTCTATGTAAATAAAATGAGCAAACCCTCTGACTGGAAAATAGCATAATCTCTTGCAGAAAAGAGTCTTCCACTATTTTTTGCACAGGACTAAAAGGACTCTCCACATAGTTACTTCATATTAATGACCCAGGGTCACAGCAGTATGACGAGCACCTCAGCGTAAAATGGTGTCTCCCAGATAGAGGGAGGGCAGCCAAGAGTCCAAGGCCCAGCAAGCCAACAAGGGCTGGGAGGAATCCCCCAATTTGGGGGGCACTCCCTTTCCAGAGAGTGCAGCTAAAACTCTTACCTATTAAGTTCCCTGTTCTTTGAAGAAGGAGATTGAAATTTCATGAAGCTCCATGACTTGCTGAAGAGAAAAAATACAAGATCAAGAAACAGTTTTCTAGATTTATAATTTGATTAATTTGGATTGGGTAAGGTTGCATTGTGGTTTTGGTGGCCCTAGGCACTTTTCCCTTCAAGGGCCAATTCATCCATTAAAAAAAAACTATTAAAATTATATTTTATAGGTGCATTGGTATAAAGACAAAAAATACTAATGGGTTCATTGTTATCATATTCAAAATTTTTATTCTGACTTTAAAATAGAATTAAAACAATTTCGTGGCCTCCTAAAAGTGTTGTGAGAACTTAGGCATGGCGCGTACTATACCTAATCAGTAAGTCCACTCCACAACCACATTTGGCTACAAATTAAAAAGAAAAAATCCTTACTAACATCTGGCTTATTAGCACATGGAATGCCCATAGAATGAGAAATACATGTACAGGTACATACGTGAGGCCAGCCACGTCTACTCTATATCAGGAAAATCCCATTGACACAAGAGAAACAAATGTTTTTTTTATGCCACTGAGTTTTGGGGCAGCTGGTTCTGCAACAATAGCTAACTGATACATAAAGCCTTAACAGCTATTATACTGAGTTTGGAAATTGTTTTGGGGGGTGGGGTGGTCAGGATGCAAGGTGAAGCCATTGGAAGGTTTTAAGCGCTCTGATTTACTTTAGATGAAGTTCACTCTGGCTGTGGAGAAGAGATTAGAGGGAATCCAGAGTCTCCATCCCGGACAGGAAACCAGTAGGAGGCTATTGCAGTAACCCAGACGAGGAAAGATGACATGATGGTGGTTAGGCCTGGGGTTAGGGGTGGAAGTGGAGATGGACAGAAAGGAATGGCACTGCATGCTATATTCAAATTCTGTTCTAGGTCCTGTGAAGAATGTGAAAAGATACAAGGAATTATACATAAGACCGTGGTATGTCTTAATTGGAAGGATGAGAGGTAGACTCTTCTTGCTGATAGGAATGGTGAGTTAATTAGTGTCTTTTCTGATCCCATCCAGAAAACCATGCTAAATGTTCCTAAACCCACAAAGGGCCAGATTCAACTTTTGAAATCTGTTTGTGGAAATCAAAGATGATGGCAGAAGCAGATGGCTGTGAAGACTGCTATGATGCAACATTTTGTGGGTTATATTTTAAAAGGATGGTAACTGAGTTTTTTGAGCTTGTCTAATCTATGCCCTCTGCAAAATTCTCCATCCACCTCTCCATCTTCTCTCCATTTTGATAATTGGCAATAATTTGATTTTCCACAGAGGAAGTCTACTTTCAAAAAAAGCGAGAGACCATAAAGGAGCTGCTTGTTTCTCCTTTGTTCAGCCAAAGAAAAGCTCCAACATAACCACACTCTGGGTTCACTTTGCCATATCATACAATTCTAACATGCCGTTTCTTTATAAAATTCAAAGAAACATTTCACAAATGGATTCTTAATGCATTTCCTAGAGGCATGAAGGGTGTGCTGTGGTTATCAACTGCTTTCTTGTTCTGAGGAGTGAACTGAGTGAGGTATAATGTGGTAAAGGCAAAATTGAAAAAGGCTATAAAACTTCTTAATACCTAGTCTAGTAGGCTTTGTCTCCACATCGTGCCAATATGGTAGGAATACATTAGATCTATAAGCTTTCCCATAACGGGGGGAAATTTTGGTCTTTTCTAAATGATTTTTCACATTTTTCTTGTTTATTAACATTGATATGAGATATTGAAAAGAAAGCCAGATAACAATGATATCATTTGTACCAGAATCATTTGAACTAAATGATTTTCTTGCAGAAAGTTTTTATTTTATTGGACATTATTCATTCATTGGTTAAAGGAAAATTAAACTTCCCAGAATAATATAAATAGGGACCTCTAAGTATGGTTGAGGCAGAAAATAAAGTTTCTGAAGAAAACCAGTTAACAGTCTCTTAACAATCAATGAAATGTTATTTCTAGTTTTGTTATATTTATATTTTGGTATATCTTGTACGTGGTTATATTTCATTGTAATGTTAATATTATTTTGAGAGTATTTGAGTGATATTTATATTTTTTGATACAAATGGGAATAGACGTATTTATTTTGAGGGTAGGGCTTGAAAAAGTGGCCAAGTCATTTCTGTTGTTTTTTTCCTCACAGTTTTAGACTTTGAAACTTTTGTGTGTTTTGGCATCATTCAACTCTCCACTGTGTCTTATTCCTTATTGAGAAACTCAGCCCTTAATTAGCTTGCTGTCCCTTCATTTGAAACTTGTTCCATTTGATAGCTCTCTTGCTTCTACAACGGTTGGTGCAGGCTTGTGTGGGCTTCTATAACACAAAAGCCAGATGGATTTTTTTTAAAACAGATAAATTTAGTCATGAATAGAGAACTGTGAAAAAAATTTTTTTTAAAGAAAAGGAACATTAAAAAAAAACAAAACAAAACAAAACAATCTTGGTACTGATAAACCAGTGAGAAATCACAGATTCTCAAATTAGGGGAAAAACAAAATTTTTTTTTTTTTTTTTTTTTTTTTTTTTTTTTTTTGAAAAACAAAATTTTTCCATCTCCTGCCTCTCCTCCTCGTCCTTCTAATTTTTTAATTTGCTTTGGGCTCAAGAATTTAAAAGTTCTGTTCCCAATTAAAAATGGATCACATTTGGGTCTGAGAGGAGTCAGCTGCCTCATGATATGAGTAGAAGACAGAAGGCTGTGGTTAGACTCAGAGGCCTTTGATAACCAATACCATTCTGCCTCTGTGCTAATTTGCAGAACGGGGAAAATATTGGCATACTGCCTTTAGAATCCCTTGGAAGAAAAGCATTAGAAATATGAAAACATTAAAATTCTGTCCAAAGTATTTATCTTATGTAACAAATTTATTGGGGACTCTCAACATGCTATGGATATAAAAATGAAACAGTTTTATATTTATCCAATAACAGCTCCTTCAATGAGGATATGTTGACCCACCTTTCCTGCTGGGAAATAACTCCCTTAACAGCAACTTGGCCACCTCCTCTAACTTTCCTGTCACTTTTGGTTATAAGAACAGTCCATTTTGTTATTTAAGACGCGGTCCTGTTTATTTACTTCAGTCTCAAATCAGACTCAAAGCTGGTGTCCTCTCCCCTGCAGAGTTGTCTCTCTTCCACTCTGTGGCTCCAGTGGCTTGAAGATTGGCAATCAGTACTTCATGTACTTACCTCCTTCCCCCTCTCTTTGAACTCCTTCCTTTAGAGTTTAGAAGCCTCCCAGAGCCCACGCTGGCCCACAGGCATGGTCAGAAGGGAAGGGACAGAGGCACTGGAGTGTGTGGTGACAGAATGTTTTCCTGGACTAGCTCTCCTGCAGGCTGGTCCTTTCTGATGTTGGTGTTCTCAGTTCATGTGTCAGTCTCCATAGGGTGTGTCTGTGTGTGTGTGTGTGTGTGTGTGTGTGTGTGTGTGTGTGTTTTGAGGGACAGCATTCAGTTCAGCTTCACCCTGGACCCCTCTATTACTGAGAACTGCCACCGCCACCCTAGAATGCAGTTGTATCTTGGCCTTGAGTGGTGTTCAACATCTCCCAACCTTTCTGTTGGGCGCTCCCCTCAACTGATCCATTGGCTATCCTGAATGACTCCATGGCCCTATCCTTCTGCCTATTTCCCGTGGCTTCACATGGAGCTATTGGAACTACTGGAATCCTTTTCTGTGTTTTCCAGGTCCATGAAAGCTTGAGATCTGGTGGGTTGCCCACATCTCACTTCCAGACATACAACAAGCCCTGCTGACCTAGACCAACTGCCTTCAGAAATCTGAAAGTGAATATTATTCAATATACTCAAATATGTACCCCCAACCCGACTCTAGGTGATGTGTATCAAATAAACACTTTTCTCTCCTCTTGCCTTTGCAATAGTTAGGAAATGGAAAGGACAGCACAATATACTCTTTATTTCTTACTATGTTCTCTCAATAACACTTAAGAGCTCATTCCTGTGGCTGCACCAGAGAAGACCTTGAGGTCTGCGTTCATCCAGTCTCCCTTGCTCGGAGTCAGTCTTTATTCATGATTCTCTTGAATACTGCCTTACTTACCTTTGGGGAGGGGGAGACACTCTCCATGACCACAGAGAAATGAAAGAAAAGACTTTCTTCATTAACATGGACTTTACCAAAAGTTGGTTACCTCCAGTTCCCAAGCTCAGTTCTCTTGTTTATTCGATTGGGGGACTTCAGAAATGGAGCCTCTAGTAAGTCTTCTGGGGAAGTGCTTACCACCAACAGTTTGAAGCTCAGCTTTGGACCTTGGCCATGGTTCTGGGACAACAGGAAAACATCCCACTCTACATCCTATTATATGGGTGTCATACTTTGGAACTTATTGTCTTCACTTGAACTCACCAAACTCTTGCTGGTGTTTTTCTCATCCCATGCAGATTCCGACTGAGTCTGTACATGAGCCAGCAGTTTCCTTGGCTTAGAGACTAGACTTCTGGCTCTGGCCAGTCATCCACAAAATGTGTCCCACAGGCCAGAGACAGGACAATATAGTGTAAGGGAGAGGACAGTCATAACATAGGTCTGACCCCGAACCACAGGTCACAGTGACTACCTGCGACTGTGATCTCTCTGGTCCTTTAGAAATGTGTTCTTAATTTTTAGAAGAAAAGTTAGGCATAAATTAATATTTTTCCAACTTCTCCTAGTAATTGAACCCATTTTTCAAATTGGCTGGTGAAACCCAGATTCTCCTTAATTCCCAGCTATAGTCCATGAAGCAACATGAATTATGAGGGCTCCATGGTACCAAATTTGAGACATACAATAGCACATTGTTATCCTTCTGACTTTAAAGTTATTTTGAACATGGCTAGCTCTGCAAAAAACAGAGCCCACTCCTAACACCCAACCTCATGTTTATGTTTCTCTGACTTTCCAAGTGTTGGTTTCATATTGGGCTCGTGATCAGTAAGGCCTTCTCCCTGTGTATATTCAAATTATTATGACTGCTTTTAAAAGTCAAAGGTCGTTGAAGCTTATGTCTACCCCATTTTTTGCAAAGATGATACTTTGAAAACTGTCGCTTTCACAGCTCTGGAATAGCATTTTCCAGTGAGTCAGATACTAGTCTCTTGAGAAGTGATCTGAAACAAAAAGCTCATGGTCATAAAAGTTTTACAAATGCAGCATTTCCTGTCCTCTTCTTCGAGATTCATTAAGTGCTCAGAGTAGTTCTGTAGCAAAATAATGTGTGTAACTTGGTTTAACTCAGTATTTCTTAAACATTTGGCCACAGAACCTCCTGTTTTCCTGTATAATTATTAACACCCCTTAGAAATAGTGTTCCTTAGAATACATTTTGTAAATTATTGCCTTAGAGATCAACGTGTTTTTTTGTTGTTGAAAGGTAAGGCGATAAATATTTTAGGTTTTGTGAATTTCACTGACTCTGTTGCAACTATTCCACTCTGTTATTACAACTCATAAGCAGCCATAGCATAGCTAAAGAAATGGGTGTGGTGGTGTTCCAATAAAACCTCATTTAAAAAGCAAACAGTGGTACAGCTTTGGCCTATGGGCTTTGCTGACCCCAGTTTCTCCATTAGACATGAGAATTATTCTGACTAGGGAAAGTATTCTCGTAAATAGTGAAATAATAGCTTAGTGTTTTTCTGATCATCCACTTGAATTTTGCTGAATGTTAGAGACTACACCACTGAGGATACCAGCCTTGCCCTGATCATCCTGAAATTTGGAGCAGGCTAAGTGCTTCATTTCATGCTACGTATTTTGCTAGATATTTATCTAGCTGTGACATCTTTGTCCAGCTCCTGATCTATGTTGCTAACCATCAGCCAGTGTCACTATGATCAAAGACAGGCAGCAAATAAGAGACATAGCACCCACCTCAGTGTCAATTCAATTATTGTGTCTGAAATGAGCCATCCGTATTTTTCAAGCTCACAGAATGAAAATGTTATAAACATAAACAGAGGCATTCGGAGGATCTTAGCCATTTCCTGAATGGTTTACCATAATTAAATACCATCTTAGTTATCTATTGCTATATAACAAATTACTCCAAACACTTGGTGGCTTAAAACGGCACGCATTTATAATTTTAAGGTTAGTGTGGGTTAGGAATCTCTGCAGCTTAGCTCAATTATCTGGCTCACAAGTCTCTCACAGGCTGCCATTAAGGTATTGGTCAGGGCTGTAGTCACATCTTAAGGTTCAGCTGGGGGAGAATCTGCTTCTAAATCACTCACTTGGCAGGTCTCAGGTTTTTGAAATATTGCTTTCCATGCAGGCCTCTCCGTAGGGCTATTCACAACCTATCAGCTGGATTCCCCCAGAGGAAAGGCAGAGAGAAAGAGAGCGAGAGAAAGAGAGCCAGCACACAGGACAGAAAAAGAGGTTTTTGGGTAACCTAACCTTGGAAGTGACAAACCATCACTTTTGCATATTCTACTAGATCCAGCCTGTATTCAAGGGATATTCAAGATAGTCACATGTGTGGATACCAGGTGGCAGAGATCAGTGGAGACCATCTCGGAGGCTGTCTACCACAAACACTAAGTTCATTTAAGGTATTTTTTATTATTTCCCTCTGCAGTGAGGGTTCAAAGTCCCTGAATAACTTGAACAGAGGAAGATGTCACAGTCATAGCACCAACATTAGGCTGTCTATATGAGGGTTCCAAGTGAGAGGAAAATAGAAGGTGTGGGGACAGAGCCCCAGAGGGCAGTTTCCAGGCTCTCAGCCTCACATGGAAAGGTACTGGCTCAGGTAGTAGATGGCTGTCGGCTGTGGCTAGTTGGCCATCAGCCGTAACCAGTGAGCCATTGGCCACTAATATAACTGCTGTGTCTACGCTAGAAAAATAATGGGGGCTAGCAAGAAGGTGGTGGCTGAGCCTGCAAGCGGTGCAGTGAGGGTTGCGAACAGTGTGGCTCCTGCTTCCTGTTCCTCCAACCCAGCCGCCAGCGAGAATATAGTGGTATGACTCCCCTACCTATGGCTCCGCGGATGTTCCTTTTTGGTCTCACCATGTCCTGCGTTCTTATGAAAGGAGCAGGAGCTGAGAGCCTGCAGGCCGCCCCGCACGACAGGAGGAATACAGTGTTTATGTTGCAAGGTGGTGAAAAGAAAAGAAAAATAAGGCAAGAGGTTATGGAGGTACATTTCTACACTAGGTAGGGAAGAAAGGAAGAGAAGGAGCAGAATGAAAGCAGCCTAGAAGAGATCTGGTGAGTTGACTCCTTCACAAACTCCCGCCTGTCCTGCTTTCCACAAACATGGATCCCCTTTCCCACTCCTTCCTCAATTTTAGGGGGGTTAGAAGTTACCACAAGGACCCTCGACCACATTCTCCAATCACCCAAACATATTCATAATTCAGTAAAGATGATCTGTTATTGCCAAAGTAATTGGATAAAGCTTTATCATTTTGGTTGTTCAATTGGCCAAACAAAACAAAAAACACACCAAAAACCACCCCAAAAAATCAGCAAATCAATCCCATACTAAGTACATAAGGAGATACACTTATATAATATACCTCCTGCTTTTGAAGATCTTATATTCCAATTATGGAAATAAGACAAACATATGGAAATTGTTATGTTAAAGTTAAAGATTAAATAACAGTTCAAGGTAACAATAGAAAGACTATCATAAAGCAGCATATGATTAATTACCAGCCAGGTTATATAGAATTCATTATTATTGGAATTCAGGGGAGAGAGACTAATCATTGTGTGTGATGTGTTTGGGGAACATATTGTGAAGCAAATGAGAAGGATTTGGAAAGGGAGAGGAAAGTAAGGGCATTCCAGGTGGATGGAATGGCATGAGTAAAAATAAGAAGGCGAGACAGGTGTTTTGGGGGAACAATGAGTTAACTGGTTTGGAGAGTGGGCTTTTGGAGGCGAGGAGTCTGAGATGAGGTAAATGGTAAGTCAGACAGCCATGCAAGAACAGGTTGAGTTTAATTATCTAACCTGTGCTCGGTCCCTGAGGCAGATGGCTTGCCAACAAACTTGCATGAATTACCCTCCATTAGAATTTTTAAAAAGGGGTAAGTTCCAGGTTGATTTTTCTGAACATCTTGGGCTCACAATCCGTGCCTGTCTTTTAATAGCAAGCGGTGGCAAATGGAAACGGTACCTGTGTTTTGTCTCCATAGCAGCGATTCAGAGAAGCCTTGATGGCTTCCAGCTGAAAGAGACCGAACCGTTGTCACCCCCCACTAAAAGATGAGGAGATGATAAAGAGAAGAAGAATTGCTGTTGTTTCAAGAGACTCCCAAATTAAGCAGGTGGGTGCTCTGAGCGCCAGGAGGTCACAGCTGAGGTACTGTTGGGAAGAGGACTCAGTGTATTACCAGTGCGCAAGTCAGATTCAACGTTAGGGCAGCAGGAAAAGGGGACACTGGGCCCACTTATACTCTGTAAGCTCAAAGCCACGGGGAACTTGGCACTGAGCAGAAGGGCCCCAGAACCTTCAGAAACAATCTAGGGAAATCCCTATGCAGATGTGAGATCTACTCCAGCCCTCCTCAGAACTTCCTACCTGTTACTTAATCTCTCGAAATTGTGTCTGCTCATCTATAAAATAGGGATAACAGTATTACCTACTTCCATGAATGTAAAAGGTGCACAAAGTGACTTATTAGAAGTTCTCAGTAACTGTTAGGAACAGCTACTGTTGCTGTTGTTCTAGATTTCTCAGCCTCCCTCATATCTTTGTCACAAAGGCACATGACAAAGAAGTGCATGGTAAATTGATTGTTTTCTCTTAAATCACTTTGAAAGGCTTGGAATGACCCAAAGTGGCTTTAACACTTGAATGTCTCTAGGTTTTAAAATGTCAGAACACTTTCCTTCTCCCCTCTCCTCTCACTCTCTTCTTTCGTTTCTTCACCAAACCACACTGTGAGTGCTATCTCTGTGCCAGGGACATGGCTAAACATTTCTAGCACGTCTATGCTCTGCACATACAGACTTGAACGAGGCCAATACTTAAATTCTGGTTTCTGAGGAGTAAATGATGATGTTCAGGTGTGAATTGAGAGAAAGTGAGTTCGGAGGGTCTCTGTAGGTAGAAAGAAAAAAATGATTTCACTTTAAGAAAGCAGATGAATGTATGGCCAATGTGTGCAGTTTAGAGGTAAATTCCAGTTGTGTGTCTGGAGCAGAGAGGGTCAGGGGGGTTAGGGAGGGCACCCGTGGGTGTCCCCAGGCAGCTGGCCTGACAAGGCAGGCACATCAAGGCTTGGGGCAAAAGCCTCCTGACACAGGGCAGACCTGCAGAGAGCAAACAGCACCTCCATGCACAACCAGGGACCTCATTTCTGCCCCTGGTCTGGTGTCCAACCCCATTGGCTGCTAAGTTGTGGGGAGAGTGCCATGAAGGCAGTGGGACCCCTCTTTACCTAATTATTATTCTATGGTTTATGATCATGCATTCTATTTAATGTATTCTGACTGGTAACAATGTGCAAAGTGCTGTCCAGACCACAGAATTAAGCATAGCTGTTGGCTATGATGTAGTAAGCTGAAATCTTAATTCTACAGACAGAAGATCCCTGGAGAGACAGGGGAAGGCTTCACCACCCAAGGGTAAACAGGATAGTAGCAAACCAGTCCCTGAGTTCGTGACTTTGACTTTAAGCTCCATCCAGAGGACCCGCTCCAGTGTTGCCCCGAAGGACACTGGTTTCTGACACCTTCAAGAAAGTCTTTTCAAATTGAGTGTCCATTCAGAAAGTACCTGTAAGAGGTTAAGGAATTAATTTGTTTCAGGGTTCCAGGCTAGTCAAACAGACTGCATTGCAATAATAGCTGGAAATACCGCATGTCCCATTTTGCTAATAATCAAGTGACTAGGAGGCTAACAGCTGACATGAGCCCAGGCCAGACTTTGCCCAGCTTTTCTGGCATCCCAGATTAGCAACAAGTATTATCAAACATACGAAATGGGAGAAATTCCAGAGGAACCAAATCATTGCTCTCCAAATAGATGGAGAGAGGATGTACTGGTAGTAAAGGGTCAGAAGTGAAGAGGACAGGCACAGGAAACCCTTGTGGTGTCATTTCTGTCCCAGAACAGGATGCCGGAAGGAGAGGGGTCAAAGCAGCGGGAAGTCTAGCATCGCAGGACAAAACGTTATCAGGACTGATTGGATTTTAATTGTCTCATTCTCTAGAGCAAGTGGTATGTGATCACATAGTCACTGGCTATTGTCTCCATTTTTTAAAAAAAGTTTATTTTCAATTTAAAGTCAATAAATGAAAGGTTGAACGGACAAAGGTAGAGGGGTAGAAGTAGGATAAAGTTGAGGAGGTGCTTGTTAAAGTAAATGATCCAAGAAAACTTTAAAAACGGAGGGACTTTTGAGTAAGGGCTGTCAAGGTACTTCTCCCACTGGACATCTGGGCTATAATCCAGAGCCCCAGTTTTTGGCTTTTGGCCCTATCAGATTCGTTGGGTCTACAGTCTAAATAAGTCATTTTCCCCAGAGTAGCTTATCTGATAAACTTTATCCAACCCCTGGTGGTACATAAAGAAAGAGGACTCTTCAGGCGAACAAAGAGAAGGAGTAGGAACTCCCAGCATGCCTTGGACTGCCTGAGGTTCCCCTCCCCCTTGCAGTTCCTAAAACTTAGCACAAAGGGAAAGTTAATAGCCTCACCCCCTCAAGTCTATGAAAAAACCATGGAATAACATATCCCTTTAGAAATGGATTTTCCATGGAAGATCCCAGTCTATATCCACTAGGGAGAAAGAGCTTATGCGTTATGTAATGCCACCAGAGTCACATGTCCCCAAATGCAAAAGTGTTGGGAGTTAAAATAGTTCCCAAACATGTCCTTGGAGTAAGGAAAGATCTCAGCCATCAGAAAACTGTCCCAGGTTGACGCAGCATAGTGTTCTAAGTTCCTTCAGTCGTTCCCAAACTCAATCTGAGGTCTTTGTAACCTGCCTGCCGGGTGCACGGGGGACCTACCTGCAGGGGTTCTATTTGCATTTTAATTGTTGAACTCTAGTCCAGGGAAACTACTCTAAACCACTTTGCACTCCCTGATGGAGCACAGGAAATTCCACTTTAGGACATTCCTATACTCAAGTCCTCCCTTCTCTTCAGGACTACACGAAGACTGGGACAACAAACAGAGAGCTGCGTGTAGGCATGACCCAGGATGGGAAATGATAGGATCCATCAAATGGGTGGTACCCCCACCAGGTCCCACAAGAAAGCAGGTCTAGCCACTCATCCCCAGAAGTAGATGTTTGGCCATTTTCTGAATACAAGATAAATAAGGATACTTACACTGTCTTTAGAAAATTCAGCCATTATATCCTCAACTTTCAGATTGGAATGGTGGCAAAGACTGAGAATTTATTCAGCAAATGCCTACTGGATACCTACTGTGTGCCAGGGACTCTGCTAGATGCTGGGGATACAAGAATCAACTAGACAGACACCTGTCAGGGGATAAACCTGTGGATAAAATACATCAGTGGAATGATTTTAAATTGTGAAGTGTTATGAAGGTAATCAGCAAGGGACTGTGCTCTTCACTTTAGCTGAGTGGTCAAGTCCTGTTTGAAGAGGTCATATTTAACCTGAAAAGGATGAAAAAGTGTTTTCTCAGCACAAAAAAAAGGAGAGAAGGAAGGGTGAGAGCACTGCAGAAAGCACAAACAGCATGTGCAGAGCCTTGAGGTGAGGAAGAGCTTTTATTTCCAGGAAACTAATAAAAGAAGCCCATGGGAGGCTTATGATCCCAGGGGAAGAGAGCAGGAGCCAAGACTGTAAGAGAAGCAGGGGCCACATCAAGGATGGACTTAAAAACTGGAGTGGAGAATTAGAGTTTTATTCTCAATGTGATGAGAAGCAATTCAAAAGTTGTGATTAGAGCTTATCAAATGCATGAAGGGGAGTGATACGATCCAATTCATATCACTTCGTTTGTGCTTCATTGCAGAGAATGGATTGGAGGGGTGAGAAGAGAAGCAGAGAACAGCTGGGAGCTGTTGTCCAACCCAAGTGAGGGGGATGGTGGCCTGGACTCCTGCTTAGCAGTGAAGGTGGAAAGAAGTGATGTAACTGATTTAAATCAACCAGGTGCTTGATCCAAATAATGCCAAGTGATTTTATCGTCATCTCTTCACGGTTTACATTCAGATAATTTATGCATAAAACCACACAGACAAAATAAGAAGGGAAAAACAGTTAAGGGTTAAAACGTTAATATGAGAATAGCAAAATTCTTTACCGGTTGATTTCTAAATATTCTCCTGCAATCCATCAAGATTTTTTTCCAAAGTCATTCTCCTATGTAGGCACATCGTCTCTGGACTGAAACAACCAGCATTTGTCTTTGGGGAGGTGCTGTTTCAGTCAAGATGGTCAACAGGCAATGCAAGACTCTGAGGTCTAAGTCAACCAACCGTGGAGAAAATCTGGAGCACTGGTGTGGACATCTTTCCAAAATGCTACTTGTTTAATTACACATTGATTTACAAGTAACATGGGCTGGTATGATAGTTTAAAAGAATCATAATTTTTAAACATCGGCCAAATATTAAATGGTATTTTTCATGAAAGCACAAAGACAATTTAATTCATGATCTTGAAATTTTCCAACTCACATATCCTGATGTAGACAGGAAAAAACTTTCTATGGACAACTGCTGGACCCCACTTGACCTTGGACTCTGCAATCTGCCTTTCTCAACTTCGCTCTCTGTCTGGTTTGGTTTCCCCAGGTCTCACCATGAAGATCATCAGAATATTATTGCAAAATGTAGTCACAGATCCTTTAGTTACCTAGATAACATGACTGGCAACATTAAAGCTGTCTAGAGATATTTTTTTGTGGTGGGTGCTTTGCCTAGAAAGGAAAGATGTCTTTGATTACAGTTTTAAACCCTTAATAACATGGGACAATACATAAATCGCACTTTTCTAAATTAGAAATTTTAAGATCTAAAGATATCTACTGGTTCATATTTCTAGGTACTTTTTGATGTTCTTTTTTCACTTTGTTGAAACATCCAGACCAAAGCTTAAAGGTAATATATTTTTAATTTTATGGCTTCATGTTTTTTATGAACATTTTCACATTTTTAGGTTTCCACTCATATCACCCTACCCTGTTGGCGAATAAATTAATGACAATATTTTTCAGTTTTACTATAGAATAGTCTTGGAATTTGTGTATCTTACACAAACTCCAATCCGAAATATAGATTATAGTGCTTGTTAGCAACTAATTAGCTCTTCTTCCCCCTAAAACAGAATCTAATTGGTTCTGTTAATCTTTATCTTTCTTGATTAAAACTTTCATTTCAGGCTATCTCATAAGATGCTGAAAAGCCAATGAATTGTTTGCCTTTGGTCAGGTGCTTACCGATTGTCCAATCAGTTGAGGCCAACGTGTACTAGGGTTTGTGATTATGATAGGTGTTGGAAAGCTTGGCCCATGTTATGGATAATGCAAGAATAGTTATTGTGAAGTGCCTTGTACATAACCTCTGACACATGTCACTTCATTGGCACATACACTGAAAATAGCAGTAGATTGGAGATTGAGGAACTCAAAGGATCCCATGAATTTGAATTGGTAACAAAAATTCAAATTAAGGATTTATATACCTGTCCTACAAGTACTTTTAGGTGAAATAGCCTTGAAATAAGTTCTGCTGATTAACGGAAGAAACTGTTAAATATTTTTTTATGGTAAGATCATTGCTCTAGGAATCAGAAAACATGGTTAGTTTGTTCTGGCTCTGAGACTCCGTATAATCTTGGTGAAACCACTTCAGTTTTCTGGCCCACAGTGTCATCCGTAGTCTATAAAAATGAGTGTTGTAATAAATAACTTCTACCTCTAAACTATCTTTGATCTGAAATTTGAGAAACAGAATTGAGAATCAGAATGAGACAGAAGCAGATGAGTTAGCAGGAAACAAAAGTCAGGAAAATTAAGTTATTTATGGAGTATTTACTCTAATATTCCATGTGTTTTACATACTTGTATATTGACTTCTTATTCTGCAAAAAATACTATGAATTTATCTCCATTTTACAGAAGACGAAAGGACGGCTTTTAAGATACATCACCCCCAGCCACATAAATTGTAAACAATAGGGACAATGCAAATTTATCAAGTTCCTCCCACACACACCAAAAAAAAAAAAAAATGCTTTCTATTATACCTAATCCTTTCTTAAATGTGGGGATAAGTTAATGCTTAGGAAAAGGTAAGCTGGGTAAAAAACGTTAATGTTTTTATGGAAGTAAAGTTAGCATTTTCACTCTAATGATGTGGAAACTAGGTTGAAGTTTTTGAAGTGTGACTCAGAATTTGAACCTTTGCTCTGGTGGTTTTCACTCAGATTTTCTGAAATCTGTAGGTGTGTGAGTTAACGATGAGTGCTTCAGTACTTTCCTGGTCATGCATAAACATCTCCATGCAAAACAGCAAGGAGCGCTCTGTTTATCACAGCTGCAGTCAAGCCAACAAAACTGTTTCTACCATCGAGGATGAAATTTATAAAACTCTGTCTCCCAAATCACATAAAATAAACCACTTATGTGATTGCCATTCCTTTGGGTACCTGCTCTAATGCTAGGACTCTGTTTTCTTTGAAGTCTCTCAAATGTTTGGGACACAAAAAGAGAGTCAGGTTTAAGGTTTTAAGTGTGAAAGTTGCTTTAAACAACCAAATAAACAAAAACACCAAGTTAAAGCAGCACAAGAAACAGTTGTCTCCTGTTGGTAACACACCTCTTGGTTAACACAAGGCAAGTAAGATGCTAAGTGTAATGGAAATCAAAGAACTAAGATCTTATGTTGATATAGACTAGTGTTCCAAAACCCTATCCCTTTTGGGAAAACCTAAATATTTGTCACAGGCCTATTTGCACACGAGGAGCTGCCACCAGGTGGGAATCAGCACTGAAGGTTTTATCGAGCTTTGCTTTCCAAATAAAAATGTAGTTTCAATCCTTTTTCAAACAGCCCAGAAATATGGGTATATTCTTCCCAGGAGTTTCTGACCCTCTGCATTGACAACTACAGGCATGGGAATTTCTCTAACCACGTTATCACATTGATTCTTTCACTAACCCTGTGAGGTTGATAAGGAGAGCAGATGTTGTTACATTCATTTGAATGCAAGGAAGCTGAGGCTCAGAAAGTGCAGTTATTTTCACAAATGATCCATTTAATAAGCAGGGAAGCCAGAACTTAGGTAAGTTCCTTCCACTGAGCTCTGCCCACGGTGACACACTGCCTGGTTAACCAAAGCAAGAACACAAGTGAAGATGGCGTTGATTCGGTGAACAGGAATGTGTGGATGACTGCACTAAGAAATCTGGTAAATTCCCTTGATGCCAGTATGCTACTCTTTTGAAGAACGACAGTCCACATTTGCTTCTTTTCATGCTTGGAAAGCATAAAAATCTACCACAGAGATGACTGGGTATATCCCTGCTCATGGACTTCTGGAATAGTTTTTCTGGAATTTATCCCTGTGTTATTCTGAGACCAGATCTCTGTGTGAGTAAGTAAAGCTACAGTTTCACGGAGCTGGCATAGGGGGATGAGATGAAGGTTCTATTTAAAAAAAAAAAAAAAATTTTGTATTTTAAATACAAGCAGAGGAGATAACTGTCCACTGGGGTGATTTCAGAGCACGCAGACTTGCTCTGTTTTTCTTCCTTTTTTCCCCTGTTCATTCTCAGTTCCCCACTGGTCTATGTATGAGTGAGCTGCACCTGTACACTAAAATCTATTCCTATTTTGTAGTTAGTCCTGACCAGGGCAAAAATTAACTCAGTCTCAGTCTCCCAATTGGCAGAGTTTGGAATTAAAAATCTTTCCCAATAGGTTTGATTTCTAGTGAGCCAAGGCAGCGCAGCGTCCTGTGTTGCCATAAGCCAGCTTCAAGGTTGAACCCTGCTTCTTCCTGTGTCCATGCCACTACCATTGACCTGGTCCACGGGATACCTACCTCACTCTCCTGAGACCTGAGTCCTTCCTTGAATTGTAACCCTTTTGGCTGGGGCCGGGACACCTTTCCTTCCCCTTTCCCCTTTCTTACCTGAGTTGCTAGAATTTTCCCCCCTTATTACTATCTGCTGGAAGGCATCCTGTTCTTAGAGGACTGATAATGTCTCATAATCACCTGGCTCCAGGTTGTCTATTACCTGCCCAGGTTCTTTGACCCTCATGCTTCTACTTGTCCAATGGACTGCAGTTGCCATGGATAATGACCTGAGGCATTGTGTGCCAGGTACTACCGATTTGCTCTCACCTGGGACAGCTTCAGCATCTGTGCTAGTTTACACAGCCCCATCTTACCAGGCACTTAATATCCACCCTGCTCCCAACACACTTGGATAGGGCGAGTCCACCACGTCTTAGAAAAGATGAAAGTCTCCTATACTATCAATCCCCCAAATGAAACAAAACAGAGTACCTCTTTCACCCTTAAGTTTTGCCTGCAATTCTACTTATCATAGTTTTTAACCTTTAAAGAAGAGATTGTAAACTGGCAGGATTTAGCCTGTAGAAGTATTTGGTTTGGCCTGTGTAGTATTTATATTTATTTTAAAAGTTGGTTTTCAGCATGGACAAATCAATTCTGGATTTCATTCTCTTAAAGATCAAACATTCTGTCCCTGCTGGGCCAACATGCCCCGTGGCCATGATTGGCTGGAGCAGAATAGAAGTGATGCTTTAGGTGGGACCAGCGGTAGGGTCATGAGCTCTGATTCCCAGGAGGCCTGGCCTCTCTATCATCTGCTTCCTGGAGGCATTTAGATTTGCTACCCCTGTTTCAAGTTCTTACTATTTTTAAATAGTGCAATTTTCTCCCTCTTCCTCTCTCAGCCCACCTAAAATAGACACAACTTCATCAATGTCAACCATTTTTACCATATATTTTAATGTAAATCTCTATGTAGATATGGATAGTGAAATATGAAGCTAGAGGCAGGAGGACAGGTGACAGAAAGAGGACATGATTACAGAAGTGGTGAGGTTAGAACAATCACATCCCTGTTCTGAAGTATCTGTATGTAGTTTTGGATCTTTTTCAGGATATATTCCATAAGCCAGTGCTTAAGTGTAATACACCAGTCAAGATGGTAACATATCAGGCAGGCACAGACAGCAGAGTCTTGAAGAAATGATAGAAAACACTTCTTACTTTACCCTTATCTACCCGTGAACAGAATTCCTCTAGATGTAAGATCATATTTTCCAGGTCCTGATTTTATTGACTTTTCTTGTTTTAATAATAATTACTGATAAGCCCTACTATGTTTCCCTGAAAATAAGACCTAGCCGGACCATCAGTTCTAATGCATCTTTTTGAGCAAAAATTAATATAAGACTTGGTATTATATTATATTATACCCGGTCATATTTTAATATTATTTTAATAAAATAAGACTGGGTCTTATATTAACTTTTGCTCCAAAAGACGCATTAGAGCTGGTGGTCTGAGTAGGTGTTATTTTCGGGGAAACGTGTAAAAGGTTAGAAATTAGAGATTGTCTAGATCAGTGGTTGTTAACCCTGGCTACCTGTTAACATCACTCTGGGGAGCTTTAAAAAAAATCTGGATGCCCGAGCAGCATTGTAAAGAGGTTAAATCAGGAAATCTGAGGGTGGGGCCCGCCACCGTCATTTTTTAAAAAACTTCTTGGATGATTCCAAAGCCTAGGCAGGTATAAGAATTACTGACCTAGATCTTAGATCTTGCCTGAAAAGGCTTGATTTCACAGATAAGGAATCTGAAGCCAGCGATTTACCTGAGTGTTTTACTCAAAACTCCAGGACACTTGTATTCCCAATTATTTTTTACAAAGCAGAAGTCGGACGGTGAAGAAGGCTGATAAGGAAAACAATGAATCATTTGCAATATGGTCTTGGAGGAGAGCTCTACAGATACCCTGGACCACCAGGAAGATGAACAAGTAGGTCCTAGAGCAAATGCAGTCTGAAACGTGGCTGAAGGCGAAAAATGACAAAACTGAAGCTGTCCTTCTTTGGGCACATCAGAAGAAGGCAGGGTTCTTTGGAAAAGAAAGTAATGCTGGGAAAAATAGAAGACAGCAGGAAAAGAGGATGACCAAATATGAGATGCACTGACTCTGTAAAAGAAGCCAGAGGCATGAGTTACAGGCGATGAGCAGGGCTGTTGGGAACAGGACATTATGGACGCCACTTGCTCAGAGTCACCAAGAGCCAGAGCTGACAATGGCATGGAACACACACTAGGGCCCAAGAATGGAAGAAATGACTCAAGAATCCCAGTTTTCTTACTCCCCATCCAGGATGCTCTACTTCACAAAGCTCTGCCACACAGTATACAGAACTCTCTCTAATACTCCATCACAAACCCTGCACAGTGGCAGAAAACCATGTTGATACTCACTGAAGAAACAGACACAGCATTGGTTAAGCACCAACCCAAAGACGGCAAGGGAGAGAAAGATAGAAGTGGCATTGGATGGGGAAGCTTCTACAGGGTGTGGTCAGCACCATAGGAAAGGGGAGATTCCAAAGGGTGATGATTAAGTGGTAAGACTCTCTGTTTTATCCATACGATGACTTTTAGTAGTCTGAGGCCTGAAAGATCTAAAAGCTCAGTGGCAATCATCATGGTTATTAGCAGAGAAATTAGTAACTTGACAAGGAAACACTTATCAGTCTTTTTTTGTTGTTGTCTAGAATGGGAGACTATAGTAGGATTATTTTAATGAGAAATCTTTTTCTTTTTTGACAATTTATTTTCATCCAATTGTAGACAGAAAAAAGTTGCAAAAGTAATCAAACTCCTGCATACTTCTCATCCAGCTTCCCCTAATGTTAACGTAACTATGGCATAACTATAAAAACCAGCACAATAGTATTGGTGCAATGCTATTAACTAGACTATCGACAGTATTTGGATTTCACCAGTTTTTCCACAAAGGTCCTTTTTCTGTCCGAGGATCCAATCTGGGACCCCCACATTGCATTTAATTGTTACTTCTCCTTCTTCTTCTTCAATCAGTAGCAGTTCCTCAGCTTCCTTTGGCTTTCATGACCTTGACATTTATGAGACATACTGGTTAATATTGTAGGATGTTCCTCAATTTAGATTCATCTGATATTTACTTGTGACTAGATTCAGGTTATGCATATCTGGTAAGAATATCGCAGAAATGATGCTGTACCCTTGTCAGTGTGTCTTTTCAGGGGGTTCATATTATCAACATCTTATTACTGTTGATGTTAACTTGGTTACAGTGAAATCTCTTTATTTCTGATGATCCAAGTGAACAACTCAATTAGAAAACCTGGCGTAAGAGAAACCCATAAGCAGAACCTTATGCTTTGGTGGAAAAAAATGACTATATGGTACGATTTCAAGGTGGCTGAAAATGCTCTAATCTCTCTCTTCTCCTCCCACAACAAAATCCTTCTCCTTGCATGGACTGTGGCCTAAAATTCTACCATTGGCACTTCACCCATCTATCCAAGGCTTTGATTCCTATTAAAAATGCAGATGCTGAGGGAGGAATGCCACATTCTACACTCAGTTGTTCCTGGGAGAACCTTTGGAGAGAAGTTGGAGGAAAATCAGTGAAGCATTTCTGCTTCTATTTGGCTATGGAGGCAATGAGGTTCTTGAAAATATTTGCTCCATAAGTGCCAAAGTGATCTTTTCGTAGCATGTGCCTGCCTCTGACCTTTTTGTTCCCACCTTTTACTGGCTCTTCATTTCTCTCCTGATGAGCCACTGTATGCGTGTGGACTCCATCTTCACTTCTTTTCCACTTGGCTCTCTCCAGTCTAGTGATCTAGAACTTCTTTCAGTTCCCAACCTCGGAATTGTAAATTGTCCCCTCACCTCTGAATTGTGACAAGTACCATTCCATTTTCTTGAAACACTCTTTCCCAATTCTCCTCATTGGTTTGACTTTACCGACCCAACAGGTCTTAACTTAGTTATCACTCGCCCCCTAAAGCCATCCATGAACTCTCAAATTAGGCAAGTTGCCCTTCTCTGAC
Organism: Rhinolophus hipposideros; assembly: GCF_964194185.1. Taxonomy (NCBI): domain Eukaryota; kingdom Metazoa; phylum Chordata; class Mammalia; order Chiroptera; family Rhinolophidae; genus Rhinolophus; species Rhinolophus hipposideros. Next base: position 15,848,245 of record NC_138063.1, read on the forward strand.
CTCATGTGGTCCTCAGTACTTCCGTTTCACTACAGTGATCACTCTGGTTTGTAATTTTCTCTAAACTTAGACGGTCTCCCTCTAGACCAAGGGTTAGCAAACTATAGCCCATGGGTCAATTCTGGCTCCCCATCTGTGTTTTTAAAGTTTTATTGGCGCACAGCTCTGCTTATTTCTTTATATATTATTTAGTGTGCTTTCATGTTATAAGGCAGAGTAAAACAGTCATGATGGAGACTGGATGGCCTGATCTAGGCTGTGCATTAGTCTAGAGCCCTAGATGCTCTAATGCATCGTGATCAATAACTGCATCAATCTTGTCTGCTCTTGAATTCATAACTGTCAGTACCCCCAGGATCTAGCCCAGAGTAGATCTCCAATAAATAATTGTTGAACAAAGACAAACCTCAGAATTTTGCTCCAGCCCAGTCTTGTCTGCATATGACAGCCAATGAGAGTGGCTAACAATCAAATCAAATCAAATAAAAAAATCTGTCATATTTTATAGTCGTTTCTGAGGAAAAACTTACCAACAGAAGAGTATCTTAGCTTATTTTCAGTATTTATATCACACATTTCCTCCTGAAATAAGAAAGGGAATGGTTTCCAGTTCAAGCAAGCCCATAAACGTCGTTACCTCATTAGATGGTATTATAGTCACGTGGCCTGTCCATAGGTTAGACCAATACCGACCAGTTTTACTGCTCTTAGTGGGATTTCTGCCGATTCAGTAGCACATCCTGGCCTAGACCAAATTTGAAAAAATAATTTGGGATTACCAGAGAGTGTCCTGGTGAAAATGTCAAATCAAACCAGACTGAGTACTGTTTAATAAGGTCACACAGGAATTAAGTCGATTTCCCATGCATGTGAGCAGCTAAAATTAAATTAGCAAAGGGAAGAGGTGGACAGAGAGAAGTATGTTTATTCTGCTTGCTTTGATGACTTGGAAATGTACTTCACATTCTCTCCAGGAGGCCTTGCTTACACCTGCTTCTAGTGGGGGTCTGTGGATTTCATTACCCCTAAAATATAAAAAATATAGACTTAGTTTTCAGAGTCTTGACTTCCTCTGGGAGAGGGTTTAACATCAAAGCAACTATGTCTACAAACATTTAAAACATCTTTTCTCTTCCTGCTTTCCTTCCCCCTACTGCTTTGCTTTTGGGAACACTAAACACGCCCAGTTTTCCAGACACTCATGGCCCAACAATACTCCTTTTCCTCAGCAAGGACCACATTACTGCCATGATTTATGGCTGGTGAATAATTAGGAGCCTGTTGCTATGGTCTGGGGTTGAGATCAAAAGAACCATGTGTCAACGTGAGGGGAGGGGTGGCTGGAGCAGAGGCAAAGGGTGGTGGTGTTTGTTTGTAATCCTAACCAGAGAGAAGCTGGGCCATCGCTTAATTGGGAAAAGGCGCGGCGTCTGAAGAAAGCCATGAAAGCAAAGCCTGTTTTATGAAAAGAATCCGTGTGTTTTGCAAATCAACAATATTTAGTGATAGGTGAACCCCTAGGGGGCCTGGAGGCTGGACGGTTTGAATTAGTACTCAAAGGTTTGGAGAAAAATGTGAAATATATGAATACTGAGTGTAAAAAAAATTGCCCAAATGGGCTCGCTTATGAGATTTCTGGTATTTCCTTCTGGTCAAGAGGAAATGCCAAGGGAAGGGCTGCAGTATTTCAGTACTTCTGTATCTGTCATCCAATTTCCCAATGAATATCGATTCTCTGGTTTCTCTTTGTCCCTCCCCCTTCCTGGCCTTGGAGAAGGGGGACCCTGGGGGCTGAGTGATGGGGGTATCCAGGCTGGGCTGGACTGAGGTACACAGAGTTGCCAGAGGGTGGGGTCGGCAGCACCAGGGAGGGGAGGGGAGGTGAACCGGCTCACGCGGGGAGCAATGGAGGAGGCCCTGGGCAGGGTGTCAGGAAACCAGTGTTTCAGTCCTGATGTGGCTTCTAACAAGCTGTGCGGCCTTGGGTGAATCGAGATTCTGGGTCTCAGTTTCCTTATCTGTCAAGCGAGATTGACTGACTTTGATGAAATCTCAGCTTCTAATCATCTCTAAACATGCTATGATCAGATATCTCTCCCTAAACCCTTGAAATTGTAACCTCCCAGTCTGAGCACAGGTCCCATTTGAATTTGACTTTCCTCTCGAGATGGGAATGCTGAACCGGGGTATGACTGGGAGGCATTTTGAAACAAATCTTCTGTCCTGCAAAAGGAGCATTTGGATTCGAACACATCCAGTGTTGTGCAGACTGCAGGCGTTGAACTAAAAGGACCTTCCTTGTTGGTGTTCAGAAAGTGAACATAAAGCAACTGCAGACCTTGTTCACCTTGTAAAACCACAGGTATTCAGAAGATGATACTAGGACTGAGGCTGCACAAAGTAAAAGTCTTTTCATGAAGTTTGAAGACATACGCAGTGCAATAGAGAGGACTGCTGCAATCTTAGGGTGAATTTGCCAGCACTACTGAGACCCATGGTGCCAGGTAGAGTCACAAATGAGACTTGAGAAGCTGGGACCTTTTAGGAGTCGCGTGCATACGTGTGTGGTGCTGTGACCCAGCCCTGGGTTCTGGCTGCTGGGGCCTCTGCTCTTCCCGTATGACCCGTATACCATGCTGCCACCTAGTGTGGGCTCAGGAACTGCGACATAATGAAGTGAAGGCAGTTCCCCAAGGATCACAGGAAGAGGCCACATTCATGTCAAGTGGTGGAGCCACCATGGCCTTTTTTCTCATCGTAATAACCCCACTTCTAGGAAGGGACATGTTTGGTTCTCTAGCCTTCTTACCATTAATGGCAGAATCCTGAATGCCACACGAAGGTTCCAGCTTTATAGCACTAGCCCTTGATATTTATGCGCTCTCCCTCCGAAAAGCAAGTTGGAATCAAAGGTAATAGAAAAAGGAAAAGTATTTGGTGGAAAGCCAGTGGAAGAATAAACCGACCATCACTGGCTACACTCATCAACAGGGGAACGTGTGCCCCTTGAAAAGTTTACTGTGAAAATTATGCAAGGGGATTTTATCCCAAAGTTTCCCTTTAAGGCCAGTGAAAGATGGGTATCTCAGGATCAATATGATATCATGGAAATATACCTCTGAATGTCTCTTTAAAACGCATGCTCACAATGGAAACACATTCTTGATAAGGTATGCAACTGGTGGAATTATGCTAATCAAGGGAAACCTTACAGGGTGAGTAATTTAGTAACCTCTTTCTGAGTATAAGAGCCTATTTTAAAGTCCTAAATGGCACCATAAATGTAGTCAGGCATATATTTCCTTACTGATATTGGATAATAAACACAGTCGGAGTCTAAAGTACCTTGAGGGACACCCTGCTGTGCTTATTATTCTGTACTTCCCTACTTATCACTAGAGCCTACACTCTAATACTCATGGCTTTATTTACCTAGCACTTTGTCAAGACCAATACAACTTGCCTGGAAAGGCAACCACAAGCGTGGAACTGTTGTCACTTTTCTCCTCAGCACCAGCTTGAGATCTTTTGTTATAGTCTAAGTTCATCTTTTAAAAATTGAGGTGTTGCTCAAAACTTAAAAAAAAAAAAGAAAAAAGCTTTTTTAGAATCACATGGATGTCGAGGCCAAAATAAGTCTTAAATGGCCATTGATGAACTGCACTAAAAGACTAAAAATATTTGTTTCTAGAAATCCTCCCATGGCCCCTTTGACTGTCATTATAAGGAACAAATGCTATAGTTATAAAAATTTGAAATAATAAATGTATATTATTAAAATATACACACACATACACACACATATATATATGTGTGTGTATATATATATATATATATATATATATATATATATATATATATTTGGATTCTCCGAGAGAGTCATTTCCTCAAAACATCCAGTGCTAAAGTTTAAAGTTTACTCTGCCATCTCTACTCCTTTGTATCAGCAGGGTTATTGTTTTGTTTTGTAATAGAGGTGCTCAAGGACTCTATCTTAGCCTGCATTATTCTATAAATCTTGTTGGTGATCTCCCCTTACTTAGTTTTTGTTCATTTTAACATTTTAATGCATTTTACCAAACTACCTTCCCCAAAAGTCTTGACTTCTTTATATTCTTTTAAAAATTGTTACATATGTAAAAGGTACAATAGATGATATATGTATACACTGTGAAATAATCACTATAATCAAGCTAATTAACATGTCCATTACTTCCCATAGTTGAGTGTGTGTGTGACAAGAACACTTAACATCTACCCTCTTAGCAATTTTAAGTATACATACAGTATTGTTACCCATAGTCAGCATGCTGTACTTTAGATCTCCAGAACTTATTCATCTTATATAATTGAAACTTTGTAAACCTTGACCAACATCTTCCCCTCCCCCAGACCCTGGTGGCCACCATTTTACTCTCAGCTTCTCTGGTTCTGACTAATTTATATTCCACATATAGGTGTGATCTCCCTTACTTTAACCCTCTGAGGAAAAGGGAGAGCAGGGAGACAGGAGTAGCTCTACAACACTCTGTGAATAGTGACCAGATATCTGATGCCTGTGAAGGGAATGGGCTCAGTCCAAATCTCAGCCTTTTGGAAGAGAACTAAAAGTTCTAGGGACACCCAAACGTGGAGTAGGGGAGTGGGAGAAGAGGAAGGGACAAAGGGCATAGGATGGGGACCATGGCCTGTTCCATGCCCCAGTCTCAAAGAGTTTATCATTTCCCACAGAGGAGAGATGTCTGCACCAATTCATGGCATTTTAGTGGGTTATGGATCCCTGAATACACATACAGGATGTCTTTGACACTCACATGGAGGGAAATGTTTTCCTCCTGCAGCATTGCAGCAGCTGTATGTAGGGCAGCCTTCAAGGGGCAGATTATATGTTAGCTAAATAGAAACAAAGGCAAGAAAAATCTCTACAACCATGAACCAGGGAATGAAGAAGACCAAATAGTATGGTCAAGTGCACAGACTCTGGAGTTAGACTATCTGGGCTTGAACCCCAGCTTTACCCTTTACTACAGCACTGCAGCCCCTACTCTTTTTATCTCTACTTACTCCTTAGCCTCCATTCACTCATTATTTTAAATATGAATCTTCTGCTTACTATCAAGTGGTTATTACACTTCTACTTTGAGGAACTATTGTGAGAGAAAATAAAAAATGCCAGACATTTCTCATCTTTGATCATTACATTTCTGTCTCAGACTGATCACGCTGTTTGTTTAAACTCCTTCTGTTTACAGTGGCCAAAGTTACGGAATCAGTCCTCATACAGATCAATCATGTTCCCAAAGAGAATGATCACTTCCTGCTTCCTAAGACAGCAGGGTTTTCTCTTATCAGGTGAGAAAAGGGAGTTACCTTGGAGGAACAGCTCCATGATTGGAAATACAACTCCAGCTATGTGGTGAGTCAGGAATATTTGTGTGTGTCTATGTAGGTTCACTAATATTTGTGAAGTTGTTTCTTATATACTTATCTCTGGCATCAAGACAGCCAGACTAGACTAACAACGGTGTGAACAATGCAATTGTAGACGACTTTTTATACTACATTTGTATTCTTCTGCAATGTTTTAAGCAAATTTCACTTACCTTCTTTTATCAAATTTAAAGCTACCATGTCTTTCTTTATTACCTAATTACATATGATAGTAGATATTACCAAATTTCCTAGTGAAGACCACCGGCCAACTCCCAAGCTTAAGTTTTTTTTTCATTTATCAACTGGGAACAAGGCTATTTCATGGACTTGGGTGCAATTATTATTCTATAAAGTTCTGTACAAGAAGTGTACCAAATTTTTTGAGGCAACAAATTCAAATGTGTTAGAACTGTGTTTGCTTAGAAATGGAAATGCTTTTGGATAGGCCAAGTTTGGGGGTCAGTAAAAGAATTCATGGAGAAGAATTGTTCCCAACAGAAAATAAAAGTAATTTACATAGCATTGTAAACACTGGCAGCTCTAGGCAGTTCTGTATTTATAATGTAACAAACAAAGGACCTAGTCTCTGACCCTGAACAATTTTCAATTTATCACTACAAACGCCCTAAGAACTCAGAACAATACAGCACAGAGTAAGGGTGAATTAACTACCAGGCATTGTCATTGAAATCCTTCTCCAGTGCCAACTTTCCATGAGGGTTTTAAAAGTTTTAAAGGAAAGAATGTTGGCTGATATTAAATTGGCAAATGAGTCTAGGTCAAATGAAAAGATTGTATGAACAAACAAAACCTGACCCCAGAATGAACAAAAAGGCAAGGAGAACTGGGATAAAAATACTAGGAGCAGTGGGAGACATTAATGAGGTCAAAGTGTTGGTCAGATAAGAAGCCAAAAGTCCAAGGAAAAATGAGAGAAACATCTTTTCAACATATATTTCAATGGAAAGAAAGTGAACATAGATTTAAATGTGTAGAACAGGGCTGGCAAACTTTTTCTGCAAAGGACCAGATGGTAAATATTTTTGGCTTTGCGGGCCATATAGTCTCTATCACAACTCTTCAACTCTGCTAAAGTTGCAGGAAAGCAGCCATAGACAATCCGTAAAGGAGAGTGGCTGTGTTCCAATAAAACTTTATTGACTAAAACAGGAAGTAGACTTATTTGGCCCATAGATGAAAGGTATAGAAAAATAAGAACCAATCAGGCCAAATTGATTCACTGCTGCTCTGGTCTCCTTGGCCTTGGCATGATAGCTCTACAGTTATTGAAATCATAGCCTTATGCAGGATTCTTGGTAGTTAAGTGAATGACATAGTCTTGTTCAGGGATGACCTAAAATTGTGCAGTAGGCAAATTGCCTACTTTCTTAGTATTTGTGCTTCTCCTTTTGTTGGTGCCTCTTACCATCTTTCACCACTTAAACTCATCTTCTGAAAAACCAACAATCTATTTCCCCACCACTGCTGGGCTAGAAGACATTTGATTCTCTATTTCTGACTACTATAGAAATTAATTTGAACAAAATTGGCAATGACTTCCTAAACAGGATAGCAACAGGAATCTAGCAATATGACAGTGGGCACGAAAAGTTACTTCAATTAACCCTAGAATTGTCATTATAAAGATTTAAGAATCTCTTCATTTCATACCTGGAGACTTAGGGGTAAGGTGGCTTAATCACAGAACTCATGTTTAATTAATGATAAGGCAGTACTAGAACCCAGGTCAATAGATTCCTAAATTAGAGCACTTTTGTCCCATTTGATGTTACTTATTTTTGTTGCTACTTTTCAAAGGCAGGAAAGTGGTTTTAAATCAGTGCAAACAGATGAGTGATCCCATAAGATCTGAGATGCAGTCTCCATTCTTTATTGTGGATGAGAAGTAGGACAGAGTCAGTCTTGCTTATCATCAGGGACATGGACCACGCAATCTCTTCTTTCGTTTAAATATTACAGTCTTCATGAAAAGTAGATTGCGCTGTGGCCAAGGAGTTTTCTTTCCATTTGTGAAGACAGACATGCACCAAGTCTTCCACCATCCCTCACTCCCTCATCATCAACAACTGTATTTCTGCAGTGACTGGTCAGGCTGGGGAGGCAGGACATCACCATGCAAGACAAGCCTCCCAGGTGGCTTCAACCTCTGTATCGCCAGATGTGCTCGCAAGCCACAAACATGAAAAGATACAACAACATGTGTGTTTTTAAGATGAAAATCATTCTGTTAACAAGTGCTCAACACTGCAGGGACCGCTTTCACTCGACATCATTTTGCCAAACCCTAACGCTGCTAGTTTAGCTGATGGAATTTAAAGCATTCAAGTCAAATAAATTAGATTACCACCCTTGGATTCAGATAAGTCATTTCCTCAATTTTTGGTCTGTTTGCTTTGGCTGAGCTTGGATCCTCCAAACTCGGCTTTTGATAACCACACTAAAGCAGCAGAGAGTAAGCTAGCAGGAAGAGATGTGAGAAAGATAAAATAGAAAATATATAATCAACAAATGACTTTTTAGACTTTTTTTTTAATGAATGCTTTAGAACTTGGAATCCTTCTGTAATTGCATGCATTACACTTGACCTAGGAAGTCCATCCCAAAGAAAATAGAATTGGAGATTAATGACAGATTTGTGAGGAAGGGAAGATATTACCAGTAATTCTTCTGTCTGTCCTTCACAAATTCAGTTAGGTTTCCATGAGGTGAATAGAATCACAGGTATGTGTGCTTCTAGCCGGGCCACGGGTTAGTGGGCCAAGTGTTCCCATTGCACTTCCCTAGTTGGGGGAGAAACTCCAGTCTTGTATTGAGACAGTTGGAAGGTTACTTGGGGATTTCACTTTGGGGCCTCTGTGACTTCTTGTTTGATGCGATGATGTTATAGTTACTCGGGTATTACAAATTAGCCAGCAGATGTAGCCAAGTTCTTTGGTTGTTTTCAAACCCTGCAATTATCATCACTGGAATCATAGTCTTATGTACATTTCCTGGTAGTTAAGTGAATGATACCAATGGGTTGGTTCAAGGGTGCAGAAGGCAAATTGCCTACTTTCTCCTTGTGTGTGCTTCTCCATTTGCTCCAGCTTCCATTTTGAACACTGCTTAAATACATCTTCCAAGAGACCAACAAGTGATTCTCGCTATTTCTAGAGCACTGCCTTAGAATGACCAGTTCTCTTTTTCTTTCTATGCCCAATTTGCTCTGATGGCCTCAATTATTTCACATGAAGTTATTAGTGACTAAAAAATGGTATAATCCTTCCTGAGAGGTAGCTGCACTTACAAAACTGTTTTCTGCAGAGAAATAAACCTCCATTCATGTAAGTTGGGGCTGACTTTTAAAGGAAATAACCTGAGGTGCGGAGGAGGTTTCCCTTACCCCTCGAATCATGTCACTTTACTACTCGCTACTCAGTACTTAATTGCCCTTGGAGCATGTGGCTAATTCTAAGGCTTCTGTGGTCAGGAAACCATTTGGACAGCATATTGCCATATTGGCTTTCATGTAGTCCTTGTTTAAATTGGATAAAATATCATGTTCTTTAACTTTGGGAATATAGACCAACTTATCCTTGGAAAGTTTAATGGAGCGGGTCCCAAAAGGAAATTGAAGCCAATAAGGTGTTCAGTGCTATCAAAGAGCAGCCTGATCTGGGTGCTTTCAACTCCCCTCCATGTTCTAAACCAAAAAAAAGTGGGCATAGAGCCATGTATAGTCAGTCATGACTGGAGTTAGGATTTTTTTCTAGGAAAAATAAAACTCTTGAAAATCTTTTTTGCTCAAGAAAAAGGCATAGGCTAAAGAATTTAATAAGATGGAGCCTTTATTTAGCATCAACATGCCTTCCTGTAAACACAGAGCTCACTCGGAAAGAAGCTAAGAATGGACCTGCACAATTATTTTCTGGCAAAAAACCAATCACATTTGGAGACCTCAGCAGCTGAACGCAGAGTGACAGCTGAAAAGTAAAACATGTTACAAAGATCAGAGACATTGTTGAATGCTCCATTTTGAAGTTTGATCCAAAGACTCAATTTATGTCATGTTGATTTTATTGAAGAGAGGAGGTTTGTTCCAAAGACTCTTTTAATCTCTAACCTCTTCTTTTGCTCTTTTGGCCCTTCAGCCCCACAGGATTTTCAATACCCCTGGAAGGTATTTGCCCTTCAGAAATGAGTCCAATGGTGCTTAGGAAGGCTTTAGGTACTGCTCTAAGTTAGCTTCCTCCCCCCAGAACCATGGTTACAAGCAGCCATTTCCCCCACATTCTAATAAGAGAATACATTTCTCATTCCGCCTGAGGGCTGCTTGTCAGTTCTGGGTTCTTTTGAAATATCTATGGCTTGTCCAACATGAAAGAGAACAAGGACAAAATAGATAAAGCTTTTATTACCATTTAGACTTAAAAAGACTTATTAAATGCATAGAAAAAAAAGGCACAATAAAATAAGGGGTATTTTGGAGTTAGGGTCTTGGGCTCTGGAGGATGACTGCTGGGGTTTGAGTAGTACCTATTTTGTGACCATGGACAATTCATTTATTCAAGCCTCTGTTCCTTCTCTATTAAAAAAAAATGAAGCATAATCATCTCTATCTTACAGGGCTATGACAAGGATTAAATAAGTTTAAAATGCCCTCTCTATTATGGAAGCACTCAATACATAGGAGATAATAATATTAAATGTAAATTGGTATGGTTCAAAGTATAAATACTAGACTAGGAGATGAGAGACATTCAAAGAACACAGAGATAGGGTGAGGCAGCAAAGCATGGATTCAGCTGGGGTGTAGTTTGTGTCTCTTCCATAGCCCTGTTCAAAGCCAGTGTGTGAATCTGTCACCATCCCTAAGTAACTAATAGTTTTCTGTTCCCATTTTATATTCCCTTTTTGTATTTACACATGTATACTTTCAGTCTTTTGAAACCACAAATGAATATTTTTGCATAAATAGGCTTTCACCCTATTCTTGTTCCCCACTTCCTCACAGTTGGTTGGTTGGGTTCCCCATTGTGTGTGTGGACTGGTGGCCAATGTTTTGCTTCTGTGATTGGCCTTCATCCGGCCCAGTTCAATCCAATTCTTCAAATCACATTTTAAGAGAATACGTTACTTTCGGGTGCTTTATTAATTTCAGATGCATTGTGTTTATGGAGCTTCCTATTCTAATTCTGGGATTCAGTTTCATAGATCCAACTTGTATACCATGACACATTCTCACATTTTCAAAATAACCCAGAAAATTTAGTGGAAACCCCTAATTAAGATGACTGCACCACAGTTTACAGTCTCTAACAATTGACACCTTCCCTCCTTTCTCATTACATTTTCTCTGCAGTCCCATGCCCCACAATTTGTAGCCTTCACTTTCCTGGAATTTACAACCATTTCTAAAGTATGTTTGATGAACATCTTGCCCTGGCTATGACCTTGAACCCAAAGAGCATCACTATTTTCTGTCTCCCATAGAGGAAACAGGCTCCACTCTTACTCAGCAATTCCACTGGACAACAAGAAGGCTCCATCCTAACTAAGTGATTTCCTGGTTAGTGACTGTGTTTGATAACTTGACTGAGAAGAATCTGAAGAGTTGATTATCAATTGCTTCATTGTTGTTGATACAGGTTAATCTCCATGGCTCTCATTTAATTACTTACCATTTGGAACCTCTAATTTTCCAATACGTACATCCCAAATTTTCAGCTTTAGTTTTTACTGGGTTTCCTAACTGGTGCTTATAAAGAATCATCTGATTATGGAGAAATCAGTAACTCTTTGGAGTTCCTGTCCCACAGCTAAAATCTACATCCCTTTGATTCTGTGGTGAGTTTTCAAATTGTCGTGTCTTTGTTTTTATCATGTTTCATGTGGGAAAGGCTGCTGAGCTATGGCATGTATTTATTTCAAGTGAGATTCTTACTTTAGGGATAGCAAATCTGATTTGCAGATAAGCCATGGCCATACACACATTTTTTTCTGTGCACATATTTTTGTTAATATTAAGCAGTTATTGGTGAAACAAGCTAGTAAAATTTTTTTGGTAGGATTGTTTTACAGGATCCTATCAGCTGTTAGAAAAGAACTGAACTGCAAAAGGGATTTAAGTGGGATCTTATGACTCTTTGTTAAGGAGGTTATTGAATTTAGTTAAAAATCAGTCAACTCGTTTAGAAATTATGTTGCACACAGACAAATGCAAAATGCCAGATGGTAGAGTTGAGTAGAGACCTCATTTGAGTCAATGAAAAGTCCACTCTGACTTAGTATTCTTGTCCCATTAAATGTTATTTAATTATATTTTTTCTCCCACTTAACTGAGTTTTGCTCTTTCATAAAACATAAAAAATCATAATACACTTTAACCCTAATCTCATTTAAAAGCTATGTCATACAGATCTATTCTAAATTCTCACCGCCTCTATAATAACAAAATGTTCTTGGTTGACTAATTTCCCTGGTACCACTAGTCCTAGGACATAATGGAGATATACAATGGGCCACTTGTCATTTAAATTAATTCTACTTTTTATTTATATAATGTCTTGTAAGAAACTGATTATACCTTACAAAAGGTTCCTAGCTTGTGTCTCTTCCTTCCAAGACCATAAAGATGCTCCAGTGATTGTATTAAGCTAAATAATACTTCATTATTCTGCCATTATAGAAATCACAAGGCAGGAATAGTAACACATCAGTTATCCAACTTTGTCAGTAAATGAGCTATTCCTGATAAGTGGTTTTGTCAAGAAGTAAAGTATATTCTGAGTTAAAAAATATTAGTATTAATCATTTGGCATAGAAATCTACTTAAAAATAATCTCTGTACACTTCCATCTAGTCTGGCGGGAGATTGCCACCTGAAAACCCTATTCTCAGGCTGGTGAGAGAAAACCAGGTAGTTCGGGAAAGAATAGTTGTTTGGGGACTGGCTGGTCCATGCCATGCATCCCTCTGTCTCTAAGAGGCTGCAAGACACCCTGTTTCCTTGCAGCCTCTTTGTGCTTCATCCCTCTGTCCAGGTGGTCCTGCTCAGTTCTTTGGGTTGCCTGGTTCTCTTGCCTCTGAATGCCAGCTTTCTTTGTATCATGGTTTCCTGTCTCCCTGATTGAAATTGATCGCACTCAGTTGAACCTTGACAACTTGGCCTAAGGAAATGCTGCTATCAATTGCCTTCTGGGAATTCTGGCTCTAGAGGCACACGGGTGAATCAATGTCATCCTCAACTTCGAGTACATACGTACATTCATATGTATACACGTGTGTGTCTGTGTGTGTATTTCTTTCCCCAGAAAATAAAAGCTCTGTGCTAAATACAGTATAGCCGCCATTCTTATTGAATTAGCAAGTTCATCAGTGACAGGGCTTTACTATGCTGGCACCCAGTGTGACCGCAGGAATGTGGGGACGTGTTGAGCTGTTTATTCCTTCACTTAGCCTCAGATTGCTGTAACAACCTCTCCCCCATTTAGCCTATCAGCTGTCAGCTACGACTGGTAAATTCATATCTTTTACTGCTCAGTGCCCTTATCTAAAATTGTGCTTGTTAAGATATCATAAATTAAGCTGACTTTTGGTTTTTTTTTGGTATACAATTCTACACATTTTGACATGTGCATAGACTTGGGTAACACAACTATAGTGGATACTAAACAGTTCCATCACTCAAAAATAAAAAAATCCTTTGTGCTGTTTGTTTGTAGTCACAGTTTCTTCCTACCCCTAAACCCTGACACCCCCAGATCTATTTCCTGTTACCATAGTTTTGTCTTTTTGAGAATGTCATGTAAATGGAATCATTATCTAACCTTCTGGGACTGTCTCTTTCACCTGCCTTTGTGAGTGATCGAAGTCGTGTGTCAAGAAGTCATTCATTTTTTTATTGCTGAGCAGTATTCCATTACAGGGATGTACAGTTGTTTGTTTATCCATTCCTCCATTGAGAGACACATGGGTTATTTCCAGTTTGGGGTGATTTCTAATAGAGCTCCTTAGACTTTTTTGTGTAGGTTTTTATGTGAAGTAAATTTGCATTTCTCCTGGGATGCTAGGTCATCTGGGAAGTGTATGTATGTTTTAAGTTTTTAAGGAACCGCCTGTTTTCCAGAATGGCTATCCCATTTTACATTTCTACCTGAAATGTATGTGAGATCTAGTTGCTTGGTATCTCACCACCCCTGGGTGTTGTTGATACTTTTTTACTTTAGCCATTCTCATGAGTATAAAATGGTAACTTAATGTGGCTTTAATTTGCATTTCCCCAATGACTAGTGATGATGGGTATCTTTTCAAGTGTTTGCCATCCATGTACCTTCTTTGGTGAAGTATCTCTTCAAATCATTCGTCCATGTTTAAAATAGGGTTGTTTGTTTTATCATTGCTAAATTTTAAGTTTCTTTATATATTCTGGATACAAGTCCTTTGTGGATATGTGATTTCCAAATACATTTTTCCCTCAGTCTGCAGCTTGTTTTCTCATTCTCTTTGCAATGTCCTTTGCAGAACAAAAGTTTTTAATTTGGTGGAATTCCAATTTATTACTTTCTTCCTTTGTAGCCTATGCTCTTGGAGTTGTATCTAAGAAATGTTTGCCTAACCCAACGCCATAAGAATGTTCTTTTATGTTTTTCTCTAAAAAGTTTATAGTTTTACATTTTACTTTTAGGTCTGTGATCTATTTTGAGTTAATATTTTTATAAGACGTGAGGTTGTAGTTTGAGATATTTTTTTTTTTTGCATTTGGGTGCCCTTTTGTTCCGATATCATCATGACCCTCTTAATTTAATACCTTAATTCTTTTAAGACATAGAAAATCAGATAGCCAAACTTATTAGAACAGCTCATAGGGATAGAGGCTTTGTCATACCTATTGTGTCTATTCAGTGGTCTTTTCTGTTTGTTTCTCATTCGGAGTTGTGCTCTAGGTGGTTGAGGTACCCTATAAGTGATATCCTGATAACTAAGGTGTCACCATAAAGAAAGAAAACCAAATCACTTATGCTGAAGTGCTATTTCAACACAATTCAAAGTATATGATTGCTGGAATTATGTAGACAGTGTTTACAGACTGATACAAAATTATTGAGTCATACTCTTCTCTCTCCCTTTTATGAGATAATCCCTGTGACCCACATGTTTTTGCGTCATTCATTAATTCACTTAACAAATAGCTGTGAAACACCTGCTGTGTGCTTCGTACTACTCTAGATGCTTGAGAATCAATTAGTAAAAGCAGACAAAAATCGCCCCGTTGTGAAGCTTACGTTCATGTGAGTAATAAATATGTAATTATGGGGGGTGAGCAACTATCATTAATTTATAATAAGAGAGCTAAAGATGTAAAATAAAAATATAAAATAAGATATATAATAAGATATAGTACTAAGATGGTAGTGAAAGGTCTAAATCACACATTTGTAAATATGAGAGTTTTGCTGTTTTCAAGGGCTTAAAAAATAAGACACAAGTTTCAAGTTGTGGGACTTCATTAATTTCTTGTTTATTTTTTAATAACTATTTATTCCAAGGTAATATGTGCAAATAACCATGCCAGTCAAGAGGGACTTTGCACAATAAATATGTCATTTCTTTACTCTGTTTGGATTTCCCTGTGTGTATGCCTACAAGCATGTTAGGTGTTGAAGATAACAGAAAATGCAGCCCCACATATAGCACAGTATGATGCTCTAGGTGAGAGCGATGAGAATTCAGCAGAAACAATTCTGGCTGCCAACATACAAGGCCCTCCCATTGGGCTCCAGGCCTACCATACAGTGGTTAATAGCAAGGATTTCATTCTTCATTTCTGAAACATTTTTTGTATGGAAAACTTCAAGCCTATGCAGTATTAGAGACAACAGTATTAAAAAGGAAAAAAAAAAAGAGCCCACGTAGCCATCTTTCAACTCCAAGAATTTTTAACATTAACAGCAAGGATTATGAAATGAGATACTGGTGAAACGAAGTTCCAGCTCTTTACCTGTTGGCTACGTGACTGAGCTCAAATGACTCACCCTCTTTCAGCTTTAGTTTTCTTATCTGCAAAATGGGGTTAATAACGCTGTGGGGACAGAGCCCCAGGGAGCAGTTTCCAGGCTCTCGGCCTCCCGTGGAAAAGTGCTGGCTCGGGTAGTAGGTGGCCGTCAGCTGTGGCTAGTTGGCCATCAGCTGTGACTAGTTGGCCGTCAGTTGTAACCAGTGAGCCATTAGCCACTGATATAAGTGCCATAGCTAGGCTTGCTGGTTGGTTGGTTGGCAGAGAAGCAGACGGCAGATTGCGGATCGTGTGGCTCCTGCTTCCTGTGTCTCCAACCCCGCCGCCAGCGAGAATATAGTCATATGACTCCTCTATCTATGGCTCCCTTTCGGCCTCACCATATCCTGCGTTCCGGTGCGGGGAGCGGGACCAGAGACCCTGCATTGCAAATGCCATCCCCAGTGTGTGTGTGTGTGTGTGTGTGTGAGTGAGTGTGAGGATCAGGTGAGATAGTGAGATAACGTGCCTGTGATATAGGAAAGGGAATTCCTGTACCCTCTACTTCCTCCGCTATGGTCCCAGCAGCCTGTTTGTAGCACCACAGTTGTTCGTTGTACTCTCTTCGCTAGACCGGGGGACCCTTGAAGGAAGGCTTTGTGCTTTTCATCTGTTTCCACCCTGCCTGGCATATAGAATTCAATAGGTGTCTGTAAGCTAACAGGTGAGCAATTAGATAAGATTGCACAGGAGAGATATTGGAAGATGCTGGTGTATGCGAAAAGTGTACCAAGAACTGTGTATCACAGGTAGAAAAATCTAACATGTGCTCACAAAAATGATACGATATCACCGTAGTGACGTCTAGAGGAAGAGAGTGGAAAGGTGGTTTGGATTCATAGCATAGACCCTGGTGTTTCAACATTATGTAGGTAACCGGTTGCCACTGAGGTTTTCTGAGCCGAGTTATTTTTTCAGTGGATATTGTCAGTAGTTAAATATGTGTTTTGGAAGTACTTAAACAGAATCTTACTGTTAAACAGTGTGATGGGTTGAATTGTTTGCCCCCGCCAAAAGATATATTTAAGTGTTAACCCCCGATACCTAGGAATGTGGCCTTTTTTGGAACTAGGGCCTTTACAGATGGAATCGAGTTAAGATGCAGTCACTGAGGCGCATCCTAATCTAATAGGACTGACGTCCTTACAAGAAGAGGGACACAGAGACGCGAGGGGAGAATGCCATGTGACCCAGAGGCAGAAATTGGAGTGGTATAGTTGGAAGATAACGAATGCCAAGGATTGACAAACACCTGACGTTGGGAAGAGACAAGGAAGGCTTCTCCCTTAGAGAGGGAGCATGACCCTGCCAACAATTTGATTTCAGACGTCTCAGCTCCAGAACTGTGAGAGAATAGGTTTCTATTGTTTTGAGGTACTCAATTTGTAGGACTTTGTTGGTAGCCCTGGGAAATGCATGCACACAGTTTGAGTCTTCCCCAGAAATCTTGTTGGCATTATCAATTTGCACATCTCACATTGCAGGTACAATCTAAAGGTAAACTTTGGCCCTGTTGCCTGTTGAATAGCCAGGAATGCAAAATTAAGAGAGGTCTCGTTTAGAAATATCAACAAGAACTCATGAACTAGAGCTCAGGTCCTACACTCCCTGCACTGAGCATAGCAGGAGATGTACAGAAAGAACTGCACAGAGCAGTACAGATAGTAATATATGAACTTCCTGGGCCAAAGACAAAAGTAAAGTGTAGGAACATCCCTTCTGGTTCTCTTGGCTGCCACAGATTCTCAGGGCTTCGTGAAGCATGTCTAGATGCTGTACTTTTGAGTAAACAGGAGCTGTGTTTGTGTTGTGACAGCAGGCTAGGGATGATTTTGGAAGTGTATTGTGGTGCTTAAAGAGCAGAAGAGGGTGGGGGGAGTGCTGCCTGAGGGCTTGGAGCCCTTCCAGGTCTGTTGTCTTACTGCCCAGGCACCTCCCCCAGCTCCCTTGGAAGCAACCAACAGGGGTGCTCCAGAAGGAGTTCACAGAATGCAGACAGGGACTCAGACAGTCTCCGACTAGTCGGAGGCGGGGGCATCGAGTGAAGAACAGAGTTGACTACACAATGGCTACAGTAAATATGCAGTGACTAGAGACCAATCTTCTGTGACCCGATGTGGAAGGTCTTCCGAGACATGCATCTAGTAGAGTTGACAAAAATAAACAGAATGCAGAGTTGTTGGGTGTGCCTCTTTCCAGCTAATGACCAAATAATCTCCCTGTCAGCTCTCGGAAGAGAAGCTCACATCCCCCAACGTATTGGTTCTGGGCGTAGGAGTCGTTGATGCGATGTGAAGGTAGGGAGGTAAGGAGACCAGGGCATTTTATTAAGAGATAGTGCTAGCATTGCATGGTGAGGCAGCAGTCAGCCTCAGAGCCTCTGCAGTGCTCCTAGGTGGTTTAGGATGCTCTGGGTGCTTCCGGATCATTTCCAACTCCCAGACACAGGTATTATTCTTCTGAATAGGATTGAACCTGAACCCTATTCACTCTTCCTAGGCTCACAACTTCTATTTTGTCTCTGGAGGCTGGAAGAGACCCCTTCCCTGTGATGGGTTGAATGCTTCCTCCCAAACTCAAATGTGGAAATCTCAGTACCTTGGAATATGACCTTATTTGGAAATAGTATTGTTGCAGATATATTTAAGTAAATTAAGATGAGGTTCATTAAGGTGGGTCCTAAGCCAATATGACAGTGTCCTCATAAAAGGGGGCCAGTTGGACACAAAGACATGCACAGAGGGAGAAAACTATGTGAAGATGAAAGCAGAGATTGGGGTGGTGATTCTGCCCATCCAGGAATGCCAGCGATTGCCAATGAAGCACCAGAATCTATGGGATAGGCATGGAACAGATTCTCCCTCACTGCCCTTGGGAGGCATCAGTCCTGCTGATACCTTGATTTTTGGACCTCCAGCCTCCAGAATAAATCAAATAACTTTCTGTCATGTAAGCCATCTAGTTCATAGTATGTTGTTATAGCAGCCTTAGGATACAAATGCACTTGACATTGTTAAGTGTGAAATCAGACATAGGGAACTACGAGCTGGCAGGCAGAGCAAGGGAGCAGATCTTGGGAGCGGGGTCCTCAACTGTGGGGTTGCAATGGAGAGGTTTGGAAGGCTGGTGCATGTCCCACGACTCCATGGACATTGACACCAGCAACCGCCCTGGACCATTTTGTCCCACACATCCCCTTCCCCCCATATGCTGTAACAGTCCCACAGAACAGCAGTGATGGCAGAGAGACCAAGGGAGCAAAGGCTCCAGGTCACATACACACAGAGGAGACATGACAACCAGCTCCTTTTAAATTTAATCAGACTTGAAGTCAGGAAGCTGCCGACTTGAGCTCCCTACGGAATGATATATGAGGATTCCAAGTATATCGGTTATTCTAAAAATAAAAGTAAACATGTGAAGGAAATAAATTAATAAACAAAGTAGCCAAGCTTTCATGAAGAGACTGCTGCTTTTCCTGCCTTAGAAATCTTGCTTCCTCGGGAAAGCCTCCAATTCTTCCACAGACTGACCCTTGTAGGGATGAGTGTGACATTCAGGACTGTCTATCAAAGTGCTTTACTTTTTTCCTCTCTTCCATCTTTTGTTTTCCACCCCAAGTCTTAATGCTTCTTCCTATAATGAGGTAATACCTGTCTTCATGTTAATGCAATGTCTAGTTAATCGATGCTTCAGAAAGGATAATTCCTTTCATCTATAGTGTCTTGTCTCTTAATGGCCATTTTATTATATCTTCCTTGAATATACGTGTCTCAGACCACAAGATATTCATAAAATCAGAGGTTGGAGGACCAATTTTATTTGTTTCAATGAAATGTAATTAGTTGTTGACATTTTGAAAGAGTGAGAGGATATTTATTTTTATAAAGTTTAAAAAGGTGGATTTCCAACTCCAACTGCTCTGAAAAAATTGGAAGTTCTAGCCACACTGGATCCACGTTTCTGCTTGGTCACTTCTGGCTAGAGCTTGGCAGACACTGCCCGCCTTGGGCAGGGCACACGGGCTCCTCTATTTGCTATGGTCTCATCCTGTATGTCTTCCTCCAGACATCACAAAATCTGTCATGACCGGGACTACATCCTCAGGGAACAGCAGGGCTGAGTCCCTGCTGTGGATTTATTCTTTTTTCCAAGGCTGCTTCCTCTTCCTGTCTTCATGTTATTTTCCACATAGCTTTGAAACTATCAAATTCAATTTAAACTCTTCTTGGTGGAGAGCAAACCTGGCTAACATTTACATTAACTGGGTATTAGTAATGTTAGCCAGAAATGGCTGCTTATGTCAAATTTGGCAGAATAAACAGAAATCTGCAACATTAGTATTGCTTAATTAGAATCGCTGGAGACCCATGCCTATTAATACTTTGAGCTTGAGGTTGATGCTTCTCTAACACTAATTAATAAGTAAATATTTCCTTTTAAATTACATTGTATGAGCCAGGTCTCGAGTGACAGAATTGGACAGTGGCTGATACAATAACGGAAAAGAATTAATTTTTATTAGCATTTCACAATTTGCAAAGTTTCTTTGTAGGAGTGTTGCACTTGACGTTGGCTGCTCATCAATCAACTTGGCTTTGGCAATGATGTTTGTTGGAATCTCAGCAATAGCAAAGTGGAATAGGGAGGAAGTGTGGAATGATCTGCTTCTAAGACTGTCCTCGGGAATGGGCAGGAGAATCACTATGTCCCAAGGAGGGGGTGGGTACCAATATTAAACTCAATACAGGCTGGGGTGACTGAGATCGTCAAAGGTGGTAGATGGGTTTCTGCCACAGGAATGCTTATAGGCAAATGGAACTTAGCATCCTCCCTTGGGAAATGTCCACCTGGTTTGAAGCAGGGAGTCCACAGGGGGTTGAGATGGACAGTGACAAGGAAAGCTAGGAAAGTTGTCAGACTCTCAACCTAAAGGTCTGAGGGGCCAGGAAAGAACTCCAGTCCAAGTATAGAACTGAAAAACTTTAGGTATCCAGTAAGTATTTGTTGCAAGAGTGGATTAATAAATCCAGCCCTACCACTTACCAGCTGTGTAATCTTCGGAAAGTTATTCAAAATCTGTGTCAGTGTTTGGTCAGGAAAACAAAAGCCATCTTCGGTATTTAGAAAAGATTTCACACAGGGAATTAGAGGCTGGGAAAGCAAATATCAGGAAGTCTGGAAATACAGGGATTGTAGGGAAGCTGACTCCAGCTGACAGTCCAAGGGGGTGGTGATTCTTCAGAAACCTCCTGGAAGCCACAGGCAGAGGTCGCATCTGCAGCCTGCAGTCTGTGTCTTGGCTTGGCTGCCACCAGAGGCCAGGCGACAATGCTTCTGCTTCTCTCCCATTTTCAAACCCCATAACAGGGCCTTTGTGGGTGGAGTCCAACCCTGAACCAGACAGCGAGCCCAGGACTCTGGGAAATTGAGTTTTCAGTCTTTATGAACCTGGTTACTGGGGGAGCTTAGCAAAGCCGAGCCTGAGCTATTAAACACACTGTCTGCCAAATCTCTCAGGGCCTTTCTTTGTCTGCAAGATGAGAATGAGATTACTGATATCATGAAGTGGTTGGAGATTTATACGTGTTTGGATGGAACATAGTAGGTTCTCAGTTACTGATAACCTCTACTCTGGAGCTTGGAGCACAAAGGAAAAAGCAAAATTACATTCCTAAGAACCACAATGGCCTGTCCAATAAGGCAACATGGTTAAGAGCACGGATTCTGGACCTAGAATGACTGGGATTCATTCTTGACCTCGCTACTTACCAGATGGGTCTCCTGAGACCAGTTATTTAACCTCCTTAGGCCTCAGTTTTATTGTGGGTACAATATGGTACCTTTCTCATAGGGTTGTTATGTAGATTAGGGGGTTAATATAGGTAAAGTACTTAGCTATTATTATCTGTGAATTCTCATTATGTTGTTCTTCTTAAACGTTTTTAAAACTTTGAAGTCCTTTCAGACGTAAAAAGGAGCTGTAAATATGCTATAGAGACTTCCTGTATACCCTTCTTTCAGCTGCCTCTAGTACTGATATCTTACAGGATCATGGCACAATTTTCCAGACTGATTTTCCAGTAATATTCGTAAAGCATTATGGACTAATGACAGATATTACTAGAATTTCACCAGTTCTTTGGCCAGTGTTGCAATATCTAATCCAAAAACCTCACTGTCTTTACCAGTCCTATGTCCTTAGTCTCCCCCAATCTGTGACAGTTTCTCAATATGTTTTGTCTTTCATGACCTTGACATTTTTTTAAGAGAAGTGCTCAGGTATTTGGTAGAATGTCCCTCAGCTTGGCTTTGTTTGATGTTTTCTCATAAATACACTTAGGTTATGTATTTTGGCAAAGATCATTAAAGAGGTGACTTGCCTTTCTCAGTGCATCCCATCAGAGTTACATGATGTCACTACCTCTTAATTCGGTGATGATAACATTGACCATGGGATGAGTTGGTGTCTGCCTCTCTGCCATAAATCATCATTTTCCCCTTGAAAGTAATAAATATTTGGGGGAAGATACTTTAAGTCTATCCCAAACTCTGCTTCTCTTTAAATTTTTGCCCACTAATATTAGCATTCATGGGAGAATCTTATCTACAGCAATTGTTACTGTGGTGTTCTAATAGTGATTGTCCATTTCCATTATTCCATCTATATTTATTCATTGTAATTATCTTGTAAGAAAGAGTTGTCCCTTCTTCCTCTTTGACTCATTCAATCATTTACTTATATCAGTATGGACTCATGACTGTTTCTTTTAGTCTTTGAGTTATATATTATTGTTATTTATTGTTTTGCTCAACTTGTTCCAGCATTGGCCACTGGAGTGCCTTCAGGTTGGTTCCCAAGTCCTTTCAACACCCCGCATTCTTTCTGAGTACTTTCTTACTTTCTGGCATCACAAGGTTCTCTGGGTGCATCTTATAAAGTTTTCTTGGTCCCAACCCCAGAATCAACCACTTCTCCAAAGAGTCCTAATTCCTTTTATTACAGAATGGTGTTTAGAAACCAAGATCTGAAAGGGAGGTCATTGATTTTAATATAGATTTATGAATTATATTGTCTTTGGCTTTCAACACTTTTCTCTCCCGTGTGTGTTTCTGTCATGTTTGTTTACCTGACATGCTCATGAGCTTGTTCAAGGCATGGAGATGCACACAGGTCCTTCCAGTCTGGAGAAGACTCGGACATATACTCATGTGCCCAGAAAGAAAGCATATGGTGAATGATACACACACTTCGAGATATAGGGGAAGCATCTGGAGGGAGGACGAGGAGCCGGAAAGGCTTCAGGTGAGAAGAGATCTCTGCAGAGATCACTGAAGAAGGATCTCTTTCCTTGGGTAGGGGTTTGGGGGATAGCATTTCAGCGAGGCAGGACAGCACTCGCAGGATGCAGGAGTACACAGAGCCTGTGGAGGATGAGCCAGGAGCCCTCCCTGTGTGTCTGCAGTGTTTGGGGCAGGAATGAAGGGGCAGTCCACCGTGAGCCCCAGAAGTCCTGCACGTTCTTGCTGAGAATGCCAACAATATGAGGCCCTAACCACTTCCGACCCAAACATTCAAGCAGCTCTGATTTCATTGTGTTTGCAATGTGCAGCCTTGAGAGCTGATGTAAGGTCTTTCCTCAGTAAAGAACAAGCTTGTTTGTGCTTCTTATGTATGTGGTGAATGCCCGACTTCAGTGTTCCTCTCCTACAATGCAACCCACTGCCTGTGCTGACACCCCCAATGGGCCCTTGTGTCACCACATGGGATGTAGGACACATGAGGAACATGTGAGTACGTGAAGACCTGGCTACTGCTTTCACCATAAAAACTAAAGACCTTTATCTCTGACCCTGGAGTCTTGATTCTTCTGCCAGTATCCATGAAATGATATCAAGGTAGTTTATTAGTTTATAATAAGGAAATATCCCAGACTCTGCACGGCTCTTGTTAAGAGAGGAGTGGGAGATCAAGTTGGGAAGGCAGGTTGCATTTCTGGCAGGAAGAGCCTGAAATCCATTTGGGTCTTGTGTGCAACCTGCTATGGAGACGTAAGGAAAGTGGACCCTGGCTTCTGTCTTCCCTTTTCTCCAAGTGAAATACTTTTATTCATGGCTCCAGTATGATGGTACACATTAATTATTTGTAAAGTCTTATTAGATGCCAGTTTATTTAGATGTCTGAGGATTGTGTTGCTCTTTCTTTGTCTCTCTAGTGTTTGTGGGTTTAGGATAGTAACTAGCACAAAGGCACTACTTAAATCTTTTAATGATTTAAATCTTTTTAATGATTCCAGGTTGAATTAAACTAAGGGTAATTACACAAGGGCATGGTGTCCACCAGTTGCATGCAGCAGAAGGAATCAAAACCAAGTTTGCTGATGCAAGAACTTGGCGTAATAGAACTTTGAGAGAGCAGCAAGTCATTAAAGGTCCACAGGCTAGACAAGGCACCTGGGAAGTGTGACATTTAAAGCACGGTGCAGGTCAGAGGCCAGATGTACAGATAAGAACCAGATTTAAAGATTTTTTTACAAATAAATGCTGAGTTGTAAGGCTAGACGCAAAACCCAGAGCATTGTAAGCAGCTGAAAAACAGGAGACCTGAAAGGGCAAGATGGATTCAGGGCAAGGTGAGCAGAGACTCAGGAGATAGGAAAGACCTTGGTCACTGAGGTGAGCCCTCAGCCAGCAAGAGGTTTGATCCGTCTCCTTCCCCAGGCAGAGCCAGTCCCATGTGTGACTCCGTCAGAGCCACAAGTGGCGGCAAGCTGAGAAGAAGGAGAGGAAGTCAGTTCTTTGCAAGTTAGTCCTGGCTTAACTCCTGGATGTGAAGTCAAAAGGGGAGAAGTGCTTTGAAAATGACATCTTATTTTTGAAACACTGTAGTAGATTTTCTTGAAGGAGAATAAAATTGTAGCACATCTTTCTTAGTGTGTCCTCATTAAACCCTGAGTCTGCTGACATTTATACTTTTTGGCATCTGCATTTTGCCAGCACATCAGACCCTGATGATCTTTAAAGAGTGATGCTATTGGTGAGAACAGTGTTGATCAACATCGTGGTACTTGACACCAATGACAACCTCTAGATACCCATAATAGTCTCGGAAAAGTATATCAGGCTATGAAATTAAAAATATGTTTCAAATTCAAAATGTGAGATAATGGTTTGGGGGAAGCTGACAATGTAGAAATTAGCTTCTAAAAAAAGACACAGTCTAGAAATAGACACATGCCCCCTCTGTCCTGGCCCACATAACCCCAAATTTGGACCCTCACATTTGTAACTCATGTGCATGTGTCAGTGCCAGTTGGCAGTATTTTGAACACTTCAGCAGTTCTCCATGCATCCGTTTGAGTTGGGGCTGCGGCTGAAGCTCTATTTCAATGTATTTTGTTTTTCCTGCCATTTCAACATGAAGTCATGAGCTGGGGACCTTTTCCAAGAAAGTCCCGCACGTAATTTATTTTCACCCTCTTCCTGTCCTATTTGCCATATCATTCGATATCTCTGTAAATCTTTAACTCGAGGTCTCGGGGTCATTTCAGTGAATCCCAGAATGTCTAACAATGATTTTGGCACAACATTTGGGAAGCGATCCAAGGAAGATGGACCTTTTGGCTTCCGTTAGACTCATGGAGAGATTTTAGAAGAAAGTGAACACTGGCTAGAGGAGGCAAGGAGAAAATTACATCACACAAATTCCATTTCTCCTAAACTTCTAGCTCTTTTTCTAGGTTAGGTATTATAATTTTCTTTTCTCCTTCTTTCCTTCTTCACGGTCTTCAAATTTCTTTTCTTTTCACCTCCAATAGTGTATCTGATAATTGATACACTAGGGTTTGGCTGAGTGATATATAAGCAAGTTTGGTTTACCAGCAGAAATAGTCATAATCATGTAACAGAGGAATAAGCCGGCAAGTGTCTTTGATTAGTATAACTAAACGACAGGATGGTTTTTCACTTTCCTTTTTACTTTAAATCTAGTTTTTCTTTGTAAAAGTCATACATTAATAGTTCCAAATGGGAATACAGGGAGATATGTCACCCAGCCCTGTATCTAAAGCCACCCACTTCCTCTCCTTGGAGGTAATCATCAGTTTCTCTTTATCCTTTCACAGGTACCTGGTGCATATATCAGTGTGACAATGGAAGGTTAACATTAGGCACCAAGAAACAAATCAGCTGCATGTGAAAGGAGGTGTGATAGTACGTCAGCAGGTGATACTGGATCTCTTGTTCCAGGCAAAGATTATATTTGTTCTGTAATAAAAAGGTACTTTGTGCTTTAAAACTCAGGCAATGGGAAGTCCAAAGGCAATTTCAGGCTGGAGAGAGAGGAGATAAGATGGTGACATTTTAGGAATTACAGAACCTTCCTTGTAGTCTCTGATATTTTTATCCAGGTAAGATATGATGAAGATGAAAACCAAGGCAGTGGCCAAAGGACCTCTTGAGTCATCATCCTGCTACTCATATGGAAAGGTGGAGCGGGAAACCCAGCTCTGGTTCTGGGGGGTCAGACCAATCAATAGACCCTTGAATACTGATATGCATAATTGTGTCTGTGATTCACCTGGGAGATCTTGCTAAAATGCAGTTGGTGACTGTGAGTCCTGGGTGTGGCCTGAGTGTCTGCATTTCTAACAAACCTCCATGCGCTGCTGGTCCTCAGAACACACTTTGAATACCAAGGACCTAAACAGATCCCACCTCCAGAGACTCTGTTTCCATGGGTGTAAGACAGAACTCTGCCTTTTGATGTCTCTTCCTACCTTGAAAGGTAATGCTACTGTAGGTTGACCTTTGGACACACTTTGAGAAACCCGGTTCCTACACCTGGAATTGTCTTTCTTTCACATAAATAGCAAGGAGAACATGATTGCAGCAGAAAATAAAGAAGACATGGGGAGGCAGAGGGTTCAATCAAGTGCATATTCCGCAATTGAAATGAAACTTTGCTTCTCACCAGTGAAAAGATTTTCTTGGAAGGAGGATCACGGGACTTCCTCCATTTCCCTGCTTTAGACTTTAGGATATTAGGTACAGAGAATGTCACTCAACACACTATTCCTTGGAATTTTTCCTTCTCCATGAGCTTTGGTTCCAGTCATCTACTCTTTGACTTATCCCAATGAAGCCAGAGGTAAGGTCTCAGGGCCCCGGATTATGGTGAGCTGTCCTGTAGAATCTCATCCCAGGACACCCAGATGCCCTCACCAAGGCTGATTTTGTCCTTGGACTTAGATTAGGGTTCTAGATGTATAATGTGCAAATGCTAAAAGGGAATGTACTCAGATTTTAGACATAGTCCTGACCTCTGTTCAGTTAACAGTGGACTCTGGTTCAGAATTAAGTTGGCTTCAGTGGAATGAGTAAGTCGTGTGTATTTCCATTTCCTGAGAAACTGGACTCTTTCTGTGAACTGGGGCACCTTTGGGAGGGCTTCCCAGGACATCTGCCTGGAAGTCATGGACATGTTGCCCGTGTGCATCTGCTTCTGGGGCTCTGTGGGGCAGCTGGCGAAGCTTCCATTGGGCGTGAGGGAGAAAGGATGGAAGTGGCTGTAGATGATGAACTTCAGCAGGCATATTTGAGACCCGGGCTTAGGAGCTTCATGTAGAAATGACTTCCCTTTTCTCCTCGTTGCTTGCCAAGCCCCAGCTGAACAGGATAAGGGAAGTAGCGTGGATCGAATTCTTTGCTGCTTTGTGCCCCCTTGTGTTCAGTGTGCTGTTTCTAATCATAACAACTTGACCACACACAAAACCCTGAGGCAGACAAGGAGGGATTAAGTTCTCCATAACTGTGCACCTGCCACTGCTAATGTAGGAAGTGAAAGTGACATAAATGCACTCCATCCCACGCAACACAGAAACAGCAGCCAAAAAAAATCCCCTTGCAAAATGCCACCAAGACGCCCATTCAGCCCACACCCTTACACGGACACAGCCGCTGAGCACCTGGCCTGTGGAATATCATGCCACACATCTCACAAGCCTCCTTGCTCAGGATGGGAGCAGGGAGATTTAGGCATTGGCACACTATCCATAGCCCTTCCAGTTTTCCTACTTTATTTAATTCTCTCAATACCTGTTTGAAGTGGCAGTAAAGGTATTATTATTATTTTCCATAATAGTAAAGATTACACAAGCCTATATTATGGGTTGAATTGCATCCCCTCCAAATTCATATGTTAAAGTTCTAAACCGTAGTTCCTCAAAATGTGAACTTATTTAGAAATAAGGTCATTGCTAATGTAATTACTTAAGATTACATTATTAGGAGGCACCCCAATTCAGAATGACTGGTGTCCTTATAAAAAGGAGAAATTTGGGCGCAGACATGCACACAAGGCAGAACTCCATGTGAAGACGAAGGCAGAGCTCGCGGTGATGCTTCTATAAGCTCAGACATACCAGAGATGGCCTGCAGACCACCCGAAGCCAGGGAGAGGCATGGAATAGATTCTCCTTCTGAGCCCTTAGAAGCAAACCAAACCCTGCTGACACCTTGATCTTGGACTTCTAGCCTCCAGAACTGTGAGATGATAAATTTCTGTTAACTCACCCCGTTTGTGACCTTTTGTTATGACAGTCCTAGCAAACTAATACAGTGTTAGCAACACTGTATTGCTAACCTACCCACCCTAAGGAGCAGTGTGGGTACACGAAACAGCTTTTGGGGGATCTTGGTTTATACTGCTAGTGCCTTGTTTGTCCCAGTGAGAGCTGTGATTGTGAGGGCCATGGCACTCTTACCATTTGAAAAACCAATGAGGAAGCACCTTTATCTCCCCTGTCCCCCAATTCAGTCCACTCGGCAACATCAATTTCTAAACAATCATTCCTCTCCACCCCCAGATCACCCGAAGAACGGCTTTTGTCACTTATTCTCAGGCTATATTCTGTTCTGGTTACTACTGCTGCATAGCAAACTGTCCCGGAACACAGAAATTTAATGCAACATATATTTTACTGTGTCTCATGGATTCTATAGTTCAGAAATTCAGTCAGAGCTTAACTGGGTGATTCTTTTGTTCCTCCTGGCTTTTTCCAAGGTGCATAATTCTTAGCTGGCAGAAGGGCTGGTCTGGAGGAACCAGGACCAACTCAGTCATAGGTCTGGTGACTTGGTGGGGATAACTGGAAAGGGGGGTCAGCTGGGACTGATGACTGAAGTCCTTTCACAGTGGCTACTGATTATAAGGACTTCTTACATGGGCACTGGCTTTCCCCAGGATAAGTGTCACAAGAGAGCCAGGTAAAAATTGCATCGCCTTTTATGACCTAACCTTAAAAGTCGCAAGTACCATTTCTACCACAGCCTATTGGTTAAAGCTGTCATAGAAGGTTACCCAGATTCCAGGGGAGACTTCAAAGTCTTTGTCTCTTGATGGGATTAGAATCAAATAACGTGCATCCATTGAACAACAACAACACTAGCACTCTACCTTCCCATCTCTTCAGGAGCAAAGAAAATAAGAAAAAAAATCTCTACTTTCCTCCAACTTCTACTCTTGTGTTCCTAGAGCTCAGACAGAAATGGTGGGCATGAGGTACCCCCCAAGGTGTACTCATAGATGCTTATTTGCTTGTTTTATGGCTGAAGCTGTGTTCACAGAGGTCAAAGTCTGGCCCATGCAGAGTGTCCACCTCCAGGTCAGCCACCTCTCAGGAAGCCCAAATGGAGACCAGAAGGGGTTAACAGGATGCTTCACAAGTCAGCAAGATCTTAGATATTTATTGTCTTAACCCATCATCTTTGTGCTTCAGAAATTAGTTAGCAGCCTCCCAAGGGCTCTATCATTCAGTATCTCTTAAAGAAAGCCATGAAAGAATCTTCACCTGGTCTGTTTACTGTCTGCATGTGGTTCAATGACAGGCTGAGTCATCTGGAAGAGCAAGGGTCCCAGGAGACATGAAGACCACACCACCAATCTGTGCCCTTCGGAGCATACATCTCTCAAAACCTTAGCTCTATAAACAAAAATCATGGGAAAGGGGACTGGATTTTCTATTTGCCTCCTTTGGCACTCTCTTTTGTTGTTCTAGTCTGTCCCCTACTTCCATCTTGCTCTGCCTTGTCAATGGTCCCTAGGCTGTTTGAATTCGCCAGAACGGTGACTGTCCCCGCAGAAGCCTCAAGCTAATGAGGCCCATTAGATTCAAAGCATTCTACCACTTACTTGACCCTATAATACAAGGAACAATACAAAAACAGATCATATGCAATTGTTATTTAACCCCAATAGTATAGCCGTGTGTGTACCTGTGCGTGCATGTATGAGTGAATGAGAAAGAAAGGGTGAGAAGGAGGGAGAGAGAGAGTCTTAAATCACCATCTAGGGCAGGGGTGTCCAAACTTTTTCCAATGGTTTTCACCAAAGGCCATATGTGGTAAAATACACAAACAGCCGGGCCACTCACTTGAAGTGAAGTACGTATTGCCTCACCTGGTTTATTTAAGTAAACTAAATATACTTTTGGAATTTGCTGCGGGCAAATAAAAAATGGATTGTGGGCCGCAGTTGGCCCATGGGCCGCAGTTTGGACACCCCTGATCTAGGGATTAAGTTTCTTGAAGATAAAAACTATATGATATTCACATTTACCTTTGCAAAAATCAATTTTAATGTGTTTAACACATAGTAGATATTCACCAGGTTTGTAGGAAGATGAATGGGAATAAAGAGGGATTGGTCAAGCCCAGTCTACTTTTTTTTTTTTTATTGCTTTCAGCTGGAAACCTTGAATTATAATGAGTGGCTGGGAAGTGAGTGGGTTGGTGGGTAGGCTACCTGGGTTAGCTTTCGACATAAGTGATAAGTACAAGAAGGGGAACTAGATTGATCACCCCCTTTTAAGCATGGAGAAATATTGTCAGTGTTCGGGGTCACGTGTTAGTGGAGAGAGGCAGGGATAGACTGTGCATTTGGGGCTTCCCATGAAGGAAAATACTGGTTTCAGTGCATTATTCAAAACTCGTTGCCTATGTGTCCTACTCAGGCCTGCTTCCCAGGTACTTACAGCAGTCTGCTTCACAGAAATTTGCCATTGAGATTTCAACACCATCATTCTACTGACACTTCTCTAAAGTGGACTGATAAACTTGAATTCTAAAACCAGTTAAATTTTATTAGTCTTAATTCTTCTAGATTTTATTGGTCAACCATAGCCTATGCACAAGTTTTTGGAAAACAGTTATTTTTTTATATAAATTATAGCTGCTCATGATTAGTTTAAAAATCCACCCCTGATGGTAGTTCCTGCTGCTCTGGTGAAGGCCTTGGGGGCTTGTAGTCAGACAAGTCACATCAGGACATCACTGTCTTCGAAAGCTTTAGTGACAAGGTGGTAGCCAAGTTGGATGGAGCAGTGGACAGAACGGGGAAAATAGTCATAAGGTCTTGGTAATAATTCAGTTGGGACCTAACATAAGCTGATACGACCTGGACACAAACGTCATTCTGAAGAAGAATAGACAGTTTTGAAGAAAAATCAAAAATATTTGTTGACTGACTAGATAAAGAAAAAGAAAACTTGAGATGGTTTCTAAAGTTTTGAGTAGCGTGATTGTGTTATTACAGCTGACAGAAACTGAGAAGTCTGAAAGGGGATTTGGTTTAGGGGGAAAGATAAGGTTTGGTTTTAGCCTAAGTTGGAGGTGTTCTGGATAAGAACTATTACATTGTAGACTATGGGTTAGTGATACTTCTGAAACCTGAGCTTCCTTCCCCTCTTTTTGTGCCCGAGAAGGAGGCCTCATATGGTCAAATTATAGCAGACCTTGGCGTTCGGGGTAAAGGCACCAGGGAAGAGAGGTGGTTAGTGCTCTCTTCTGCATGCAGTCCCCGTTTCCCTTTTGATTCTTGTCAGTGGTAGAACCGTCTCTTATGCAGCTGGTGTGGTAAGGGGGATGCTGGAACTTTTCCTGTTATGGAGGTGTTTTATTTTATCTTTAAACCCTTCCCACCCTTCACGCACACACCTTATATACCCAGAGAGGAACCAGGGAAGAACCTTCCAGAAAGGGGCGGGGTGAAGGGGGAGCTCACCCTGACCATGTTTTTTTTTCCTTCCCTGGTCTTAAACTTGTTGGATAAAATGAGTCTTTAGATTTTACATGTGGTCCAAAGGTAGGAGACCAGGGAAGTGTCTGAGTCCAAACTTCAAGCTGGAAATCATGCTTCTCTGTCTGGAGATGTAGGAGGAGGGCCAGTCCCCAATAGGGGAGGGCATGGTAGTCAAGGACTTGAACCTGGACTTTTTAAAAATGACTGACATATAATTTTGCTGGTGCTTCAGAGAGCAGAGAGGCGAAGATATAAAACTGCCAGTTACTCATGTTCAGAGGATCATCCAATATGTGATTATTGATGAAATCTGTGAAGGAAAATACGCTGAAAGAAAAGACAAAAAAATGGAAGTGTCTCACAACCCAACAATTCCACTCCTAGACAGTTACCCAATAATAATGGGCACATATGTTTACAAAAAAAAAAAAATCTATAAGAAATGTTATAGCAGACAAAAAAGGAATCAACCCAAGTTGATCAATGATAAATGGATAAATGAATTGTGGCTTATTCACTCAAGGGAATACCATAAACCATGAGAATTTAGTCACTACGAGCCACATGACTGACTCACAAGCGTAGTGCTGAGAAGAGGCCAAAATCAAAAGAGTGCATACTGTATGATTACATTTCTATAAAGTTCAAAAACAAGCAAAGTCATCTTTATTGTCAGAAGTCACCATAGTGGCTACATTTAGGGAGGACACGCGGGCTCCTAAGATTCTGTTTTTGGTTTTTTTTCGTTTTTTTCTTGATCTGGGTACTTGTTTTTTTTGAGGTATACCCTTATGACTCATGTCTGTATATATGTTAGGCTTGATAAAATTTGCAAAATGGAACAAAAATCTGAGCTCCAAACTTTGGGGAAAGATCTCTTACACCCTTGTTGTCTGAGAATTGCCAGTCTCTGGATTAGTGCAATGGTGTCTTGGACTCTGCCCAAGACTCTTTCTTTACTTTAACATCACTTCAGCTGGCAAATAATGCAAAAGACATCTCTGAGATCCAAAGTAATGATGACATAAATGGAGCAGATGTGGCCACACGTGGCCCTCAAGTATCTACAAGGACAAATTTAGTGACCTCAGCAGCCCAAAGGCGGTGGAGAATTCACTGAAAAGTGGGGGTTGTGGCCACTTGAATTTTACTCTGGCAAAGGTGGTGGGCAATGGGGTGAAATTCCCCTCAGCTCAGTCTGCCCACCACCATGTTCTGTTTCTTAACACACTATCAGGCTTCGCACAAGTTTGAGGGCCACTGGCCTACCACAGTGTCATGGTGAGAGTCAGTGTCAGAGATAGTATGGGTGGGCGGGATCACATCCACGTAATGTTAAGATTTGTATCAGACTCATGGCCTACAATATATACTCATGTACATTAGCATTTATTTTATCATAATTTGTAAGTTTTCATGTAATAACCAATGCAGTTTCTATAGGAAAGTGTAAAAAACACAGAAATGAAAATAGGCTTGAAGAAACTGAACTCAGTTGGTCGAAACTTGGACCTCTCCGTGCCATACTGGACTGGATGGCAAGGGGCTGAAGCCAAGGTCTGTGTCTTTAGCACCTTTCCTTCTCAGCACCTCGTACAATGCCTGAGCTCATGAAAAATCCATCATGACACAGGAGATGTTGTAAATTTAATTTGCTTTGTGGTTTGTGGTCCACCTTAGTCACTGTCAGCCCAGGTTGCCCTAGAGTGGGACAGCAGTACTACCATTAGAATGGCTGCATGGATCCTTTGGAAAAACCAGAGATGACTTTGATCCATCTGTAAACTCACTACTCATTGGCCCCTTCCTAACCAGGTCTTTTGCTGTGTAAATTTGTCTTAATCATCTACAGATAATTTAAATCTCATTATTAGATAGAAAATGTTATATCTTTAATTGAAAATCCCTAGTTTGTTTTAGGACTCAGAGTTGTCACTGATGTGACTGACTGTATTATTTTCATTAAATAGCAGGTAGACGTCAATATCAGTATTCTAAAATTGTAGTTCAAAGGAATTTTAAGAGAAAAGAATCACTAAGATTTGATATACACGATGCATACATAATATATTTTGTACGTATCTATGCATATCATTTGGGTGGAGATTACTCCATCTATTGCAAGAAAGTGCCACAGGTATTTAGTTTGTGCTACTTTTACACTTTTTACTCTTGGGAGAGTTAATTACAAACAATTTAATTAAGATCTCTAACTCATTAATGTTCTAGTAGCTTAGCGAGTTTGGGTTAGCTCAGCAGGTTGCAAAGGTTTAATTTTATCAGTTATCCTCCCATTAACTCATCTACCATCAGTACTGTTCTTGTTTTTTATCCTTTCCTGCCTGGGGTACTGACAGAATTTAAAATATCATTAAAACTAAGAATTCAGGAAAGACTCCGTTGGTTGCCACCTGTCCCTCTGAGGCTTGGATTTCCATTTTGAATCTTTAGAATACAAGATCAAGGATGTCTCAATAATGTTTTCTTCAATGAGACCAAACAAACAAAAGCCATATTTTATTTTTGATTAGAGTATGAGCAATAACATGATTTTCATTAGCTTTGTGAGAAATACAGATTTCAAAGACGGAAAACGTGATCTATAAAACGCAAACACTAAGTTTTTGCTGAGAGTATCACAAGGAATATATATAGAGGGTACCAAAACAATGTATATACATTTTAGGAAAGGAAAACTATTGAAATTGTAATACTCAATATATACTGATAATAAAAGATGAATACAGGGTATGTTTAACTTCTGCAATTGCCATGTTTCCCGGAAAATAAGATCTAGCCAGACAATCAGCTCTAATGCATCTTTTGGAGCAAAAATTAATATAAGACCCGGTCTTATTTTATTATAAGACTGGGTATAGGATAATATAATATAATATAATTAATATAATATAATTAATAAAATATAATATAATATGATTAATATAATATAATGTGATATAATACCAGGTCTTATTTTACTATAAGACTGGGTATAATATAACATAACATAATACTGGGTCTCATATTAATTTTTATTCCAAAAGATGCATTAGAGCTGATTGTCCGGCTAGGTCTTATTTTGGGGGAAACACGGTGCAAGAGGTGCTCAAGGTAGTTAACATGAGCATCCAGACACTTCTGATTACAGCTTGGGCAAACTACAAGTTGACCAAAGTGTCCACTTGCATACATTTTTTTGGCACCTCCAGTGTGTGTGTGTGTTTGCTGTATACACACACACACACACACACACACACACACACACACACACACATATATATCATGGGGGAAAATACAAATCAAGTCTTAAGGAAATATTTTTCTGTTTATTCTTTCTGAGAATGTTATATATAGGCACAATTTATACCTTGATCTCAACTATCACTAACTCAGACTGTCTAGAATGCAATACATGACCTGTGAAATGCAAACTTACCTGTTAAAAGTCAATACAGGTTTTTGTATTTTTTTAATTGACCTTTTTCAGGTATCAATGGTTTAGTAAGCAAGGAGCCATTAGCTTTCTGATTTAAATAGTAAATAAGGAACAGTTAATGTTGTACTATGCTGTTTTTTTTCAAGACTCTGACCATTAATCTTATATTCTGTTATAACCATGATGTTTACTAATAATTATTGGGCTTGATTCTTGTTTCCATTCATGGGGGTGCTGGGGGATGGATGCCAAGCTTTGTGAGGCCGAGCTTTGTGATGCTGTATTTAGTTAAGCAAAAATGGTTAAAAAAGGAAACACACTTAGTTCTTTATTCGTTTTCAATTCTTCAAGCCTTGCAATGAAATAACCTAGAAGCATTTGTTTTGAACTGTATAGATTCTAATATTCTGAAATAGTATCCATAAATGATTGTATATTCATAAAAATATGATAAATTCAAAGCATCTTTGTAAAATTAGTGGAAAAATAGAAATAGTTTTCTTTAACAACTTAAGATTAGCAATTTAAAGATTAGGTAAATTCAGATTAGCAAAAATATTAATTGTGAATGGATAAAGAAATAAGAAAGGAACAGCTAAGAAAAGGACTGTGGGCCTCTGAAGATAAATCATACTGTGACCCAGGCAGATTAGGGATACTGAACAAATCAATATATAGAACTCTTAGTTACTTTGAATTTCAGAAAACAAAAAGTAATCTTTTTGGATAGTTTTGTCCAGTGCAGTACTTGGGACACTTTGTCCTGAAAAAGTATTTATTATTTATCTGAAACTCCAATTTAACTGGGTGTCCTGTATTCTATCTGGCAACCCGAGGCCCAGAGAACTTACAGGTAATGGGGTTCAAGGGCACACCGCTCCTTTTGTATCACAATCACCACTAGAAACTGGGTCTCACAACATCATATTATTTCCATTCTGTGACATCCTAATTATTCTATGGACAAACAATGTTAATCAGTAATTTTTAAAAGTAACCCTTTTTTTTTTCTTTCATTTTTTCAGATGGCTCATGTACAGACTTTTCTGTTTCAAATGAAACAGAAATGACACCATTAAAAACCTTAAGATAAAAGCCTCATTCGGTTCTCCTGATGATTCTGTAAAAAGGGTTATTTTAACATGGAGTATCAAAATTGTTCTTCACTCCGTGATTTTTATGGCCAAGTAATTTGACCGTGTATTAAAACTTAAGGAGAATTATGACCAGAAAAATGACAATTAGGGATCAGACTTGCAATGTAAAACTTTAAATACTCTCATAAAAGCCATTTTCTCCCCTCTTCTCTATTATTTTACCATCAAAAATGAAAGCAGAGGATGGCTACTTACTGACAAAATGTACAAACAGTGTCTGAAAAGACAATGATTTTTGCAGCTGAGAAATCTAAATGGAAATGGGCAGCAGTTTGTTTCAGTGGCTGTGATTTTATAACCTAAAGCTGTGTTTTCTGGCAGGAAAATTCAGTGCCTGGATCAGAAGTGTGAAAACATGAGGTCCTCTGCAGGATGCTGGGAAATGAGGCTGGTGGTTCCCACAGCCTTTGAGGCCAGACAGTAAAACAGTGGCCAGTTTAGAAAAAACAAACAAAAAAAACACGTAAGAACCTGAGTCTAAAAACCACACTGCAATTTGTTTCCTTATACCATCTCGATGGTTTATCTGGAAGGGAAATTACAAAGGGGCTGATTTACTTCACTCTGCACCTAGTGACTTAGGGCATGGGGGCTGATAGCCAGTGGTGGGAGGAAGAGTGTTGATCTATTCAATACGGTGCAATTTGGGAAGCTCCTATCTGTTAGGCTAGGTGCTCAGGCTTCCATCTCTCAAAGATGCTACTTAATTTTCTTCTAGAGATATATCCTGAAATATTTGCAAATAAATATGATATCTGGGATTTGCTTCACAGAGATCTTACTGTGAGAGAGGAAAAATGAATGAAATAAGTTAGCCATGAGTTGATATGAGTTGCAGCTGGGTTTGAGTACATGGCACTTAATTATACATCCTTTCTAGTTGGTATATCTGAAAATGTCTATGATAAAGAGGCAAAGTGTGTGTATGTGTGGGAAAGGGTGGAAATAGAGACAGAGGTAGGAAGAGAGAGAGAGAATGATATGGAGACTAGAAAACAAGGCAGAGGTGCCTGGGAAAAGTGGAACAACCTGAGAGAACAGCTTGTTTCAAGACACCAATTTGCAAAACGGAGGAGGTTCAATTCTTGCTCGGTGACCTCAGGAATGTGAAGGAGGCACAGTCAGGAACAGGGAAAGCTCCCAGAATTACTCCTAAAAATTAGTGAGAAGGTTTGTGAAGGGTGGAGTAGGGGAGAGTTCAGCCAGTCTGCTTACGAGGGAGGCCAGAACTGCCCACTCTAATTCACCTATAGAACCCATTATACTTTGAGTGTCAAGTTCTTAGAGATCTACTTTCTAGGACCTAGCAAAGACAGCTTGGAAAACCACTGCCAGAGGAATTATCCAGTGTTAGAGAGAGCAGGATGCAGTTGTCCTGCCCTCCTCCTAGAAAATTGCAGGCCCATGAGCTCCTAAGCCAATGTTCCTTTGTTCTCTGTAATTCAGCACCCATTGGTCCTTCAACATGGTCAGTATTTGATAACCCCCAAATGTTTGCCGAGCACGGCATTGAGTGCTTGGAGGACTAGGGACTCGCTGTACCTGTCTTTGCAGAGCTTAAAGGTTTGTTGATGACTTTACAGTCTTGCAGAGGGGAAACAAGGGAACATGCATGACCTGTAGGAAGTGAATCAAGAGTCCTCTCTTTAAATGTAGCCATTTAGTGACAAAAGAAAGCTGAGTTTGAAACTAGTCCCTCTCTGTCCTTCATCGGCTGGGTAATCTAATTTGAATGCAAGGAAGTCTGGCAGTTGCAAATGCTAGCTGGCAATAGAAGCGCATTTTCATTGACTTCCTGGGATTCTTTGCCTCCCTCAAATATTTTGGATACAGAGAACATGGCACAGATTCTTTAGTCGGTGCTAATGATGAGAAGAACTGCATAATGGAGAGGGCGCCTCATCCAGACAGAGAGAAGTCGCGCAGATGAACGCAGCCGATCAAAATGGAGGCCGCTTCCAAGGCTGCCAGGCTGGCGACTACGAGCGGCAAAGACTGTGACATCCAAGTGTCACAGCTCCAAAGTCGTGGAGTCTGCCAATTGAAGACAATTAGCAAGCGCGACTTCTCAATTGTGTTGACAGATGAGGGAGAAAAATCAAATAGATGTGAGAGCTGTGTTTATCCTGCTGCAGTGTTTTGCAATATTATGTCTATTGATTTGCTTTTTGTTCCTGAGTTATTGGGTGGATGGTACGCTGCTCTGCCTGTCAACCCGGCAAGCTTGCTCTCACAGCTGCTTGTCAAGGGAGAATTTCTACACAAATCACCCCAACCCGTCTCACAGGGGACATTAGGCCAAAGATACTCAGTTATGATTTAACGGAAAGGAAAAAGAAAAAAAACTAGAGCATGTGGCTCAATTTTCTTTTTATAACAATTGGTTATAGCTTTTGAATTCTGTGATGTGGCGCAGCCCGCTGTAATTGGTTTTGCGAGTATTCTACAATCCGGGAAGGTAGGCTGGGTTTGTGTGCCTTTTATTTGTTGTCCTGGCTGACCCTCCTGCTACAATGTGATATGAATGCCCATTGCCTGACAATACATTGCAACACCTCACAAATTAAGAGACAGCAGTCAGTCATTGAAAGGGTATGCTATTATTTTCAAAGAATGCGGAAGCTCAGAGCCAGCCACGATTGTTCAAGAAATAGAATTGATGTTTGCCGTTTTGACTTTCTGTCTCTTGTGGTTGCCCCTGTACACCTGGGCACAGAGGGGCCTCTCATGCTTCCCAGGGTGGAATGCTGGCCCTAACTGGGCCCCTAATAAAAGTGGATCTAATTCATGGACCAGTCTCAAAGAGCCCTAGGGAGGAAACCCACTTGGTATAACTCAGGACTATATGATGAAAGCTTTATACTCAGCCCTTTGCGTCACATTTGCTTTGGAGAGAGGGCCTTATCTAAAGGAGTGACACTCGTGACAGGAAATTGGGAAGCTATGACAAGAGAATAGGGGAGGAATTGGGGGCCTCAGGACTTGTGAGCATCCTTCAAATCAAATTTCACACTCGTCTTCCTTCTTTTATGTGTAGCTCCAGTCCTGCAATACACCCGAATTATGAAACAAATCCTTGTACCTCACCCCCATATTTATTAATTTGTTTTCACATGCTCCACCAGTGGGGACAATTGTGGAGTCTCTCGGTTCAGAATCCCTTCATCCAGGCTTCAAGGCTTCCTCTCTATGGAATGGGTGTCAAGCTGGGCTGAGAAGCTCCAGAAGGCAAAATCACATCCATCTTGGCTATAAAATTAAAATTCTGCATTGTCGGCATGTGTTCGTGTGTACACATTTCTCCGTGGTATTACATATCGAAGCCTTTGTGTCCAACTCATTCGCTGGTAGAGAGTTAGGTGCATTTAGGAAGATGCATTACTTTCCTGCAAACAACACAGGGACTGTTAAACAAACAGCAGGAAGACGGCTCAATTTTAAATAAAATTTACAGGCCCAGAATGAATGCCCCTCCCTAAACAACTCACTTAATACTAGGGAATTTCTTAGGCACTGGGGATTAGAAACACCGATTCTAAAGTTAATTACAACACATAAACATGTATTTAAAAAGATAATTATTTGACATTATTTTGGAACTTGACTGAAAATTGCTTTCTAAGGACAGAGCTTCTTCTACAGGGCCTTATATGACTTAGTATATGATGAAAAGGCATGTATCACACAGCAAGTGGGACTCTTTCATAGCCGCATATTCCTTACAAAAAACAGTGTTTCCAACTCTTTGTTCTGTCTCCCGTTCTGTTATTTCCTCTCTCCAGAGTCTTCTTCTCCTGCTACCTAAAATGTCATAAATATCATCATGGGAGAGAATGTGGTCTAGTGCCGTTTTATTAAAAAGTCTCACACTTTTTGCAGCCAAATCATCACTAACATATGCCGTTCCCAGCCTGTCCTCTGTTCCAACAGGTTCACAGGGAATAACATCAGTAGCATTGAACACTTCACAATTTTCAAATGCTATTTTATTCATTTAGACACATAGCCACCTTGTGCCAGTTATGTGCACAAGATGCTATAAAAATACAAATTGGGTCCAACAACAAATTCCTGTCCTCAAAATGCTGACCATCTAGTTGTGATTGGATGTTCACAGGAGAACATTTTTAATCACACTCTAACAAAAGGCAGGCATTTCAAGAACAGCCAAGGCTACTTCATGACAAGGAGAATGCCTCCCACATTCACAGGTTTGGAAGGTTGTGAAATGTGGCCACATTGAATCCTTCCAGCATGTCTGTGATACAGTGTTTTCATCTCTGTTTTATAGAAGTAGAAACTGAAATCCAGGCAAGTTAAATGACTTGTGTAAGGCCCCCAAAACTGATAAATGACAGAGCCCAAGCCCTGTAAAGGCCACATGGGGTAACGAAAAGGCAAGAGTGTGGGGTCTGACATGATCGAGGCTCAATTTCAATTTTTTCTTTCTAGGTGAGCAATCTCCGCTGCTTCTGTAAGGCTGAGAACACTGATACCTACTTCATAGAGTTGTTGTGAGAATTAAATGAGGTACATTGTATTTCCCAAAATCTAAGCTATTACTTACTGTAAGTGGCATCATTATTTTATGTTTCACTAAGAAAAAAACGCTGTCAATCTGCAAATACCATCTTTCTTATTACTTAGGATTTTTATCTATTTATCCAGAGAGGTCTTTTAGACTTCTTTAGATATAGGCTTTCTTTTTTAAAGCAAATATGACTTGTGGGCATACATAAAAGGGAAAATATAAGGGAAATGAATAAGCCAAGTATTCCTACACTTCTTCACATCTAACTTTTCATAGTTACTTTTTGACTCAGAGTCCTTTTTTTTTTTCTTTTTTCTTTTCTTTCTTTCTTTCTTTCTTTCTTTCTTTCTTTCTTTCTTTCTTTCTTTCTTTCTTTCTTTCTTTCTTTGCGAGGAGACTGGAACACTGCACAAAATATGAAATGCTTCATGAATTCTTGCTCGGAGTCCATGCTAATCTCTGCACCATTCCATTTTTAATGTACTCATATGTGCTGCCGAAGTGTGCACTTGACTCAGAGTTCTTGAGGTTTATGCTTTTCCTATAACATCACCCTCTGGGCCTACAAGAAAAATGGTGATGCAGCATTTCCTAAAAGAATGTTCTACTTTTATATCTGGGATTTCACTCATGATGCTTTCACTAACGGTGTAAGTTTTGATGCTAGAGTGTCAACAAGTGTTCAAACACCAACTAGAACTTTCATTCTTTCTTCGAATGGTCCCTAAGTGTTTTGTTGACTAAAATGCCAAGGGGTTGGGAATTATCCAGTCATTCCATCCAGAATAATAATTGAACAATGACAATTATGCTATGACTGTTGCCTGGTCAACAGTGATGGCTGGATCCAGTTGATTGTGAGGGAGCCTCCTGATTCCAGTGGCATTAACATGTGAAAAATACTGCATGTTTTAGAATCCAGGAGATACAGATCTACACAGTACAGCCTTGTACCCAATACTTAGTAGATGGTTTTAAAAGGCTCATTCCTTCCCCTTCTTTTTGCATACACAATAACTATCAAATTGGTGGCATCGCCGATAAAGTGTTCAGAGGAGAAGTAGGTATCTTGAAGTAGAGAGATAAAAATTTCTTCATGGAAGAGGTGCCTTCAGCTGGAAAGAAAGGATAAGCAGAGAGATACTAGAAATACAGTGACACTTAGTGATTGCTTCAGTCGTACCTTAACATTATCCCCCATAGTTACCATCAGCCCCACCAAACCCAATAGGCTTGCTATGCCAAAATGACTTTAAGGGGAATTCTTAGCACCCTTCTTCCAACTATATTGCCACCTCTAACTCTGGAAATTCTACTAAAATTTACAGAAATAATATATATGGCAAAAATGTATATGATATTTTGGGGTGAATGGGTAGTAATTGGAAAAATTGAGATATCTAAAAATCAATTGAGTTGTAGGTTTAGAAATCAGGCCAACCTTGGTCCTAAATCTGGCTTTAGTCCTAATAACTGTGATATTGGGAACATTTCTTCATCTTTCTGCATCCCAGTTTCCTCTTTTATAAAATAGAATATTTATGTGTCGTAGAGGAGTATTATATTTAAAGATAACATGAATTAATGTATGTAAAATGTTGAAATGTGCTTCGTTCATATAAGCACTCATCAGAATTTACTCTATAATCCTAATTAAGGTCCGAGTGGCAAGTGATGAGTCAGTGCAAGATCTTAGAATAGTGAAACCTGTCTGCCTTCGAGTATCAGCTTCAGTGTGTACTAGCTGTACAACCACAGGCAAATTATATAATGACAGAGCAAGCCTATTGGGTTCAGTTTTCTCATCTG
Source organism: Rhinolophus hipposideros (assembly GCF_964194185.1). Lineage (NCBI taxonomy): Eukaryota > Metazoa > Chordata > Mammalia > Chiroptera > Rhinolophidae > Rhinolophus > Rhinolophus hipposideros. The sequence goes on from NC_138063.1 coordinate 15,890,743, forward strand.
GAAAATAGGGTTATTAAAAGGAGTGAGGATTAAACATCATTATTAATAATTTAGACATGGGGTGAATTTGTAAGTGCCAAATAAATGTTAGCCATTATTATCTATCCGAGAGGTATGTACTGTTTTCAGGGGATTTCTGGAAAAGGCAATAGCTTCATTCAGTCTTTTAATATTTATAACATGCATACAGCCTTATGCAATATAGTAAAGTGCCAGGCAATGAAACAGGGCATTCAAGTTGTCTGGGGAGTTGCAGGTGAGGAGAGCGTTATAGAAACGATTACTTGCTCTACCCATGGGTCAAACTAGCTTTGAACCCTACCAGCTTTTACAGCCAGTTTAATGGGTCTCCCTGGAGCCATAGAGAAGTGTTAGAGCTAGCACCCAACATCTATCCTGAGTTAGAACAGGATTTGCTATAGGACTTGACTTCTAGTCTTAACAAGAGTACTGAATGCAGGAACGCCCTCCCCGTTCTTTCTCTGCTGAGGGCATGCATTTGTATTTTCCTTCCAGAAGAGAAAACAATCTTTCCCAACAGTCTTCCCTTTTCTTCTGCTCTGAGCAGCAACTCAGATCTCTGTATTATAATGTTAAGTCTTTATTCGTTCTTCCAGAATTCCACAGTGAAAACCAGGAAATTGCATTGCCCTCTGCTGTGGTTCAAAATTATAATATGACTCAGTACAGAGGCCATGCCACATTTACCAAAATGTTACATGCGCAGTCATTTATTTAATTTTCATTTTCAATGAGTCATTTATTTAATTCATCAATATTTTTTCCCCTTTGGCTTGGGTGAAAAGCAAGCTGATGAGTGATGTGGCTCGCATGGTCTGCTCCTCCAATATATTATGTTGGTCGCACTCCAGAGTCACACTAAAATTAAAAAAAAAAAAAAAAAGTAAAGACCCAGAGCAAGTCACTTCTTTTTTAATAGTGTTTGCTCTCTTTTGCATTCCGTCTGCTTCTTTTACCAAGTACAGATCTAAACATTTAATTTTACCTTCTTCCACTCCCCAGCAAGACAAATGAAAATTGAATAGCTCTCTAAAACAGATTTCAGAAAACGGAGAAAGGAAAACCTTTGAAGTCAAGTTTTAATTTTTCTGTTAGAATGAGATCTTCCCAGTCTGGCTGTTAGCTACTTCAGCAGTCTTCAGCCTCATGGAACTATGAGCCCTTTGGTTAATACCTCATTATCTTTAGCACCTTTGGGCTTTTGCAGGTTTTGCACCCTCAGAAAGAAGGCCTTTCATTCCTGTCTTCCTGGAAAACTTTGAGCCATCTTTGAATATGCAAATAAGATGCCATTTTCTCTGCAGGACCTTGTCCAACCTTACCCTTCTCTCCCCCAGGGCAAATATAGCTTCTTTTCCTCTGTGTTTCAGGGGCATTTGGTATCCACACCTCTGGTCGAGTACAACACATTGTATGTGACCACTGATCCATTTACCTCTTCTACTCAAGTGTATATTCTTTCATGGCCTGGCTTGTGAATTTTTTGTCTTCTACTCCTAACTTTTGAGAACATACCAGACTCACCAAGGGCATCCAGTGGTTACCAAAAGCCTTTCAGGTATATTTATGGAGAAATGGATATTTATGAAATTCTCATGATAAATGTCTACAACCTATTGAAGATACACTTATGAAAGCAAGTATGACTGTTACTGATTTATTACCTCAGCTCAAATATGTCCTTTTGTTGCCTGCTTTTCTGCAATAATAGAGGTCGTATTTGTAAATATTTTCCTTTTGCCAACTGGTAAAGCATTAAATGTTGCCATTGTAGAGAGTGCTGGAGGGACACTTGATAAAAGGGGTTTCTCTTCCATGTACTGCTGTGCTTGCTTGCCAGATTCCTGCAGGGTGCAATTTTTCCAGTACCTGGCTTCTCTCTTGGAAGGCTGTTCTAGATCCCAGTTTCTGAAGCTTAAGAGGACCCATACAGTCCAGCAGCTGCCCAAAACCTCTTGTGATGGCTTCAGAGTGGGACGTTGCTGGCAAGACACAGGCCCCTAAACAGTCTCTCCCACCACTCTTTTGGGTAATTTTAGAGTGGGTTCTGAGGCCTGGCACCTGTCTGTGAATGGCTTTCCCCAGCAGCCCGAAGCACAGATTTCCAGCAAGTCCTGTCAGGGTGGCACCTCAGCTACTCCTTGCTGTACCATAGGCTACAGCCATGCCCTCTCCACTGAGGTTTGTATCTAAGCCCTGTCTGGGGAGGCCTCGCCTGGTGCTAACTCAGTCTGAGACATAGCGGCTGTTCCTTGTATCTGTTATTCCTGTATTGTTTGTTGTTTTCTTTAACTCTTCATAACCAAATCCCTGTTACTCCAGCCCTCTGTTAATTATTCTTTATGTTATACTGTCCCTGTTCAAATTATTATGTGGTTTTATCTCCTGAGTGAGTCTTGATTGATTACATCAAGTGCTAACCATAAAAGGTATGAAGAGAATATTTTATTTTCCAACTTTGGAACCAATGTCAGAGTACAGGGAAGTCTACAGATCTATCTATCTCTACATTGGATATTTAATGTTAATTATGCTAAATGTTGAATATTGAATTTGGAAGAAGTCTCTGCTAACATTTATGCCAGGACTGAGATAATAGAAAAAAAAATGAATTTAGACCCTCTCAATTTGGAACTTTTAATAATTTAGATGGGGACTGAATAAAAAAAGTCTTCTTACCAAAAATTTCTTCTAAATATTATAAAGTAGCGTTATGACCAAATCTGCAAAGATAAGATTTAAAAATTACCATCTTACACTCAGACCCAATATCTTCTACACAATAGGTCCTTACTAGATGTTGGTAAAGCTCTGACTGATTGGCGGTGGGGAGGATTCAACCAAATCTTTCAGCTCACTAAAGTAGTTTTTCTAGGATCCTTTTCTAAGCTACACCTATCCTTCCTAGCTGGATTCACTGCATCTACACAAAAGGCAGATTTCTATCACTGAAGTAATGTCAGTCCTAGTTAATTAGTTCAAATTAGTGGAGTACTGGTGTTTGTTACTTTGTTGTTGCTAATGGTATTCTTTACAGTGCTTATGTGGTGACTTTAAGAATGCATTGAATGATTGATTATAAATTCTAGTGAAATAACAGACAGAAGAAAAGAATTAGTGGGAGTCACCTACACACAACAACCTCTTCTGAGAAATCAGAGTCACATTAGAAAACTAAATACCACTTAGATTACATTACTGAGCTTCAGTTTCATATCTGAATCAATTAGTTGCATTAGTGAAGACATCTACCATTATTAAAACCTGCTTAAGGATCTCATTCACTGCCAACTGCTACTTTTAAGACTTCCAGGGGAAATACCCACGTGATAGGGAACAATTTACCCTTATATTGTTTTGGAAGATAGCCTGTATTTGTAATGGTTCATTCTGCTCCACTAAAGCATTATTCGCAGACTTTTCCTCCTTCAGATACAATTCTCTTGGCTATAAAATTTAGCATGGGCCTCTTTATGGATGATAGGGACTCCATTTTAATCTTAGAAAAAGCGATAGCACGTTTTTTGCCAATTTTTATTCTCTTCACCTTTCAAAATCTTCCAGCTAACTAGTATTTCCAAGGTTGACCAACTCAACCTAAAGTACTTTCTCTCCCTCTTCTGTTCATTCAATTTTATAGTATCTAGAGTAGGAGTCAGCAAACTTTTCTGTAAAGACCAGATAGTGAATATTTTGGACTTTGAGGGCCCTACAGTCTCTGTTATAACTACTGATCCCTGCTGTTATAATGTAAATGCAGCCATAGACAATATGTAAATGAATGAACATGGCTGTATTCCAATAAAATTTTATTTAAAAAATCAGGCAGTAGGTCAGATTTGGCCCAAAGGCTATGGTTTGCTGACTCCTTATCTCAACAAGAGTCTTCAATTTGGGGCATACACAAAGGCTTTCCAGAGGGTGTCCTGGCATGGATAATTTTAAGGGGATCATTCTCCTGATTATGAACTTTAATCACATTCTTCTGGACAGTAGTTTTTCTAGGATCTTTTTGTCTAGGTTGCCTGAGGTTCGTGGTGGGTCCATGCTCCTTTCCTGTCTCCTCTTCAGAAATTGTTCCACTTTATCAAAGAAAGGCGTGTCTCTTCTCCATCCTGAATTCTCTTGCCGCACTGTGTAAAAGCTACTGGAGTACAAAAATCATTGTAAATGGTGTAAAATAAAACAAGAGTGTTCCTTATGGATGACTCAGTCCTGAGGGACAGTTCTTTGAGATTCAAGCAAAAAAAAATGCTGTAAGAAATCTTGAAGGATGCCTTATTTCATCAAGGTAGAACACTCAGGGCAAAGCACTGTCTCCTCTCTCTCTCTCTCTCTCTCTCTCTCTCTCTCTCTCTCTCTCTCTCTCTCTCAGATTTAATTGAAAATACAATTCAGAAATGAAAAGATTGCCATGGGGACGTTCATTAACATGTTTTATGAATTTTTAACAAATGGAGTCAGATTTTATTTTTCTAACATAAAGTAAATCTGTTTGGTTGATTTGTTTGAGGATGAGGACTGACAATCTATTTGGTTATATGGCAGATATTTTCCACAAATTGAGTGAGCTAAATCTTTAATATATATTGACAGCTCAAAATCTATTGATAAAAGTATATTCAAAATACTTAGAGAATATGTAATTCACTGCAAAACATATCTGTTTTGGAACTATAAAATTACAATAAAATTTGTGTATGTACATTTAAAATGTTTAAGGGGATGCATAATTTTTAAAAATCTAGCAGGAAAATAAACAAGATTAAAAATTTTTCTTGTCTAGAAAAATCTTTGAAAATTAATCATACAGTACCTCCGTCATGCCTTTATTTTTGTCTTGAAACTTACTGAAGTATTTTATTGTTATGTGATTTTTCATGTGTGTTGGGTATTGTCTCCTAAATGAATTATAACCTTATCTACTCTGCTACTTTCTGGAACTGTGATCTCATTTCTTACTTTTCATCACAACAAATATCTATAGTTCCTGCCACCATGATTAATCTGGGACGTGACCCACAACTTCACTGCAGTGGTTTCCGAAGGTCCCTGGTGGTCTCCAATCCATGGATCTAGTAACCTTTTCTTTGCCCATATCCTCTCCAACTCTTCCATAGCACTGGACACTGTCACCTCCTTGATGAAAGTCTGTTCTCTCTTAGTGTTTATTATACTCCACTAAGCTGGTTGGTCTGCAAGCCTTTGGACTCCTTATTCTATCTTCTTCTCTCCGTCCTCGGACATCTGTCTCAGTGTCCTGTCTTTTGCTCAACTCCTTCACTTCAACTAAGCTTTGACTCCAAATGATTTCCTCACTTGTAGCCCTGCAGCCACAAAATCACCTGCAGCTCTGAAATCTTTATTTCTAACTAGATCATCCACTAGCACAAACAAGTCAAGGTAGTCAAAACCTAACTTGTTTTCATCTTTCCCAAATAAGTTGTGGCTTCTGAGTTTCCTATATTTGGTACAACTGTATTTTTATTCTGGGCACTTGGGCTCACAATCGCCAAGGCATCATTAATTAACTCCATTCTTTCCTTCATCTTCCATGTTCAAAAGTATATGCTTTTCCATTCCTGCCTCCACTGCCCTAGTTGAAGACTTTCTTTAATCAAAATTGAAATGTTTCAATAGCTTCTAACTAGTCAACTGTTAACCCTGAATGCACCTAGGTATCACCTGGGGAGCTTTGAAAAATCCTGATGCCCAGGCTATACCCAATCTAATTACATCAGGATTTCCAGGGCCGGGTCAACGCATTAGTATTTTCTAACCCTCCCCAGGATATTTCAGTGTGCAGCCAGGATTGGGAACTCCAGCTTAAACTCTTTCCCTTTGTAATGTAATTCACATGTCAGTTTGTTTACACATCCTAAAGGGGCAGATGTGATTTTGCCGCTCACTCAAACTTTTCCCATAATTCCCTAATGACTAAAGTATAAAATTAGATGTCATCTTGAAAAAGTGTTTCACATATATATAAAATGGGGGGTGCCAAACAAATGTATACACATGACTTGTATCCATCTTTTGTTATAGGTGTGTATTAAGTATTACAATTTTAATACAGTTTTTTCCTCTCTTAAAATGTGTATACATTTTTTGGCACCCTCTGTGTGTGTGTGTGTGTGTGTGTGTGCATATATATATATATAAAACATTGTATATTTTCTTTTTTCTTTACTTATCTCTTATATGCCTGTTCTTCTAACATGACTGCAATTAAACCTTGTGTTTCCTTTTATACCATCCCACCTATGGAGCCCAATGCAAAACCAATCACATAATCAATTCTCAAAACTGATCAGCGATAGAAGGATTTTCTATCCAGATTAGAAAAAAAGAACAGCAACAATAACAAAATAACCATATCGTCTTGAAAAAGGTCAACTATTTCTATTTTAAACTCATGATGAATTATTTAAATAGGTACATATCAGAATGTAAGCTCCCCATTTTCCTGAAAATTACCACAGCATTTTTTTAAAGTTTATTTTCTCCACTCAAGTAATCTATTGCTATTCCCTTAAGTCCCAGTCTCCTTTGGGAGAATTGCGAGGCAAAGATGGGAAGGCGATATAAAAATCTCAGGCCTGGCAGCGTGTTTAGAATTTGGGAGGGATGATTTTTTTTCAGTTCTGAGATCAAGATAGTTATTATAATATGGTGTAAATTAGAATGAAGATACTAAATAATTTACGCTAATGCTCTCAGTTATAAAGATAACTGCCTCACTTTGCAACTGATATAAATTAAGGGAATATATTTAAATGTATATTTTAATCAATCAAGAAGGCTCCTCTGCCAGCCGGTGTCAGATGCTAATGCATGCTCTCAATGAACCGGTCTGTTTATTAACTAATTAAATGCCAACTGACTGAGTTGCTGCATTCAGATACAGAGAAGGTGACAGTGTACAGTTCTGGTCACTGGGTATGCTTCACAGTAGGAAGCTCAGTCTCTACCTAACTGTGAAAAATAGTTCATTGCTAAATGACCTAAACTGCTGTTCATCCAACATATGAGGTCTGTGGTGGGACTAAGAGAAACGAGATGTCAGAAATAAGAATATACTGCAGAAAGCAGTGTTAAGAAGCACTTGCCCATAGATTGAGATCCCTGAATCCCCCTTGTTACTGACCAGCTGCCAAGTGAGCGCCTAGTAGGTTTTTCAGTGAAGGTTGTGGAATTGAATGAATAAAGCTGAATGTGCTATTAAGTATCCTGTTGAGCTGGGAGAAAGACCTCTTTTCAGGGAATTTTGGAGACTTGATAAAAAGCATATCTAAACAACTGCCAGCATCAAAAGATGCAGAGTGATAAAAGAGACGGAGGAGTGCAGGTATAGGTAGTGAATGCTCCATTGAAAGAAGAACCAACAAATTAGGGTACATTAACAGCTGAGGGAGCGGAAAACACAAAAGAAAAGGCTTTTGAAAGGAAAGCCAGAGGAATGAAACAAACTGGAAATTCACAATCAGGACCATTTCCTTACTAATCAAAATCCATTTTTTCAGCTTTTTATTTTTTTCTACACTGGCATTTTTCTCATACATTACGGGCATAGAAAATAAAATCAGGCAGGAAAGTGGCAGCTCTCCGACATCAACGAGTTGCTAGCAAACTGATCTTATTTTCAGGCTCCTTCTTGTTTTTAAATTTGTGTGCTTTATTTTTGAAATTAAATGGGAAAACCTGAAGATGATTCATACAGAATCTAGCCTGCTCAAATAATGTATTTACTAGAGAAAATTCTCCTATCCAAATTTCATCCTCAAATGAATTGCCCTTTTCATGATACCTTAATTTTTTTCACGTCTTATGGATTCACAAAACACTTTAAAAATGCACTGACTAGAATGAAATTCTGTGAAATGTGGTAGTTACTGAATGTAAAGTAAATGTAAATATAATTTTGTATTGAAAGTAGTTAATATCTTTTTCAGCTATAAATTTGAAAGCGGACTTAAGCAGAAAACCCTAAGTAGCAGATACGAAATTCTTAGTATCTATAATTTTTAAAGTTCTGTTTTTGTGCTTTTATCTAGCCATCTTTTGATTCTCTATAAATCTTGAAAAGGCTTCCACAAAAAGATCACACCAAACTGGAGAGCTTATCTAGAGGGACACCCTTCTTCATGGAATCTGAGTGTTGGAGAACAGTTTAATGGTCTTACCCACTTTGATTAGGGAGACTGGCTTAAAGAGTGCTTATCTCCAGAGTCCTAAGATGGCTGCTGAATTGATTTTAAAAGTCACAACACTTTTTTAAAAGAGATTTTATTCCATGACAGCCATAAGAAAGGCAAGTTAACAATGTCTAAGATGAGTTCCTTAATTCTTCTCAACTCAGATAAAACACGAACATGAATTTGGATTTGTACTGCTAATTGCTTAACCTGGAGTTATTTTCTATGTGAATGACCAGGTCCTGGATTCCTGAAAGTCTAACTGAACTATGTAAATGGGCCAACCTCAGTCAGGACGCTCTGCATTCAAAGGTGCTTCTCTAGATAAATGATGATACAACCTCTCTCCCCAAACCAGCATTTCAGCTCAGAAAAACCATGGACTTTCCAGGAGATATAAATAGTTCCTTTGTTTCCTGTTGGTATCAGCAGTGAAGATTATGTTTATGTCAACCAGAAGAGGAATTCTAACAATGCCGAATCACACGTGGCCAAATGAAGACCACCTACCCTTTCTCCTGCAGTTTAAGGGATTCGGTAGCCAGTCACACCATCCAGAGCCCTCTAACTTTTCTTCTGAGGTTGAGTCCCAGGACTTTGCCATTCAAGTTACTCAGCTTCCTTTAATCCCAGCCCCTTATCACTAAACCTCCAAGGATGGTCAATTTCTTCTTACTGATGAAGTGCCAGCTGAATAGGAACTGGGTACTAATTACTGTGGGAGTTTTATTCTTTTTCCTTCTACCCCAGGCACTTTTCCCCAATGCTAAAATTGTGTAAGGTAGAAAAGGAGGCTTTGGTAGGAGTTAGGAAACCAGGAACATTTTAATTTTATTTCTATGACATTAAAACTTTATGTCCAATGTAATTTAATTTCCCATTTTAACCTTGTTATTTCTTTTTGCCCATTTAACAAGTTAATATAACATTGTATCATTGAATAAAATATTGAATAAATATTTTGGGTACCTAGTGCTGCATTAAGTACCCATGTTTCCTTTTGAAAGTAATAAATATTATTACTATTATTATTACTATTATTTTATTTCAGGAAGAGGAGACTATATCTAGAAAGTTGGTCCCATTTATGAAACTTAGTGGGATGTATCATAGAGTTACTTGTATTGAGAAAAATTGCAGTTGGAAGTTGGAAGTGTCCTTAGAAATTAGATCTTTAATTCCCTTCATTTTATTGGTGATGAAACTGAGGCCCAGTGAGGGCAAGTCATTTATCAAAAGTCACCATCTAATTAGAGGTAGAGCAGGAATTTGAACTTGTATCTCCCGAGTCCTTGACCAGTATATGTCCCCTTTGTCTCACTGTCTCTTGTAATTGTTATTTGAGGAAATATGGGATCCTTTTGTACCTTAGTCCCATGATATGAAAAAAATATTCAAGTGAATGAGGTCCGCTTTGAGCAGTAGTTCTTTTTTCTACAGTTGTATTTAAGATCAGCACTTTAGTTTGTCCTGAAATGAAAAGAACAAATGCACAATATTACATGATAACATTTCTAAAGCTCCATGAATCACTGGAAATGATATTAGATGCGACGACATCGATATAGTCTATGCCAATTATCGCGCCTCCCTTATGGGATAATTAGGAGATGCTCACGGAAATATGCTTTTCATCTCCATTCACTGGTAATGACCATGCACTCCTTCAGAGAAGATTTATTTTCCCTCCACCTCTGCTTCTACTAAGCTAAGCACTTATTTTGAACTCATGCAAATGAAAGGTGTGTATTCCTTGCAACAGGGTATGTGTGTGTTTGTGTAATTAAGACGTACATATTAACTTTTTAGCTGACACAAGAAGATACAGCTTCAAAATATTGGAAATTTGCTACAGATAGAACACATCTTCATGTCCTCCATTTTATATAAAACAAGTGATATTTACAGGAATAAGTCTCTATGTAATTACACAATTATTAAAAACATAGTAGTGAACTGGAGCTTTTATCAAGTCATTCAAATTAGTGCTATTTCATACTAATCACTATCTGCTTGAATGTGTATTGCTTGGATGTGACTGTAGAAAGCTCATTAAATAAATTTTCTTTAAAATTTAATTACTGGGAACTTCTTCAGATAATAATGATTATGGGTATAATTAAGATCTTTGTTTCTCTTTGTTGTGAGACTAAAAGGTACAAAGATGCAGAGAAAAAGAGATCGAAATTGCACATCCAACACTTGGAGAAGTAGTTGTCACAGGCGGTGCAGAATATTAAAGAGCCCAATCCAGCAATGGAACATCAAGTTCGAAGGATGGGAATTATAATGTGGCATTTGATTATTTCGTCTTTCTTTCATTTTCTTCCAAAATTGCCTGGGTTGTATTCGCGAACTGTAAGTGAGAAACAATGAAAGGCCGTTCTCTTTAATGTCTGACTGTAAAAGGTGTTAGAAATTTATAACGTCTTCACTTATAAAAGCTGTAGGACCCAGATTTTGCACTTGGTAGTTTCATAAGCTTACAGGAGAGGTACTGTGTGTTTTCCTTGGCGTGCTGAATACAGTTCGCATGCACACACACTGGAATTAATGCCTTTTGACCCTTGCAATTCAGAAAAACGTACTAGTCAAGTTTGCTGTATCCTCTTTCTAAAATGGCGATTGAACTTTTGTATAAACAGAGCTATAACAAAGCCTTTCCTAACATGACTTTATTTAGAAGTAATAATACTCTTTGAGAAGAACTGCTGCATATAGTTTCTGGATTCCAATACTTTAACAACCTCCCAAAGCAGTTTTTAGTACACAGAAACATTCTCTACTAGGAAACTCTGCACTAAGAAATGAATTGTGAATATTCTGTCAAAGACTTCTGACAAATGTAAGAAGTGAATATGCTTTAGCTCATCTAAACCTGACACAAATTATGTTTGTAAAGTATTCAACACAAGAAGTTAGGAAATATTATAGCTAAATAAAAAAGCCACTTACAAGAGTGAAGAGGACCCCTAAGCTCTTGTTCTAACGTTAGTGCTGGAGTGAGTACAGGATGAAGGGTGTTCCGTATGACTTTAGTCATCAATCCTCTCACCTAGAACCCTCCTTTACAATATCAGTCAGTTAGAACCATTGTATGTAAGCTGTTGTGTTGGGCGTCCCATAAAACCTCCCAACTCTCCTTGTCACCAGAAGGGTATAGAGAACCAAAAGTGTCACCAAGCAGATCAACACATTAGGAAAAATAGAATCAGCTGTTTCAGAGGGAAACTAACTGACATTTACATTGTGTTACAACTCTCCCTCTTGTCACGGAGAGTTATACAGTGTACTTAGGGTCCCTAGAATCAGGCAGACTGAATAATAAATAGCCTCATGTTTTCACTTACTGGAGAGAGACATATGGAGAAGGAGAAGGAGAAAGAGGAGAAAAAGGAGCACCGCCGCCACCAAAACAATAACAATAGCAACAACTCAGAAGTCTTGTTGGTTTTATTTTTTCTCCGCCACTGAAAAAGCCATTTTTCTGTCAAGAATGCTGGAATTTCTTTAACAGGAAACAGAAGGTATGGATGTGATTATTTTTCCTTGGCTCCATAGGTTTCTACACGGTTTCGACAAGTATAGAAATCTTCTGTCCCATCCCAACCCTCAGTATGAGATGTCCGACTGCTGCATTCATTGACTAAATTCTGTGTATCAGTGGACCGTTTTTAGGCCACATTCAGCAATGGACAGAAATCGGAGGCACATTTGGCACAGGGGAGCCCTGAGATTCCTGTTGTCAAAAAGGGAAGGAATGAGGTCATGGAAAAGCCCAGCCAGAAGTTCCTCTGTCCCTTTTAGTGGCCAGGATATTTAGCCAACCTATCATGTCAACATATCAAGAACTATGTTTCTGCATCAGCCTTTCATTTCTCATGTATGATCGCTTTAGCATGAATGCATGCACAAGACATGGTCTTGATAGGCAGTTCAGGTCTGAGATTTATGGGAGGCACAGGTAATTACTTACATTTTCGGTCATTTTAAACTACTTTGAGACAAGTGACACCCTCATTAATCTAATTTGGGGGGTTACATTTGAGCCTGATGAAAGGTACTGTACTCCCTCATACTCAGAAAGATTCACACACAAATAATGGTTCATTCTTTTTAGATGTCTGCTGCTTTTGTTTCTCTAAATCATTAAAGGCTATTTAGAGCACTTATTAAATCCACAGTGGGATCTTTGCACCTTTAGTTCCTGGGTGCGAGATGATTATGGATAGCTTCTATGTTAATGGATGGCAGATTATCACAATAATATTTTTGAAGCAATAATGTTGTAAATGGAGGAGAATGGGTGAGATTATCTCTAAAACACCTTCTGAATCCAGGAGTGCTTGATTTGATAATCTTGGGTCTGCTGGCTCAGATTGGCAGCACGTAGGGGCAGTACATTATCCTGGGGGTGGTTATGTAAACATAGTTAAGAGTGGGTAATAGCCAGGACAAGGGGTCCTTAGGCAAAAATTAGATGAGCTTCCATGTCTAGCAGGTATGCTGGGGAGAATTTGTCTCTACAGTCTTTATTTAAATTCTCAGCATACATCTCCAGCTCCAGGTCTCACCCTCCTGGTGAACCCCAGACTAATCTAGCCAGCTCCTTCCTGGCTGCCTCAAAGCTAACATATCTCTAACTGAACTCATCTTTTTTTTCCCCCACAAATGTTGTATTCTCCTATTTCCAATCCTGGTTCTTCGAACAGTGAGCTAGCAAGTTTCCCCTTCTCTTGTTTTATCCTCATCAGATCAACCCACCCCTCTCAATCTGCATGATCACCAAAATATGAAGGTGATCATGATATTCTTCTCTTTAAAATTTTTCATGTTTCCCTTTTGCCTCCAGAATAAAACCTGCACACCAAGGGATGGCATTCAAGGCTCTTCATAATCTGGTCTTCACTGGCCTTTATGGGTTTATCAGGACATCCTCTAGAATGAGTTCCTTCTAGAATGGAAGCTTTATGAGGTCAAGGACATTGCATATTTCATGATATGATGATAGAAACCACTTAGTAAATATTTGTTGAAAACAAACTGAGTGGTTGAATGCAGGATTGTTGCTCCCCATCTCGTTTTTATTATCTATTAATTGATTTGTTCTCAGAATGCACCATGCTGTCCACACCTTCAAATCTTAGCTCCTATATTTTTCTCTTCTTAGAGCACTGACTCTGCCTTATTTTTTTTCCCTGGCTAATCATTCTCATCTACAATACTTAGTTCAGAACATGGGTTGGTTTTTTTTGGTTTGTTTTTGTTTTTTTATGAAGCCTTCCCTGAAACTCCAGGTGAGGCTAACCCACCTTCTTCTGTGCTTTCAGAACATTCTGTGCAAACTTCTACCCAAATTACCTTGAAGTGCAGTATTTATGTCTCTGTCCATTCAATTAAACAATAGTAAAATGTTCAAAAACTATTTAACAAAGTGATCTTTACTAAGATGTCTTTTCATTCATTCAGATCTGTGCCAGATCTCCTGTCTGTAAAGCCTTTCTTATTGGCTGTATATTAATCCTATTATAATTCCCACAATGCATAGTCCCTGAATCACCATCTTCCAACTTCATCATATACTGGGTGGATTTTTTTTGTTTGGTTTTTTTTTTTTTTGGTTTTGTTTTAACTGCTTTAATAAAGTATAACTGACATACAATAAATTGCATATATTTAAAGTGTGCAATTTGATCATTTTTGACATATCTATGAGTATACAGCCATGAAATCATCACCACAATCACGATAATAAACATATCATCCATAATTCATAAAATTTCCTTGTGCCTCTTTTGCTTTTTAGTACCTCCCTAAGCAACCACTGCTTTGTTTTTCGTCACTACAGATTATGCATTTTGTATTTACTAGAACTTTCTATAAGTGGAATCATAATTATGCACTTTTTGGTCTGCCTTCTTTCACTAAACATAATTATTTGAGTTCCATCCATGTTGTTGGTTCATTCATTTTTATTAATGAATATATTCCATTGTTATGGATATACCACAGTTTGTTTATTCATTCACCATTGATGGACGTTGGGTGGTTTCCATATTTTTGGCTATTACAGATAAAGCTGTGATATATACATCTTTGTATGAACATAAGTTTTCATTTTTCTTGCGTTATTTGCGTAGAAATTGAGTGGCTGAAGTATATGGCAGGCGTACGTTTCGTTGTTTAAGAAATGGCCAAATTATTTTCGAAAATGGTTGTACAATTTTATAGTCCCACCAGCAGTGTGTGAGAGTTCTCTTTCCTCCATATTCTAGTTAACACTTGGAGAGGTCTGTTCTTAAAAATTTAGCCATTAAAATAGGTGTGCGATGGTATCCCACTGTAATTTTAATTTGCATTTCCCAAAGACAGTAATGTCAAGTGTCTTTTCATGTGCTGCTTTGCACATCTGTATGTCTTTGGTGAAGCAGGTACAAATGTCTTGCCCATTAAAAAATAATAGGTTGATTTTTTTATTGCTGAGTTTTGAGAATTCTTTATATATTCTGGATACAAGTCTTTAAGCAGATATATGATTGCAAATATTTTATCCCACTCTGTGATTTGCCATTTCATTTTCTTAACAGTGCTTTTTGAAGAACAGAAGTTTTTTATTTTGATGAAGTCTAATTTATCAATTCGTTCTTTTATGCATCATGCTTTTGGTGTCAAATCTAAAATATCTTTGCCTAACTTACCAAGGTCACAAAGATTTATTTCTGTTTTATTTTAGAAGTTTTATAGTATTAGGTATTACATTTAGGTCTATGATGCTTTTAAAATTAGTTTTTATAATGGTGCTAGGTATAAATCAAAATTATTATTATTTTCTATGTCTGGAAATCCAACTGTTCTGGCACCATTTATTGAAAAGACTATCCTTTCTCCACTGATGGCTTTTGCCTCTTTGCTGAAAATCAATTTTCAGTATAGCATATATGTTTCAGTCTATTTCTGGACTGTATTCTATTGCATTAAACTATTTATTTATCTTTATACCAATTATACTGTTTTGATTATTATGGCTTTCTAATAAGTCTTAAAATCAGATAATACTAATCTTCCAATTTCGTTCTTTTTAAAAGTAGTTTAGTTTACTGTTTTCTTATTTTTACAATATAACTCTAAGCTAAAAGAGTTGGCAATATTTTATTCTATCTTGCCCACCTTAAAATATTTTACTATGCACACTAAATACTTAGTTCTATTTTATCTGATTTATGTTTCCCAAGAAACTTAGAAATACTGCAGCTTTTCCCAGTCTCTTTGGAACTTGTTCTTGCCATTTGTCAGAATTCTTTGAGAATTTTTGAAGTGTGACAGTTTTTGCCAACTTTAGTTAATCATAAAGTGCTCACGTACTGACAAACCAGTCATTCTATATGTTGGGAGACGTGCTTTCCCCATAGAACGAGAAGAAAGAGGAAGAAAAAAGTCATGCACATTAGTGCACAATGCTGCAGAAGGTGTTTTTCTGAACTCTAGACAATGGACGCTAATGGATCATTTGTGCTGTGTGTTGAAGTCTTTTCAATTCACAACAAGAGAAATCATCTCTGATGATGCTTTGCTCAGCCAAGTTCTCCAATCAACCAAATTACAAACACTGAAACTTCAAGAAATGAGACCATCTTTGGAAGGACAGAAAGTCTGTTTGGCAGCTTGACTACTGAATAGCGTGGGGAACAAGCTAGTAAATAGTCTAGAAAGGTGAGAATGTATTAATATATATTTTAATGTAATATATAATATATATAACATATATTCTATATATATTACATATAAAATAAAATTTAATTATAGTTGGCAGTCAATATTATTCTACTTCAGCTTCAGGTGTATAGCACAGTGGTCAGACATCTCCAGTCTGTGAAGTGATCCCCCTGATATAAGTCCAGTGCCCATCTGGCACCCTACATAATCTTTACAACATTATTGATTATATTCCCCATAATGTATTTCACATCCCCATGACTATACTGGGTCTACTAATTTGTGCTTTCTAATCCCTTCACCTTCTCCCCCCATCCCCACACCCTTCCCATCTAGAAACCATCAGCTTTTTTCTCTGTATCTCTGAGTCTATTTGTTTTGTTTGCTCTTTTATTCTGTTCTTTAGATTCCACATATACGTGAGATCATATGGTATTTGTCTTTCTCAGTCTGACTTATGTGGTAAGCTCTTTTGGAAGCTTCTCTGAAGGGTATATCTTGCAGGTGGCTGGTGGAATGGAAAGGCCTGTCCTGTTGTGATGCTTTGGCTCATCTTTAAAATGAGTCTTGCTTGCTACCATATTATAGGAAGTTGGAGCAATCATATCGTGTATATCATTTTATTGTGGTATGAAAAATTGCTCTCTGAAATCTCACCTCGCACTAAAAACTTTAAACATTTAGAAACAAGGACTTCACATCAAAGTACAAACACAGATTTTTCTAACATTTCCTTGTACTTAATGCTAAAGCATGGCCACTGAAAAATTAATCTTATTTTTTAAAAAATGGTTTTCCTTCACCATAAATTTTCTATGTCATGTTGAGGACATTTAATATCCATGGAATGAAATCTGTCTTGAGAGGCTTACATGACATTGTTTTCATTTTCAGTAATGAATAATCCATCCACTCAACAAATACTAAGTGAACACCTATCACGAACCTCTATGTAGGCACTAGGAAACAGTGATGGACAAAACTTCATTAACCAGCATTCTTATTCTGGATGGGGGGAACCTGAGGAAGTTAGAATTTTTCTGTTGGTATTCTAGCTTTGGAGCTCTGGCATAATTTAAAAGTTCTGAGGCTCTCAATGATAGTAAATAGTATATTGATGCCTTTGTGACTTTAAACTCTAAGCTCTGCAACAACTGGCTCTTACGGAGGTTCCCACAACTGAATATCCAGTGTTTTACACTGTCTTTATCATATATTAAGGTGCTCAATAAGAATTAAACAATATAATTAAAATTCAGGAAATGTAAAAATGTCCTGAGGTCATGAAATATAAGGGAAGAAGCTGAGGGTTCATAGAAGTTAAAGCTTTAGTGTGTATAGGCTAGGCAAATGACAAGGTCTTTGATTTATCATTATCACATTTGCTTTTAATTCATTGGTGAAAATCTTTGACATAAAACCAATCTTGGGGAAATGTGGGTCAACCTATGAGTCCACAGTTGTAAAGTGATAGCTCTTTATACTCGTATACCTTCCTTAACAATACATTTTTATTAAAGTCCCTTTTATTATGAATGAATTTGACCATGGTTATTGTTGTTGCCCAGGTTAATAGTATTTGTAAAATCCCGTCGTACAAAACTCAGACCTTATTTTAGACAGTGTTTGGGAGAGAAAAAGCCAAAGCTCTTACTTGAGTATTTTTTATCTGGAGATGAATCATAGGCAATTAACAGGAACAATTCTAATTAACTGACATAATTAAAAAACTAATAATGTTTAACATTATTGTTTTATACAATGACATTAGCTTTAACAGCCTAGCAACACATCAAGACCTCATTTCCATAGTCACAGAATATATTATTTATTGTAGGTTTCTCGGGTAACTAGTTTGACAATAGTAACAGTAATGTGGATTCCTAAATTGTTTTGCCATACAGTTTCATAATTTATGCCATTGGCAGTAATTGTAATGTCTGTATAATTTCCTTTTAATTATCAACTAATGAAATTTACATTCATTTGGGTAAAACAAATATTCACATTCAAGTTCCAATCACCTGTCCATGCTTCCATTTAATTTAGTCAAATTTGATGCCTTTTATTTATATTTTAATATCAAACTGTGAGAGAAATATTAACATTTATTTTCTGATTAGTGTTTAGGGAAATATTGATTATGTGGTTCTTTTCCCTTCTTTGCCTTTAAATTTTTAGTATGAGAATTTTTTAACCTGAGAAGATACACACTGCTTAGTTTTTTCACATTAAACTCCAAGGAGTTTAAGTGGAATTAATTTAGTAAACTTTAATTGCAGAATAATCTCTGCCTGTTCCCTTATCTCTTGATTTATTACAAGCATTTATTTCTACTTTGAAAAATTCTCATCAGTTTCCCAGGGAATTAATTTAGATTTCTAAAAAGAAAAAACAACAACAAATTGCATCTAAATTCAAATTAAGATGCTAATTACAATAATTATTTCATCACATTATATAGAAACTTTGTATATATGAGTATAGCAATTTTGAGGCAAAAAGTGTTATTTTTTACACACTGCTAATTCTTGCAACTTTTGAACAGATGAGTTTCTTAGCTTAATTAGTTGTATACAAAGACAATGCCCCTCAAAAGAAGTTATGCTAAATGCCAATCAACTTCGAATTTGAAAAATTGATAATAAATAGTCTTGATAAGTGAGCTGAGTGCCAATATTAATCCACCAAAGTGAGATGAGCTTGTGATGAGTAAACTATGGGGGTTGATCATTAACAAGTATGAACGGTACGCTTTGGACCAGAGAGATCACAAGTCACAGACTATACTTATCCAAATGACGAAAAACTTATTTAAAAAGTGATTATAACTTTTTATTATTAAAAAGGGAAACACATTAGGAAGCGCATTAGTTTATTCCGCACCTGGGCCCAGGTCATCTGGGACAGCTCCCCTCATTGGATGTCCACAGGCTGCACACTCAGGGTTTAATTCTAGGGAAGAAACTGCTGGCAGACTTCTTGAAAGGGAATGTGCACCTCAGTATTTGGGGAAGGAGATTCGAGCAATTCTGGCTTGTTCTTTTGATTGGGGGTTGGGGGGCGGGGAGAATCAAGGGTTTTCTACTCCTTTTGTGTTTTTTTTCAGATGAATTCACATTATTTCTCCTGTGCCGCCTGAAATGAATGTAGACAGGTGATACACACGCACTGAGAGTAGAGTTGATGGGTATTTCCTACACATTATTTTTTTTTGGTAGGCTAGGAATAAATGTGTTTTAACATATTCATACAATATACCAATTATAATCATTCCTCATTTGACCTTTCTTGGAAAGGAAAATCAGCTTATTGGACTTAAAATCTGCTACTAACCTATGCTAAGATTATGTGTCATGTTTTATTAGGAAGACCGGTGGGTTTGAAGCCAGGATAAATAGATCAGCTACTTACTGTCTATCAGACTCTGGGAAAGAGACTTTTCTGCTTCTTTGATTTCCTATTTTGTAAAATGGGGATGGGTACCATACCTGCTACTTCAGAATTTATGTGGAATTAAATGAGATAATAGAGATCAAAGTCATTTAAGAACTATAAAATCCTATACAGCTGTAAGGTACTGTTATGATTATTCTATTCTGGTCTTCAGTTAAAAATGGAACTAACTTCAATGAAACTTCCATTTCATAGAATGTTTGCTTCCATGAATAGACATTTAAAGTATGTATTTTCTTACAGTAAATCTATGACATATCTTTGAACGTTAAAGACTGTTTTTAAATATAAATCATATAGACTTCCTAACTTATCTCTTTTTCAATTTTAGATTTTTTTCACATGGACTATTTTGCTTCTAAAATTGTACATACTTTAGTAGTAAGTCTCTGATGGATTTTAACAATCATATTATTAAATATTAATTTTTCTACTCAATTGATTTTGCTATAGGCTAAGACTGTTTAATGGTGATTAATCAGTAGTTATGTGTTACTCCCTGAGGTCACCAAAATATGACACCTAAGGAGTTCCAAAATGATTCTTAGGTACATCTCCTGTGGCTCAAAATGAGAATTTACTTCTTGATCCTTCAATTTAAGAAATTTACTTTTAATTTAGACAAACCAAAAATAATGAATTTATTTAACATACAAAATGAAACACTGCTTTTTAAAACTGAAGTATAGACAATGAATAGAGCATCTGTGTCTTGATGATTACGTGAATAATTGTTTTAACATTTATAAAGTCCATGGCAAATTGCATTGGTCAATATAGGTCTGTAGGGTTTATATTTGGGCTCTGTATTACTTGTGCCATATTCCTATTATTATAACAAGGCCTGGACTGTGATAGAAAATACTATTAGAGTTGGTGTCCCTTTTTGTTATGCGAGATGTGATGGAAACTACAGTGAATGTTTCAATAAAAAAAATTTATCACAGTAAAAGATACATTGCCATTAATCCCCCTCAAAATACTCCCCCCACTTCCAATAGACTTATCCCATCATTCTTGCCACTTTCTGAAGCAGTTCTGGAAGTCCTCTTTCGTGAGTGTCTTTACTTCATCCTCCATTATGACAATGCTCCGTGTCACACATCGCTTCTGGTACGGCAATTTCTGTCCAATAAAAACATTACCCATGTCCTCATACACCTTATTCACCAGTCTGACATCGTGTGACTTCTGGCTCTTCCCCAAAGTCAAAATGATTCAGGACATCAAGGCAGCCACAAGAGTGCAACACTCACAAAGAGGATTTCTAGAACTGCTTCAGAAAGTGGCAAGAATGATGGGATAAGTGAGAAGGAGTATTTTGAGGGGGGTTAATAGCAAAGTGTCTTTCACTGTAATAATTTTTTTTTTAATTTAAACATTCACCGTAGGTGTTTTTCTCACACAGCATACATAGTTTGCAATGCTCTCTTCACACAGAAACATGATCCATGTCGAGACTGTCTGTTGACTGAAAGGTGATTGTGTGACCAAGGTATGTTATAAGGAGTTCTTCCTCTCAAGATGTTTTCATTCCATTTGGGAAAGTATCCTAAGAAAGTAAAAAAAAAAAAAAAAAAAAAACAAAAAAAAAACAAAAAAAAAAAACAATTACAAAATAGCTTACGGCCAGTGTAAAATTAAAGATAGAAATAGTAAACTTTAAAGGAAAATTCCAGAGGAGTTGGTTTGGCGCAGAAATATCAAAGTTGCTGTTGTAGCATTTTCAGAGAAGCAGTATTTGTTGAAAGCACAGGACGCCAGGATACAAATTCGCTGGTACCCCTTACTAATTCTGTGACCTTGAGCAATTTACTTTCTCTTAGTCTCAGTTTTCTAATCTGTAGAAGAGACTAACTGTAGTTCCTACTTCCTAAGATAGTATTTTATATTATTATTTTATCTATATTGTTAACTATTATTATTTTCATCTTCCAAATGAGGAAACTGAGACATAGTGAGGGTACGTAACTTGGTAATAATATGTCTGGGATTTAAACCAAGCTCTTAAACCTCATGCTACCTTGCTTTTCTGTAACTCTGTATGCAGACCATCTCTGGGAAAAAGTGTATTTCAAATTTTAACACAGATGGTAAATACATCCGTAAGTTGTTACTGAGACTTGAATATCTGAAATTCATGAGTGAAACTCAGTTATGGAAGAGGCTCTCAATTTAGTTGAAAAAACAGGTTTAATATGTGGAAGTATACAATAAGTTGAACTACAGTTAAATTTTTAAAATATGAGTTTAAAACAATGCCAACAGGAAGTGTCAAAAGGTAGTTCTTGATAAGTGGCCAATTAAGTGAATTGAGTGGTCTAGCTAATAATCACCTCACTAGCAATTAGAGAAACCAGTGGAAAGACAGTTTTTCCCCTGGTTAAGGAGCATACTACCCTACCTAAGAGGTTGTTCCAGCCTCTATTAGGTTCGGTTATGAGTAATATAGTAGAATAACCCAAAATAACAGTGATTTAAACAAGATAGAGATTTATTTCTTTGTCACTTTAAGAAGTCCTGAGGCCCAGGGCTGGTATGGCAGGACATAGTATCAAGGTTCTTTCTATCTCGTTCTTCCATCTGTGACTTTTATTTGTAGTGATTCTTATGGTTCAAAGTGGCTACTGGAGCTCCAGCTAGTAAGCTCTTTTTTTCAGTTTTCATTCTTTTCCTTTTCTTAAAGGAAAAGAGAGGGAGAGAGAGAAGGAAATGCCTTCTACCTTTAGGGATGCTCTCTGGAGTCTGTACAGTCAACTGCCTCTATCCTATTGGCCAGAAGTTAGCTGCCTGACTCCACTGATTTCAAGGGAGGCTGGGAAATGCAATCTTTTTTTCTTTTCTTTTTTTCCCCCTGGGTGGTTATATGCTCAGATAAATGTATTTCTGCTACTGAGGAAGGTGGGGGCAACAATTGGTAGTCTAGGGGCCCAGTGGCTCAGGCGGTGGGAGCTCCGTGCTCCTGACTTTGAAGGCTGCCGATTCAATTCCCACATGGGCCAGTGGGCTCTCAACCACAAGGCTGCCAGTTCAACTCCTCGAATCTCACAAGGGATGGTGGGCATTGCCCCCTGCAACTAAGATTGAACAAGGCACCTTGAGCTGAGCTGCCGCTGAGCTCCCAGATGGCTAAGTTGGTTGGAGCACATGCTCTCAACCACAAGCTTGCCGGTTCGACTCCCGCAAGGGATAGTGGGCTGCGCCCCCTACAACTGGCAACCGCAACTGGACCTGGAGCTGAGCTGCGCCCTCCACAACTAAGACTGAAAGGACAACAACTTGAAGCTGAATGGCACCCTCCACAACTAAGATTGAAGGGACAACTTGACTTGGAAAAAAGTCCTGGAAGTACACACTGTTCCCCAATAAAGTCCTGTTTCCCTTTCCCCATAAAATCTTTAAAAAAAACACCAAACAATTGGTAGTCTATGCTATCCAACTTCATAAACAATGTTTATAGGCACCAGCCCACACACATGGTGACGGTCCACACCCTGAAAAGATTCAGAGGTAAGACAATGGATAAAGACTGGTTCCTTTCACACCCTTGCTATAACTTTTTTCTTGTCTTGGCTAAGTGGACAAGTTCACAAATGGCTTGGTGAAGCTAAGTTATCATTTCCATATCTTTACCTTCCCTTTATACTTGTATGTATTCATCACTTGCCATAAGCTTCCAGAAGAGATCAATGAAAGTAACCCCAAAAATCTTTTGCAAGCAGCATTCTGTGATCCCCAGTTTTATTTAGAGAAGAGTGGAATGATGAATCTCTACCTTATTCTGAAAAGTTAAACATATCCCCACAATCCTCCTGGAAAGCTCTGTATTTGTAAAAGAAAAAGGAAATATGTGCATGAATTTTCAAAGTATTCGCAAAGGGCACATCATAGGTCACTCTTCAGCCGTGTTTAAATACGAGACTGATTATGTGAGCAGACGGTGAACTAAAATGGAGACTCTATTCCAAACTTGTACTTGTTGTTTTTGTTTTATTGGTGTTCTTGAAATCTTGAAAGATTTATTTAAGCTCTCTAAGAATCATTTTCCTCTTCTGCAAATAAGAGACCAAAATTAGTACCCAATTCCTTTCCTCACAAGGGAGAAAGCTAATTAGAATAAAGCTGAGGCAATTATTTGAGCTCTGTGGAGAAAGGTTAAGCAATTTCTTATAAATTCCTACAGGGAAGGTCATTATTATTAATCTACGAGTATATATATATATATATATATATATTTTTTTTTTTTTCTACCTGGAAATCTCTTCCAATTCATCTCTGCCATCTCATTTTTCAAGATAACTTCACTGACATCCCCCTGGTTAAATGTAGATGTGTTTCTTTTCTGACACTCGTGTGATTCCTGAAATTTCCAGGATGTGTTTGTATCTTTAACAGGGCTTTTATGATGCCATTTTGGTCAGCAGTTATTTGAGCCATGTGCTTCCCTCCTAGTATGTACTGGATGGTGTGAGTGGTTAAGCACTCACGCTTTGTGAACTGAAAAAAATGGGTTCAAACTCTGTCTCTGATGCTTGCTAATTCTGTAAACTGTAGCAATTTAAACTTTTAAGCCCCAATTTCCTCAATTGTAAAGTAGATATAATAAATACCTGTTTCATAACACTGTTATGAGAATTACTTAAGATGATGTATATAAAGCATCGTAATAGATTTAGCTACACAGTCAGAGTCTAATAAATAATGATGCTGCCATCATTTTAGTAAAATAATCAAATATAGAGGTTTTCTTCATTGCTGTGTCCTCTGAGGCCTAAATATTTGTTGGATAGGTGGTTAATAAAAATGTTTAGCATTCCATGTGTAGAGTGGATGGTAATCATAAGATCATCAAGTTTGAAAATGGCAGGGTTAGAATTTGAGTCTGGGTCCTCTGACTCTGGACTTTCTGCAAGTAGCCAGCACTCTCTCCTTCAGACCACTGAGGCTCATAAAAGTTACACATAGATACCTGCAAGGACTATCAAGTGTTTTGTCTCTACTGGTGTTTGTGAGGCTCCATTGGGATTGACACCTCTATGCTCTGATGGACTCTAAACACTGGGCTGTCACTCAAACTTGATCCAACACTTGACCTTAGGAACTGGGAGGTGGTGCTGGGCATCAGCCACGCAGAGCTGTGTTTCCCACAACACACTGCAACAACTCAGCCCTCCAGCATGTGGTGCCTGCCCTGCTGCAAGTCACAATTGCTGCCCTGGCTGGTTCTGCAAAATGCCCTCTCAACAGTGGCTATATGGCAATGCCAGACCTGGTCCCCATGATGGGGATAGAATGTTCTAGTAAATTTTCTCCATGGATTAGGAGCTAAAATGTAATACTATAAATTCTCAAATATCTATGCTATTAGGGAGGAGCAAATATGTTCATTGAAAATATTACAATTAACTTGGCAGTACAGGAAAAATAGACCCTTAAAGCAATGTGGTATGGTTATGATGGTTATGACTGTGCATTTAGAAACACACCTATACCACACACACACACACACACACACA
Organism: Rhinolophus hipposideros; assembly: GCF_964194185.1. Lineage (NCBI taxonomy): Eukaryota > Metazoa > Chordata > Mammalia > Chiroptera > Rhinolophidae > Rhinolophus > Rhinolophus hipposideros. Next base: position 15,915,644 of record NC_138063.1, read on the forward strand.
CACACACACACACACAGGCACACACACACACACACACCCTTATTCACATAGTAGACCCCTCTGGGACATCACACTGCTTCCAGTTCTGGCTCACTTTATAAGGCAGTATGACAGAGAGATGGGAAGTAAGGGTTTTTGAGAGATGGATAAATGTTTAAAGAGGTCACCAGTTTATATAATCCACATATACAAAATTAGGTGGCTACTACTGTACATGATGAGTCATGCCTATAGATTGAATTGAACAATCTTTGCAAAAGCCTATCAGAATTCTTACAGACACTTGAGTATTTGGTCTTCACCTGAGCATTTCTTATCTCTGCAAAGAGAAACTGAGGCATTTAGTGCTGTCACTATTTGCTGTTGGTCAAAACTGCTTTGGAATTCCTTTTTGGGAAAGCAAAGCTGGGACACAAACTTTAAATAATCAAACGGTACAAGATATATTTTAGAGTTGATTTCTCGGTTTTAGAGAAATTGTTTGAGATCACTGGGTGCTAACTTTGGGAGATAAGATCAGGCTGAATAGCAACATTTAAAATTAAAAATAACCAGTGAAGACAACATTATATCCTTTTCCTGTGATGCTCACCAGGTTGCTTTGGGGCAGATTTCAAAGATGAGTTAGAAAAATGTTTTGATGATGGCAATACCTGGGAAATAAAAGTGTATGAACCTCCTAAAGTATCTAATTTAGAGGGTATCAAGCAAAACTGAATATATTAGGTTGGTGCAAAAGTAATTGTGGTTTTCGCAATTATTTTTAACCTTTTAAACAGCAGTTACTTTTGCACCAACGTAATACAAAATCTGAAGTTTGTTAAAAATTGAAAGCTTTTCTTTAGAGTTATGCTTCATTTTCTTTAACGTTTTGCTTTTTTGAATCAGTAGATGATTCTCTTCTCTGGGCTAGACCTAATCTCAGGACTTTTAAAAATAAGCACTGAAGCAGAAATAGCATACCGAGAGATAGAGACAGGGTGCTTTTCTGCCCTGCCATTATTCTCTATCTACAGACTATTAAACATCATTTACTATCAACTCTGACTTAGGTCCTTGGCTTAAAATAATCTGTTTCCAAAAATCCAAGTCATTTGATGGGGAGCCGACACAACACAAACTGCTTAACATGGAGGTGTTTTTATGACTGTTTTTATTACCTCCCCAAGCAGAAATGATTGACTTTTGTGAAAGCCGATCATAAAGCCATTACCTTATACAGTCTGGTACTTCAGCTGGTCTGAGGGCTGTCATACCTTATATGTTAAGAGGTCAACAGGACTCTCTGTCACTTAGCAGCGATGTCCGAGTAAACAAGCATTGTTTGGGCTAGTAAAGATTTCTGAAAGGAACTTTGCAATCATTCCATGCTTCGCTTGTTGCAATATCCAATATCTATCTTTGGGAAAACTCTCAAAAAATTTAGTGTCACTTAATACAATACCATGACTTGTTAATTACATTTTATTTGTGTAAGATGGGGGGAAAATCACTAGTTGTACAATGAGTCTAGAAAGGAAAATCGGACCAAGTTGGACCAAATCTGACTCCAGGATTTCAGAGCCTCTGGAACTTTAATGTGTAGGAATCACCTGAGGACCTTGTTGAAATGGAGATTCCAACTCAGTTGGTTTGGCTGGAGCCTTACTGTAACATTTCTAACAAGATGCCATGAGATGCTGATGTTATTGGTCTGAGGGCCATACATGGAGTGGCAAAGATCTCAGGAAATATTTCTTTCTGAAGAGTCCCTATTAAAAATAAATAACAGTGAAGAGGCATGTCCTCCCAGTTACAATTTAGGCACATGCGCCCTGTGATTCATGATGTTCTGAAGAGTTGAGCTCTGGAAATCACGAGGAAGCTGTACCTTTCCACGTGTACAGTGCATGGTGGGTGGGGCCAGGTGTTGCCTGATTGGTAAGTGGCCTGGGAGGTGAGCGTTTGAAGTCAGTTCAGGTATAGGTGTATTCGGTTTTTAAAACCACAGGGATCCGGATGATGGTTTTAAGGATCCTAAAACTCCGGGGCCTATGGCGCCTTCGGGCGATCATAGAAATCTTCCACGTGAGAAAGAAAAAGGAAGGCTCGGCTTTCATTAAGCAATGTGTCAAAAGCAAGAATCCTATCAGATAGTTTGCTTTGATGTTAATTCTTCAATAAAAACAGGAACTTCGGCTTTGGGTTACAAAAGCAATACTTTTAAAACATGAAGACTAAGAACTCTCCCGAGGGAAGCCATCTCTGTTTGCTGCTACCACTTACACTGCAGTATACTTACTGTATCTGAGCGTGAATGGAAGGCCTAGATTTTAGTGTCCAAATGTATTTTCTTATATCAGGGGAAATAATCTAACTACTCCTGGATCGTCACCTCAAGAATGGTAGAGACAGCTTTGCAGGGTTAGATACACTGGAAGCACAGCTGTAAGAAAGTGTGCTATTCATATCCTGCCATATAAATCAGATCAGAGTGTTTGTGTAAGAGTGTGTTTAAAGAAGAGCAAAGTCACATATCAGTTTGTAACACGAGTAGAAGTTTTTAAATCAGTGTAGAGCTGAAAGTTATTGCAAATTTCTACTTGCGCATATATTTTAAAGATGCTCAGATTGACAAAGAACTTGGGTCAAATTCTGCATATTCTTTGAAGGATAGATCCAGTGTCTCATAAACCTTGTAGAGGGGCCAATTTATGTTTTGTTGGAACGCCAGTCCTACAAGGTATTTTGGAAACATGAGTCCCATTTTCAAGTGTGTTTGGGAAATGTTGCAGACAATATGACCTCATCAAGAGTCACAAAGCATGCTAATCAAGTAAAGGCTCTGAGACATCTTGTCATGTAAGGATTCCTAGTTGGTAAATTATTAACTTCCTGCACAATAGTTTTGAAAACGGAGATCCTAATCAAGTTTTTATATATAAGTGGTTTTTATATACCAGTGGTGATTTTCATATTATCAAATATTTGTGACTTCTGTTTATTGTTTCACTGTAGCCATGTAGTTAATTGTATAAAGTTAATAAATAGTTAATTGTATAAAGATTTCATATAGTTTTAGTGAAATTGGATGACTAGTAGAAAATGTTAGGAAAATGCAAGCTAATTCCACATCTGTATTACAGTGGTGGTTTCCAATCTCCGGTATATGGTTATAAAACTTTTTGATATTGTAGATATCACATTTGCTCCTTTAGATAGGAACCCCTAAGATGAAGTTCTAAAGAGTCAAGAGCCTAATATAATTCTTGCTATGAGGATGCAATTAATAACTTTTTACTGACTGATTGACTAAAAATGTCTCTAGAATAACAATTACTGTAGACTTTGAATTAGACTGGGTGCCTTGCAAACACAAAGAGAAAATTTTCTGGCCTTTAAGAATTGACAACATAATTGGAGAGACAAGACATCTCCCTTAAAAAGTTAAATAATAATAAAAAAAACAACCACCATATACTTAAACACTACATGTGTGGTATAGTTATTTGGATGGTGGCTATTTAGAGAAGGATATTCCATGCTCCTGGAGGGTGAGACAATTTATTTCTCATTCCTTTGCTCACCCTCAGAGCCTAACAAAGAATTCTGTTGAGCTGCATGGGATTATACTGGTTGGCTGGAGTAGTCAAAGAAAGCTTCGTGGAAGACAGTGGCTCCAGACCAGTCTCATCTGCTGGATATGAAGACTCAAAGGTTCTTATTTATTTAGGTTATACAAGCAGCCTCATGGCAAAAGGAATTGGCACAAGGGCAAGCAGGAAAGTCAGAAGAAATCATATGAGAGGGTCTCCAAGCTCAACCTTACGAGGTCCCAGCATTTGACAGACAAGCTTAGTCTGCAAAGATAGGGGAGCACTGTTTAAAGAAAGGTGTCATACCTCCCACAACTCGAGGGTGGTTCCTCATGGCACCAATGAGTGCCAAAGGGGAATTAGTAGTGTCCAATGAGTAATTCCCCTTGGTTTGGAATGGTGGAAAAACTCACACACAGCTATGCTCTCAAACAAATACACAGAGCATTCACTTCTATAATCGTCATTCTCGTCAATTTAAAAATGCACCCTGTGTTCCACCAAAGACTGTTGGTCCTCCAGCCTTCCTATGTCCTCCATGGATGTATCTGTCTTGCAGATTTTTTCCCTTTTCTCTGAAAGGTAACAGGAACATTTTTCTTTTGTTTCTGTGGATTTTCAGTTATTTTGAATTTTTACTTCCACTAGGTTTGTTTCTCTAACTTGAACTAATTACAGAAGAAATCCACTGACAGGGACCATAATAGAGAAGAATGAAGACTCACTTGGGCCCAAGTGAACAACATCTTTACCGATGTACTGATGAAAACAGTCTGTTACTTGGGGAATAACTGGTTTCTGTCAGTTTTCTTTTGCCCATTATTCCTACGCAGGTGTTCATGTCCCACTGTACCCACATAATCATTGTGAAGCTCGACACTTTGACGGGTAATGGACCACAGAGAAGAATCTGATGAACGGGTGACATGGGAATGCAAGGGAGTAGAGGACAGCAGTGTTGGTGGAATTGCTATGGTTCAAGGGACTGGGATACCATCGTGTTTCCAGTATGAGTTCCATGGACCCCCAACCTCTCGTAGCCTCACTGTCCCTGGTGACTGGCTGGGGAGGGGGGCTTTGTCAAGCCACTTAACCTCTCTGTGCTTCCCTTTCAGGCTGGTAAGTTAGGGATGCTCTGCCTACCACTTTGTAACAGGCTTTGGGATCCCCGCATGTTGTAAATTACTTGATATTAACAATAATTGCCTACAGATTTTTCCAAACCATTTACATGAAGAATCTTTGCAATATGAGGTTAAATTACAATATGCTGGCTAATAGTCAGTCAGTGTTGAAAAGTATACTTTCATACACTTTGCCTGCTCAAAGCAAGTGCATTCCTTTTCATATTTAAGTTTTGTTTGTTTGTTTCCTTCTGGTTCAGGCTTATAACTCTCTTGGCATTAGGAAAATGGAGTCTTCCTGACATAAGCTTTCCTCTACACTTACGCTGAGGCACAATGCTTTGGAAACCACTCATGTATCTCCCTTCCTGAAAAAGTGATGGGCGCATTCCAATATAGGTGGTGTGCAGCTGTGGTGAGACGCTCTAGAATTCTTGGGAACAAAGAAAGCTCTGTGCTGAAACATAGCTTAAAGAAATGGCATTAAGCATGAGGAAATTTTCAGGAATCTACCAAAAGGAGAGGTTATCGGAACTAAATTTTGACCAAGAATAATGTAAATAAATCTAACTTGTGTAGGACCTATAAACCAGAGAGACAGTGGACAGTGACTAGAAATGTAAGTGACCTGATCCAGGCTTCTGACATGCTTTGAAGGACAGGTGGTAGACACAAGTGAGGTCGAGGCTGCTGGAGAGGTATTTTTGGCAGCATTTACACTTTCTCCCCTTTGGCTGCAAAATTAATCAACCAACAGTACATTATTATAAAATTGTCAAGTGGAAAAAAACGGAAGCATAAAAGAAGCATACACCACAGCCTCTTACCTTGAGAAGCTTACAATTTAGTTGATGAAACAAGACAATCACCCAAAATGGACAACCTAGTTAAGTTTCCCTTTATGTCATAGGTCAGTAGATTTCACAAAGATGTGTATCTTGAATGAAGCATAGTCTTATCTGGAAGAGTCTATTGCAGAGGCTGAGATTCCAGAAGGTGGAATATCATCCTCAGGAGTTCAAAGGACTTTACCTTGCTCATCACTATATCCCTGTCATCTGGACGATTTCCTGCCATGTAACAGATGATTAATAAATATTGAATCAATGGAGTAATGAATAGAAGTGAAAGGGAGCGTGAGTGTAGTAACTATGAACTGAGGTCTATATTCAGATGACAATGGTTTCCCTTTTCATCAGATGAAATGGGTTGGGCTATAAGAACATAACATCTAACAACAGAGAAAACATATAGGGCTTCATGAAATCTGGGACAGCCCAGTGCCATGAGTGACCCAGGTCACTCCATGTTTCTGCTTTGCCATCGTTAGTATGTAGACTTTGTCGTCATTGCTGTCATCTCATGGTCACAAGATGCAGGTTGCAGTTACAAATATCACATCTGTGATTTGGGCAGAAAAAAGAGGGAGTGGGGCAATAGAACGATGGGGGAAAGGCTGAACTACAAAGGACTTTTTTTTCTCCTAGGGAAGCTTTGCTCTTTAGTTTTGTCAATTTCTTCTTCCCCCCAAATTCTTGCAGGCATTTTGTTGTCTAGAATCATGTTAAGAGACTACTATTTCTAACTGCAGGAGAGGCTGAGAGCAAGTTTTTAGAATTTTAATCTCTATAGTAGAGGAAGGTATGAAAGAATGAGATTGAGAAAGGTTGGTGAGTGACCACCTGTGGTATTTGCAACACAGCATTTCTGTGATTAGTTGATGGTCCATGGGATTGGAAGCTTGGAAGTCATATTCAAGAGGAGTCTGCATCCTGAACCATCGTTAGGTGATGTAGAAGTGGCTACCTGCCCCAGGCTTCCGAGGATTCTAGAATCAGAATGAGTCAAGTGAGGTCAGAAGATTACTGGAATTGCGACATGTACGAAGGTTCCCAAGCTGCTACCAGGGGACTCTGGAAAAGCCTAGAAATCTGGTTTCTGGGCAGAGAATACACTACATGGATATGGAAAGAGTGAAAATTTACATTCACTGCAACTCAAATGTGAGTATATATATATATATATATATATATATATATATATATATATATACAGAGGGTGCCAAAAAATGTATACACATTTTAAGAAAAGAAAAAACTATTAAAATTGTATTACTCAATATATACCAATAACAAAAGATGAATGCAAGTCACGTTTGACTTCTGCAATTACAAGAGGTGCTCAAAGTGGTTACTATCAGCGTCCAGACACTTCTGATTACGGCGAACTACGGCTTGAGCAACGTTGACCAAAGTGATCACTTGTATACATTTTTCTGGCACCCTTGAGATTTGTGTGTGTGTGTGTGTGTGTGTGTGTGTGTGTGTGTGTGTGTTGTTTTGGTTTATATAACTGATTTAATGATTATCCTAAATAAATTTCTCCTTTCTGAGGATCAAGAAAAAAACCTTTATGTTTATAGCTGCAGTTAACTGTTCTTCAGTATCTTTATTGGATGGTTTGGCCTTTTTCGAGTAAATGATGATAACTTAGATTTTTTTCACCCTTTCCGTATCCATGTAGTGTCTGTGAATGGTCACTGCTTTCATATGGTCTCTTGAAATATCATTCTGATACCCATTGCTCCAGCTTCTGATCCTTTCCATTTGCTTTCAATTGACAAATCTCTGCCTACAAAATCTTCTTGTCCTGACCCAGACTTATGTGGTCTACCATCTTTATACATGCTCCTCAGTCTCCCCACGAGGCACGGGGTCTGCCTCAAGCAGGTTCCATTCTTAGCCCATTAGGAACCAAGAATTCTCCTCAGGTTTATGTATCGAACCACTTTCTTGGGCCACTGATGTGAAATCTTTCAAACCCAATTTGGAGGTCTCTTCCCAGGATTCCTGCTCTCAGAGCTCCCATAAACCTATCTAGTGTTTTTCCCTTCGTCAGTGCCCTAAGTCACTCACTCAAACCTATTATCCCCCTCCTTTGCCTGACAGTAAAACTTCACTCTAGGTCACCAGGCCTCCTTCAGGGTAGAGTAATGGAAGCTAGTGGAATAGAAAAATGACGATTGACTTAACCCAAACCTCCTTTACAAGACAATTTTCTTCATGCAGTCTCAGAGAAATCATACTTTGAATGTCAAACGCTTACTCTTTCTTGTGATTAATACTTTTATTGAGATATAATTTACATGCAATTAAAAGCACCCATTTTAAATACACATGCTGATGATATTTTCTGTTTATTATATGTCTCACTTTAATTCAGTGGTAAATGAACTTAATTTGTATTGTCAAGAGCACAAGTAAAGAGCCCAGGAGAGAAGGTGGGGGCTTCTAAGGAGTTCAGAGAAAGTAGACTTTTTAGTAATTCTCAGTGAAAATAATGAACCTGGGAAATCCAGGTAATCAATATATGACTAGAGGAATAGTCTTAGATGTGGTCTTTGTGGCTTCCTCTCAGGTCTCTGAGACCCTCTACTGTCTCCAGATTGGCTTCTGGAGACTCAAGCTGGTCAAAATCCTCTCCCACCCAGGTCGAGATCCCATCTTTTAAAACATGCCTTCTCTTTAACTAAAAATTCTCAATCCATAAAAGAGCAGGCCGGGCTTCTTTGATGGTAGCAATTTAAATTAAGTTATAAAGAAGGTTACTTGGGGTTACCTACATTTTCCAAGATTGTCGGTATCGAAGCATTGAATCTAATCTGTAAAAAGTCTATAAGAGAGAGTTTGGGGCCTGGGGCTTCACACAAACAATTCATGGCTGTTTCAAGCCATCATCTTCCTGTTTGGGGGATAATTCTGATGCTCTTCTAACTTTACCTTGTCCACCTGGGAGCCAATGGGAAGTCAGTTTTGTAGCTTCTTTCTCATGCCTCTTCTTCACTCTTGCAGTCATCCCTGCAAAGGAGTCATTTTATGTGTCAAGTGTGTGAACCCTAAATGCTTAAAATGGTGAATTCATAACCATGAACATGTAGAAACCACCTGAGGTTGCCGTAATATTAAACACACAATATCACAAAGGTCAATGGTGTGGACTTTGATAGACTCATGTTTGAATTTAACCCTGTAAGTCCCATTTTATGAGTACTTAATTTGAACCAGACACTGTGTCAAATGTGTTACGTATTTCCCAGAATTCTGTTATCCATGAGGGTAAATTTCCTTTGAGCACCTAAATTACAATAATTTGAACCCTTATTCTATTTAATAGTGGGAGAGCCAGTCTTTTACTCAGTATTTTTTGGAATCCTTAGGAAACACTTAAAATACATCCCTCAAATCCAACAGCCCATTGTTTCTACAATGCTGGTTTCCCACCCTGTCTCTAAATGCCCATGAGCCTCTGCTCATGAGCAAGCTTGTCAGCTCCAGGGATTTGAAGGCTAGTTTCTCTGTATCACTTTACTCCACGTGTGGGCTCAGGACCACCTCTCTCCCCAGTAGAGGTAATAGCAGAAATTAATTTTTTATTTAAATTTAAGAAGTGTCTAAGAAAAAAATCACAGCCATGTCTATCTAGATGGGTTTATGTCTGTCCTGTTAATAATGTATGTACAACAGGAGGGCTCACTGAAATGTTTATCCTCCCAGTAATTTAGGGACGATTAACAAGAGGCGTATGGTGGGCCTGCAAAGATGGTCACCACCGATCCTGCCCATTGCTCTCTGTGCATGTCACCTCTCCAATCAAGAGAGAAACTGTTTTCTCTTTACTTGAATCTGGGCTGGCCTTGTAACTTGTGCTGAGCAATAGATTGTGACAGAAGTGAGAGTTCCCCAGTTCTGGGCTGAGACCTTAAGAGATCTGATAGCTTCCACCTTTGTCTCTCATAAGCCATTACCATGTAAAGAATTCAAGTAACTTTTTTGGAGAGAAAAGCCATGAGGAGAAAGACAGAGATTGGGTAAAGTTCTTAATGTCAGATGTCTAATCAATGGTGGAATTGGGATTAGAACCCAGTTCTGTCTGTCTCTGAGGCCCCTGCACTTAATCTTTCCTTTTCTAGCTCTGTGGTAGTGTGCAATTATTTCATTCCTTATAAGACTTAGTTTATCTTTTTATATAATGGGATAGTTATAAATTCAGGATGTTTTAAGAATTCACAAAAATAATATTTATAAAATATTCCACCACATACATTTGCGCACGCACACACACACACACACACACACACACGAAATGCATAAAAAATTGAATGGCCACCAAATTAACATATACAAATCAGAGATTTGCATTGATACCAAAACCAGTTCAGTTATTTTATTATAATGCAAAGTGATACAGAACTTCATTGCAGCCAAGATGCATTGCAAAAGATGGCTAGTTTCTCCAAGATTACCAGTATAGAGTTTGCTGGTCTCCAAAGCTGCAACAGTGGTCACGTGCGTGCGTAACAAGGTTTGGAGGAGTGAAGGTCATCTTGGACCTTCTGGAAACACAGCAGGCTCTCTCTCAGTCCATTCCTCACATACACAGAAGCTTTCTGCATTAGTTAGTATACATCTTGCCGGGCCAGCTCACCTGGGCCAGGTGCAGCTCCTCAATCGTGGAGTTATGCGTTGCGCTGTAGATGGCAGGGATCTGTAAAATTCAGGCATAAGCAAAGTCCTCCTTCATACTACACTTGAACACATCAGTGAAATACAACCCATGCCCAGGATATTACTAAACTCAGAACCACCAAACTGAAACAAAAGTCATGTTTCAAAATTCAGTTCATTCTCGAAATAAGTAGACTGACTATGTCTTGTATAATAAGATGTGCTGGTGATTTCTTTTTAAACAAAAACATACACCAGGGGAAAACTGAAAACTGAGATTTACAACATTACATATAATTGCAGAGTAATGAGGCTGATAGGCCACATGTGACTCTCACTCTCCATAACTCATATACGTAGACTTAACGTTCCACTGCCAGGAAAGTCTTTCTTGCCAATGCACTGTGTCTTTAAACATAGGAGGGTGTGAAACTGATCAAAGAACCAGATATTAAAACTTTTTACCAAGAAAACTATGGTATATTTTTTAACACATGTAGGCAATGTTTTAATTTTTTTCCTGATATAAACAAAATAATGATTATTTTAGAAAAAGTGGAAAATACAGGCAAGCCAAAAGAAAAAAAAATGAAAGGCACCCAAAAGTCCATAATTTTTAAATAACCACTACTCTTTTGATCTATTATTTTCCAGTTTTTTTCTTACAAATTTATTGATTAACATTATATATATTATGAGCAAATATGTTATATGTTTTTAAGAGCCTGAGATGATTAACATAATAAAGTGAACATTTTATCATATTATTAAATATTTTTCACCAGCTGGATCAATCAACATGTAGTCTAAATAAATTGATTTCTAACACAAGATAACCAATTGATACTTCCATTTAAGTGTTAAAGAATACTCATCATTCTTAAGCCTACAAGCGCTAAATTTTTTATTTCATTTTAAATAAATTAAAATTGGTACCTCTTTAATTTGTAGACAATATCTCTATGATTACTGGAGGATTTAAAATTTTTATGTGCTTACGGGTCAATTATATGTTGTCTTTTGCAAACTACCTGGTCCTGTCCTTTATGTCGTTTGGTGGAGAGTGGGAAGTTTTGTTTCTTACTGATTGGTGAGACCTATTTCTGTGAAAGAATAATAAACCTTTTATCTATTTTTTATTGCAAATATTTTTCTGTTTGATGTTTGGCTTTCTTCTGGTCATTTTTAGTGGTGGTAGAAATTTAATATTCTTATGTGTTCAAATCTCAGGGACTTGGAAAGAACCACAAATGTGAACGCATAAGTAAATAAATCTTTCTAATCAGGACATTCCTGAAATAGTTTGGACCTAGGAGTGCATATATTTGTGTATGCAGATGGCTGCTGGCAGGTCCTGGCCCAGGCTCACTCAGTGGCCTCTAACAGGGTGGCTAGTTTTAACATGCATTTGCTGCAATTGCTTTAAGGAAAGGTACAGGCTTGTTAGGCACCCTTTCTGCTGAGCGAAAGTGGATAACCTTGTGAAGGACCCCGTCAGAGAGTGAGTTGCTTAAAATAAAATGGGAGGAAGACTTTTAAGAGATGGAACATCTGTGATAAACTCATTTTCTGTATGAGCACCAATGGAGATGCCTGTCTGGGTCGGCTGAGCAGCATTTCTATAGCAATCGAAAATTCATTTCATTTCATTATCGGAACTGTTCAAGCACCCCGGTTTGGATCAGGGAACAGCTTCTTAAACCTGCAGGAAGCTCATTTACCCCCGCTGAGGCCTCAGTTCCCTTGCTTATGGGAAGGTGGAGATGGCTTGCTTACAAATCCCAGCAGATATATACTATATATATGATCTGTATTGAAGGAACATGCATATTTCACAGGATCCTCCATCTCTAGCAGCCTTAGTTTGATCCTTTTCCTGTTTGATTTGGGCCTGTTTCAAGGCTACTTTCCTAATCCTCTCATCTGTTAAAAATACTGCTCTCAGTGCATTAGTAATCAGAGAAGTGCCTCTGAGGTGGTGCGCAGTGGAACAAAGAACAGAGCATCAGTGCTCTCAACATTCAGCAATAAGGCAAGCCGAGTATTTTTCAAACAGCAAACACTGATTGAGAAAACTTTTAAAGAATCCCAGATGGCATTTACAGATTCAAAACTAAATTAATGGAGGGGGGAAAAACATCCATATAATCTAAAGCCTTTACAATGAAAGCCTTAAGACCTATTCCTTGCCTGTGACTCTCCTGGGCTCAAAAACCATAACTGTAAGGGTATTTTTGGATCCCCCATGTCAGAAGGAACCAGAAGCCAGTGGGCAACAAGAAGAGGTTGGCTAAGTGATGCTCATATGGGGGCAGGTGGCAAATGGGGGGTCAGGTGATTGGGTGAGACTAAGATGGAGGTAAGAAAAGAGATGCAGCCAGTTAGAGCAATTTGGTGTTGAGAAAGTAGAATTGCAAGGAGTGGGTGACAGCCAAAACAGTCAACTAGTGTGTACCAGTGTCCCATGAATCGGGGAGGAGGTGCTGCTGAGAAATCCAGGCAAGTGGACCCCAGTCAGGGTAAGGGAGTTTAGAAATAACTCCATAGAAGGGAACCAGCACAAGCCTCCATCCTTTTGTGATTGCTGTAATAAGCCACAATCACTCCCTGGAAGGAGCCCTGCACAAATTACTCAAACATGGACCCAGGCACAGGGACACAAGGTTCCCATCACAGATGACGGAGCACTGATGGAGCAGCTCCGTGGAGGAGTTCACTTCAACTCCCTCTGCACGTCTTGGGTTCTGGCTCCTGTTTGCCCCATTCACTGTAGGATTGGTCTCACACCTCCAGGGTGCTATGTCTGCAGGACAGAGAGAGTCCAGTTGTACTAAGAGCCAATTCCTGTAATAATAACGTGATCAAGTTCTGCTATTTTCAGGGAGTTAAAACTGAAAATAATGAATAGTATTTTACTAATTTTCAATGCCTGGCAGATTGTGTTTTTGGTTTTTTGCTTTTTTTTAATTGAACTTTCATGTAAGATGATTAAATATTTCCAAATGAAAAAACCAAATTGGGACTTTGTAGGCAAGGTAAGAAGTGGAGGGATAGGAATCAGGAGACCCATGTGTACTGGAAGCATGTTAGCATTAAGATTCTTATATTTTAAAGGATGTGTTGCATTTATTTTCTACCCCAATCTATTTCTTTCCTCCAGGGGGTCTGCTTATCGTGTCACTGTGTACACAGTGGAAGTTATATTATGTCATGTTGCTGGACTAGAGACGTCTCAGGAAAATCAAAGAAATTGGCATTGTGGTTAAGCCACTGGCACCAGTTCTGGTCCAAGGAACCTGGGCTCTATTGTATGGGATAAATGATTGGGTCATGGATGATGGAGGACAAAGACAGAAACAAAACTGCAGCACATGCCCTTGGTTGAGCACTTTTTACAGACCACCATGTGAAAGAAAGGCTTCATGTGCATTGTCTCATTTATGGAAGCCCTCTGAGATACTATGAGGTATGTAGTACCTCTTGAGTAGCCCTATGAGGTACAACTTTTTTCATTCCCACTTACAGATGAAGAAAGTAAATCTCAGTGTAAATAAGAAACATCCCCCAGATCACACTAGAATAAGTGGTAGAAGTGGCACACAGATTTCCTGTATTATGTACTGTAGCATGTCTTCTTGGTCGGGTAATATTTGTTACACGTAATGTCAGGCTCAGCCTCATTGACTCACTGCTGTTCTGAAAGTACAGGATCACATATCTTGTCAGCACAGTTAGGATACTTTATTTGAATTCCCGACCTTCAACGGATTCACCCTTTGCCTGTGTGAAATTAGTAAAATGGCTGCATTAACATTTCTCTTAATGCTCTTTTTTAAAGAGTACATTTTTAAGCACGGAAATAATGCATTTTAATGTGCTCTATAAAATGTGCATTTGTTTATAATAGACCAAGAAAATTGCAAATGCAAAAGTACAAATTGTTTTAGACACGAGCAATTTTTGTACTGATAGTACTTATAATGGCCTAAAATACACATTTTAGTGTATATATGCTGAGAAATGCATTTTTAAATGTTGACTTGTAATGTAGGCATATCAAAAATTCTCATTAATTGCAAATATATCCTAGTTACTACCTATTTCCTGAATTAGAATAATATCTACCTCATTTTAATGACCAATATAGAGCAATTCACACATACGTAATTTATGAGTAGGAAGCGAGATGGAAAATAAACATACAAAATGGTAAGTCTATTATCTCAAAAGACAAACACCTTTTTTTAATGTATTTGAATAATTGTGCTTGTTGTTTGATCTGAACAATAAAGATGGAGATGGGAAGAAAGGAAAATAGTAAAGTAAAACGGCAGGAAGGAAACAAGTAGAATTAACATTGGGAGTGGGGGAGAATAACATTTATTTATCCACATGACAAATAAAAATGAATGATTTTTTGGCAGAAATATTTCATTAAGGTAGAACTGTGCCTTTTTTTACTCATTTATATTAGACTTACATGCCAGAAAAATGTTATTATTTTGCCTACTTTCGTTTATTAAAATCATTTTTAAAATGTAGTTCCCAGACATCCATCTGTCATATCAGGAAATAAGCTAATTTTCTCTTTCTGTCTCTTTTTTTCAAATATGCTAAAAGAAATTAGATAAACTAACATAATGTAATTTATCACATATTTTTACCACTGTGTTAGAATACATATACTTATTAGAAAACCTTTGAAATAAAGAAGAGGAGAAAAACCAGTATTTCCACCACCCAAAGAAAACAAATCTTAACATTTTAGTGAATATCCTTCCTTCCAGTCTTTTCCCCCCTATAATCTCTAACAGGTTGAAACCAACATTTTTGCCAACTGTTCAAATATCCAGAGTTCAATAATTATTAGGTCCATCGTTATTTTCTCCCAGATTGTAAAGAAGCAAAAAAAAAAAAAAAGAAAAGAAAAGAAAACCTTCAGGAACTCTTAGTTCATGCATCTTGTTCTGAGTCCAATAGAAATGATGTTTTAGTCTGAACTGAGTTGATTTCAACCTTGCACCCCTCGCTGCTTTTGATGTACCCAACCATATGTGTGACAGAGCAGAGCTCGCATATACTGTTCCCAAGTCTCTCTCCCAAGTGCATGGTAATGATGATGGAACCAGGAAAGCAGCGTCAATGAAGAAATCGCTCAATTCACAGTGTCAGGGCAGAATAAATCTAATGAACTTAATGTCTCCGTAGGTAGTCACTGGTTCCAAAATTGGAACATACTACATGGTAAGAATTTTCTTCCCTGGGGACCGTAGCCAGTGATATGTCCGTTTTGATTCCACTAGTTTAATTTAAAGTGTAAGTTGCTCTCTGCACTACTTTGTCTTTTAACCAAAGATTGATCAGAAAATGTCTACGGAGTCCAAACGAAGGGAAATGTTGATCATTGTATGGGAAATTCAGGTCTACAGGAGCAGACTTTGGATCTGAATGTGCACTTCCTTACTTGACGCAAACTTTAAGTCTCCGCTGTGTAGCTGTTTGAATGAGGACTCACGAAGCTTAGAGGCTTTGGACGTTCAGGTCAGTCAGTCACTCAACAGCCTGCCTGTTATTCTACAGTCTCCAGTTGAGGCATGAGAGAAGTTATTCTAATTTTGAGAATGGAGATTTTACATTAATTATAACTGATATAGTTTACAGATTTAAACAGCATAGACTCAAACCAATTAGGTATGCTCATTTAGATGTCAGCATTTGGTGCCTTCGTACATGAGTGGCCAACCCTATGACAGGAAATGATGGGAGGCTTTGCAGCTTTGGCAATTCTATCGCACAGAGTCCATGATTTCTTCCTCAAGAGAGTACTTCTGGCCTGATGATTAATATAACTTTTTGTCTTGGGGATGTGCCATTGCCTTGATCTTCCCAGCATGGAAGGAACATCACCCAGTCATTATCTCTATATAGACTGGACGTTCTTGTTCATCTTCACATATACAGAGGGTGCTAAAAATATGTATACACATTTTAAGAAAGGAAAACTGTATTAAAATTATAATACTCAATATATACTGCTAACAAAAGATGAATAAGTCACGTTTGACTTCTGTAATTACAAGAGGTGCTCAAAGTGGTTCTCATCAGGGTCCAGACACTTCTGATTACGGAGAACTACTGCTTGAGCAACGTTAACCAAAGTGTCCACTTGTATTCATTTTTTTGACACCCCACCACCCCTTGTGTCCCAACAGCTTGACATCTACTTTTAGATAATCAGACAACCAGATTTTGCTGACTTTTCTAGGTTCTATTTTCTCTGCCATAGTTGTCTTATAGTTAGTGTCAATATTTTTGAGGTGCACACACATACATTTTTAAGAATTGTACACAACTTCACTGCTTAATTTCTGTACTTTATTGCCTTGGAACATAGACCCATTCAGCATGAAGATAGCATTCCTTGTTTGCGTTAGTTGATATTATGAAACTTCATTTTTAGTTGCTCTTCCATATCCTTTCCCTTTTCCTTCAGTGGGATCTGTCCCTTGTCCTCAAATAAGCCAACTACTGTTATTCCTTGATGTTGTTCTACTTGATTTTCTTCTATAAAAGTTACTGTGACTGTTTTGCTTATTTGTGAATCAGTCATTCTCACACTATCTCTTCCTTTGGTATCTCTCTAAGTATTGCATTTCCTTTAGCTCCCATATATTCTTCTCTGATCCTTGTATTCTGTTTATGATCTGGATAATGAGATGGCAAAATTTTTCCGTAGAGGACCAGATACTAAATATGTTAGGCTTTGCTGGCTATGCGATCTCTATAGCAACTTCTCAACTCTGCCTCCATAGCACCAAAGCACCATAGACGATATTTAAGAATGGGTGTAGTTAAGGTCCAATAATATTTTATTTACAAAAAAAGGCAGCAGACCGGATTTAGCCTGTGGCTCACAGGTGGCCAATCCCTGTCATGAACTATCACCTGCCAGGTCAGACTTGCCATTATCCCATAACAGGTTTGGCACATTGAGAATTTATAAATATTTTCAGCTATGTTAATTATTAACCATAAAGAAAAGCTAATAATAATAGCAATAATAATATTTCTTAAACACGTAATATGTCCTAGGCACTGTGTGAAACATGGCACATGAGTTATCTCATTTAATTTGCTTAATGGCTTTATGAAATCTATTTTAAGATTAGTTTTATTTTGGGGCAGCCAGTTCACTCAGTTGGTTAGAGCGCGGTGCTTTTAACAACAAGGTTGCCAGTTCGATCCCCGCATGGGCCACTGTGAGCTGTGCCCTCCACAACTAAACTGAAACAACTACTTGACTTGGAGCTGATGGGTCCTGGAAAAACACACTTAAAATAAATAAAAGTTTAAAAAAATATATTCGTCTTATTTTATAGATGAGGTAACTGAGTCACAAATAGGTTAAATATCTTGTTCATGACTACCTATGAAAAGGTATCAAAATGGTCTACCCCCAGAGTCCACTCTAGTAACTAACTACTATTCAGTTTTACCACCCATACGTATGACTCTAGGTGGGAGGATGATAAGCCCAAGAACACCATGGTCAAAATAGCCATTCTAGTTTATTTTAACTAGCTATCACCCAGAAAAATAACACTGCTATGAATGATCACCCATATCTTAATGATATTAAAGGTTAGGTATTACTATCTTAGAAACCACTATAAAGCATTTTAGCTAAGGTAACTTCCTTTTCCTTTTCTTATTGCCTTTTGATTATCCACAAGACTAAAAGAGGAGATTTAACTATTAGGCAAGAACATATTTATAATAGGGAGTGTTGACATCATTACTTAGTTCTCCATTTACATGATTAACATCAGCAGCAAATCAGAAAACTTCTAGCTTCTGGCAGAAACTTTGGGCTCAAGTAGCACATCCTTAGAGTTTACTCTGACTGAAACCTGACTGTAGTGTGTCCTTTGCTTTGTAGAATGTAGATACAAGATGAGGGGTCAGATATGCATATTGTATCTTCTAGTAGACCCTTAGCTTCTGTGATAAGTGAGTATACATTTTTAAAAAGTCTTTTTCTGTAAAATAAAGCTACAAAACCTTGGATAAGGGGCTAATATCCAAAATATATAAAGAACGTATACAACTCAACAACAAAAAACAAACAATCCAATTTTAAAAATGGGCAAAGGACCTGAACAGACAATTCACCCAAGAAGACATACAAACAGCCAACAGATATTATGAAAAAATTCTCATCTTCACTGGCTATTAGGGAGATCAAAACCACAATGAGATACTACCTCAGACCTGTTAGAATGGCTATCATCCACAAGACAAGTAATAACAAGTGTTGAAGAGACTGTGGAGAAAAAGGAACCTTCGTACACTGCTGGTGGAACTATAAACTGGTACAGCCACTATGGAAAACAGTGTGGAGGTTCCTGAAAAAAATTAAAAATTGAAATACCATGTGATCCAGCAATCCCTCTTCTGGGTATCTACCCAAAAAGATCCGAAAACATTTATCCATAAAGATATATGTACCCCTATGTTCGTTATGCAGCATTATTCACAGTGCCCAAGACATGGAAACAGCCTAAGTGTCCTTTGATGGATGATTGGATAAAGAAGATATAGTACATACATACAATGGAATATTACTCAGCCATAAGAAAAGATGAAATACTCGATGACAACATGAATGGATCTTGAGATTACCACACTAAGAGAAATAAGTCAGACAGAAAAAGTTGAGAACCATGTGGTTTCACTTAAACATGGGATATAAAACTGAAAGCAACAAACAAACAAAAAATCATAGACACAGACAACAGTTTAATGGTTACCAGAAGGTAAATGGGAAGGGAAATGATAGAAGAAGGTAATAGGGGGTCAAATACATGGTGATGAAAGGAGAATTGACTGGGTGGTGAACACACAATGCAATATACAGATGATGCATTATAAAAATGTACATTTGAAACCTATCTAATTTTACTAACCAATGTCACCCCACTTAATTTAATTTAAAAAATTTAAAATACATTATGAAAGCAAAGAAAGCTATTTTAAAAAAGAAGCATTCTTTTAAGTTCAAGAACAGCCTGGGTATAGAAATGCCCTCAGAATTTTTGAGGGAATGTTTTTCTGCAAAAATGAATAAATGTTCTCTGAGCATATATTACGTAAAAATATGTATTCATTACTTAATATATAACCGGCACTGTTAAGTGGATAGAATACTTATAAAAAATTTAAAAACCAACTACCTTTAAAAAAATAACCTGATTATAAGAAAACTGTGCATTGTAGAAAATCTGAAGAATAAAAACAAGAACGAAGAAAAAAGTTTTAAATCTTCTTTAATTCCCCATTCAAAGAGAACTGTGTTACCAATTTGAGGTGTTTCATATTTTTCTGTATATCGTCAACATGTAGATCATTTTTAAAAAGTAGATCAAAAGGTCTGCATTTCCCTGTACATACTCTTCTGTAGGTCATTATCAGGATAATACAGAATATAGCTTTACATCTTTTGCAATTCAACATTATAGAGTATTTTCCATATCATTAAATATCATGCAAAATGACCTTTAAATTATACATTATATTCTAATTCCTGCTCATCAGGTATCAGGATTTCCTTCTCACAATTATTTGGTACTCACTTGGAGTCTTCAGACTGGTTTACTTGAGAAATGAAGGAAGTTAAGACGTTTCCATTATAATGGTTAAAATAAATAAACAAAAACTGTGGTTTAATTTTGGTTATCTGGAAAATTCACTTATGCAAAAACTTCCGATGGTAAATAAATGAGCTGTTAACGAATGCGTATCGAGTCTGGTCCAAAAATGTCTATCTACATGACAGAATAGAATCACTATTCCTTTAAACTGATGCAGAGAAGTAGAAGGTGTGGTATCAATAAAGTTGCATTTTTAAGTGAAAACAAAAAGGACTATGGGTCTATAGGTCAAACAAAAAGTAAATTGATTACTTGACAAAATTGATTAATATAAATAATTATTGGAATTCAGATATTCATGATTTTTTTTTCAGATTAACGTTTTTCATCTTGTCACTCCCTTCCCTTTCAAAATACATACACTCACACAACATATCCGCAACAAACAAACACCTGCTCAAAAACACACATCCATATTCCTGGTTTAGTCAATTCCGTTTTGCTGTAGCATTTAATCATAAGATTTAGTGACAGGTACTTTTCATATCTTCTCATATCTAACTTGTAGAATAATGTACATATGGTGAATTTTGGTGCAGAACCGTGGCCGGATTTTTTTCTAAAGCACCAGTCAAAACATTTTGATCTTTCATATAATATAAGCAATAAAACCCCTTGCTTTACCTTTTTTGTAACTTTGTAAAACGTGATTTGGAGGATAGGGTAGGGGTTGGTTTCACTGCATCAACAAAACTTCTTGAATCCTTTTGCCTTTTGAGTTGGAATTCAGCTCAAAATCTGAGTCTAAAATTCAATTTAGTTGTTAATCCCATAAGGGGATACAAATAGCTGCTACACATTCTGGCAGAGTCAAAAATGTACAAATTTTAACTTTTAATAATGTTTTCCCTGTCTCTAATTTCCTGTGTAAGAAAACATTCTCTTGGACAATTACCCCCGTAATAGCCTTGCCAGAATCAATTTCAACTTTAGCTGTCTCAGAGAGTTCAGTAGTAGCAGTCTGAGATTTTTTTCCTACAATTTTTGTTTTGTTGCACGAGAAAACTAAGTTTATTTTTTAATTGCCTTCTCAAATGCTTTCACATATTGTTAAATACACTCAGGACTATATGTATTAGCATAATGTATTAGGACAATATTCAGATTGTTTCCAACTTACAAATGTGTTAAGTTCTAGAAATCATTTTATCCATCATTTGAGGCATGTTACATATTGCCCCCACAGAAACAGTGGTAGTGTTAGAGGGCAGATTCCAAGAAAAACAAAAAATAATTTAAACCATATTGCATTAGTATCAAGCACTTTAAGCAATATTTTAATGGCACCTAGCCACCAATGAGAATAAGAAATTCATTCTGAATTTCAGTTATAGATACCAGAAAACCATCTCTCCCCATTCAGTGGTTTCTCTGCAGGGGACATAAGGAATGACATGTGGGGTTAGGGAGGAATGGGTGACATAGGCATAAATAATCCCCATGCCAATATCTTGTTAACACGCTACAGCTTCAAAAGGAAACACATTTCTCCACATAAATCACACCCCAGGGGGTCCAAACTGAGAAAAAAAGGATAGATTTATCCAGAAAAAATGGTAGCTACAGTCTTCAATATATTCATTGGCTTGGTGTTTGTCTATCAGATTCCTTTTTTTTTTCCCACTGAGAAGAGAGTAAACTTTTTTTGAATAACTTAAAAATGTAATGAAATTCAACTTGCATAACTTTGGAGGCTCAGATGCTTCTCTCAGATCACTTTTATGTTCGTGAGAATTTCATAAGCAGAAGTGACCAGCATGCTAGCTGCAAGGAGGCAGGCGAAAGCACCACTTACTTAGTGAATCCATCACCACTGAGGGATGGAATGACAACTTCATGGCAAATAAGCAGCCAATCCATTTCCTGTACCCATGTCAGGCATCATTCATCTGTTGACCCATTGTTGCCTGCTGAGCCTGAAAGAGGTTTCAGAATCTTTTCCCACAGTGGTGCCACATTCTTTTCATAAAGGGAATATCTAAAACCAATGTAATCTACCATATTATCACAGCAAACAAAAATAACCACATGATCATAACAAGAGATGCAAAATAAAAAACATTAGACAAAATTCATTCATGATAAGAATTCTCAGCAACCTAAGAACAGAAGAAAATTTCCTCAACTTGATAATAGGCTGTAGGTTGTTCATAGAATGAGTGCCCAGAACTCAGGGTCAGGAATAAGACGTGTCCCTGTCAGCCAAACTGAAAAAAACAAAAACAAAAACAAAAAAAACAACAAAAAAAGAACCAACAAAAACCTTATGATCCACAGGGCATTGGATAGTTGCAAACTTTCTCAAACTTATAATAAAGTGCATCTACAGAAATGCTACAGGTAACGTCATATTTGCTGATGAAATACTAGATGTTTTTCCCCTAAGAACAAATAAAAGACAAAAATGCCTGCTCTCACGACTTCAATTCAATATTGTTTTGGAGTTTCTAGCCAGCACAATACAACAAGAAATAAAAATAAAAGAATTCCAGATTTTAAAGACAAGTTTAATTGCAGACAACATGATATCTATGTAGAAAATCCTATGGTATTTACAAAACAAAAGACACTAGAATTAGTAAGTGGGTTTTGTAAGGCGCAGGATACAAAATCAATATAGAAGTTCATTATACTTTGATGTACTAACAATGAAAAATCAGAAATTGAAATTAAAGTAATATTACTATACCTTACCATGAGAAATTTAAAAATGCCTAAATAAATTGTATCCAGTATATATAAAGAACTTTTAAAATTAATTATAGAAAATTTAATACTCCAATTTAAAAATGGACAAAAGATTTGAACCACAAATTTTACCAAAGAAGATATATGAATAACAAATAAACTCATAGAAACATGCTCAACATCATGAGTCACTGGGGAAATGTAAATTGGAACCATAATGAGATCCCACCACACACTAAGTAGAGTGGCTCAAATGGAAGTCTTACACACCAAATGTTGACAAGGATGGAAAGGAACCAGACGTGAACTGCTGGTAGGAGTATAAAATGGTGCAACCATTCTGCACAACTGTTTGGCAGTTCTGTCTTAAAAAGTTAAACATGTACCATATGATTCAGCCATTCCACTTGTAGGTATTTACCGAAGAGAAATTAAAGTGAATATCCATGCAAAGGATTGAACATAAATGTAGATAGCAGCTTTATTTGTCATAGCCAAGTACTGGAAACAACACAAAAATCCATCAACAGGTGACTAGATAAACAAACTGTGGCATATCCATACAGTGGAATACTAATTAGTAACCAAAAAAAAAAAAAAGAAAAAGAAAAAAAAAAGAAAGAAAACAGAAGAACTACCCAATGATCATAAACAAATTTTAAAATGATTTTGCTGAGTGAAAGAAAAGCAAAAAGGGTACATATCGTATGATTCATGTAAAATTTTAGAAAATGCAGACTAATCTAGAGCGACAGAAAGCAGATCTGTGGTTGCCTGAGGACCCTGGGGCTGGAATGGTAGGAAGAGATTATAAAAAGGTACAAGGAAATCTTGGTGTTTCACAGGTGTATTCATATGTCAAAATGTATCAAATTGTATACTTTAAATATTTGCAGTTTATTGTATGTTAGTGATACCTCTATAAAGCTGTTAAAAATGAAAATAATCAGCATTACAGTCTCTTATTCAATCCTTTGGAGAGGAAGATATTTGGATGGATAATTCAGTTTCATGCAAGGAAGGAGTATTAGTGTCCAAGGATGGTTTCTAAACAGAAAAGAGGTTAAAGAAGGACTATTTTAATTCTGTTTAAGCCAGCTACTTTTATCAAATTACACCGATTATTTTTAAAAAATTAAACTGAGCTGTTTATTGGTAATAACGGAGAAAAAGGCAATAATGTAGAATGATCTCTCTGGGCTTTTCTCCCCCCTGAGGTTCCAGCCATCGCTGGCTCAAAAATGGATGTGATTGGTGATGGACAGCCTTCTTGGACCATTCAAGACTCCCAGCTGGGAAAAAGGCAATGCTTATTTGGGGTCTTTAAATAAAGAGAAAGCACAGCACTCTCCCTCCAGACCCAAACTCAACTCTTATAATGCTCCCATTCGTCTCTCTGGTCCATCCAACCCAGGCCAGCTCCAAACTTCTTACCCCCTTTAAGGAACTTCTTACCTTCATTAAGGGCTTATCTTCTCAGCTGACCCACTCGTAAGAAAGCTATTGGTTCCAGTTCCTTACTCTTCACTGAGAGAGAGAGTTTAATCAGTGTGTAGGATCCCGCTATGTTCAAATCTTGCTGACCAGTACAGAGTGATAGCTGATTCACATTCTAAAGATTTTTTTTTTAATTGGGGAAGGGGAACAGGACTTTATTGGGGAACAGTGTGTACTTCCAGGACTTTTTTCCAAGTCAAATAGTCCTTTCAATCTTAGTTGTGGAGGGTGCCGTTCAGCTTCAAGTTGTTGTCTTTCAGTCTTAGTTGTGGGGGGCGCAGCTCAGCTCCAGGTCCAGTTGCCGTTGCTAGTTGCAGGGGGCAATGCTCACCATTCCTCGGGGGACTTGAAGAATTGAACTGGCAACCTTGTGGTTGAGAGCCCACTGGCCCATGTGGGTGTTTAACCGGCAGCCTTTGGAGTTAGGAGCATGGAGCTCTAACCGCCTGAGCCACCGGGCTGGCCCCCACATTCTAAATAAAATAAAAAATCCACACTCAAACTACGGGGTTTTGTCATTTACTACTTCTACTTCTCAAGGTAAGAAAATCCTGAACAAAACAATATTCTACATAACAAAGTTCCCAGAGAGAGCTCCATCCACTCTCCTGTCCTCACCAATCAAGGGCAGATAAAAAAACCAAACACAGTTTTAAGGAGTCTTCTAAACACTAAATGGCCGTAGGAGCTGAGGCAGATCACCACTTGTCAGTCCTGGATTTTCCCGGCTATAGAAATGAAAAGATTATACCGAATGATCTCGAAGGTCTCATTCAATTCTATCCAGACACATACGTTTCCAGGCCTTAGTGAGTTTGCAATCTGGTGGGAGTGGAAGACTAACTACCCTGAAAAAAAAGCAAGCATTACTAGAAAAAAAAAATACAATTAAGTGTTCAATTATGTGGTACAATACTGAGTGTTCTAAGAATTGGGTGCACAGTTATTTCTGAGGTTGGAGAAACAAGTCAAGGCTTCATGGAGAAGCGGTGGTTTCATCTTTACATGATAAATTAGCGTTGTAATCCCCCAAATCCATTGAGGCGGTGGCTAATTTTCAGGGCAGGAAGTGTGTCTTCCTAATTGTTGTACTTTTTCTCCCTGGAGCTCCTTGTCTACACCATTGGATTTAGCTCCAAATCCAGTCTATCTTGTCCTATTTACTGTGGACTCATGTATGCTAGTCCAACCATATTGTGAGTTCTTTGAGAGCTAGGCCTCTGCTCTATATTTCTGCATCCACATTCGTCGATTTTTTATTTCAACACTAGAGTATATCATACTCTATATGACAGAGACCTTTCCACACTCTTTTCATAGAATTGAAGTAAAATTAAAGGTGTGTGCTACGGGCAGGTTTCAAAGGAAAAGAAGCTATTACAGAGAGGAAGGAGGTTGGAGAGGAGAGGGTGGCGATGGTGGATACTTGTGGTACGTAAATATATACCAACGAAAGGCACACATAAACTACATATATACCGCACATCGTGGTCATGAGCTGACTACAAGAATAGCAGCCTCAAACTTTTTAGTAATTTTGTTTTATCTGTTTGTGTTTAGCTCTGTCACCTTCTACTCTGCCGGCTTTTAAAATCCTTCCTCAACGCTTTACAATTTGCGATGCCCCATGCTGAGGTCATTAGAAAATTGGAGTCTAGTGATAACTGCGTCTACTTCCCTCCCCCAGCCTCTAGTATCAAGATGGGCATAGATTGATGCTTTATCAAAATATCTGTTTCTTTCTTTATCCCTTTCCATTTAATTTTCCTCAGGTAATCGAAATGCTATTTGCCTTGTTAGATTTCTGCAGTGTCAAATTTCAGAGCGTGGTTATTCCTATCTAGCAGTTGGCTGAGGCCAGAGGGCTCCATGAACCTGAACAGTGTAGAAATCTGAGAAATGATGGCTTAGGGGACTTGAGCTTGGAGCTTGAGGATGGTTTATGATTAGGCTCGGTGCAGCAGAGGGTATAGAAGATTGTGTTCATGCCCCCAAACATCGTTCATCCATTCCTCAACTTTGCCATGTGATTTTGCAGTTTCAGGAAAGAGGTGGACTCTACTTCCCCTGCCCTTGAATTTGAGCTGGACTTGTATTTGCTTTGACCAGTTGAATAGAGCAGAAGTAACCATGTACCAGTGTGAAGTCTAGCCCTCAGAAGGCCTGCTACATTCACGCTTCTCTGTTCTTGTTACTGCTGGAAGCTGAGACATAGGAACAGGGCTGAGACATTCCATCCCAGCCAAGGCCGAACTAATCATAAGACTGCAAATGTGTGTGCAAACCAAGCCAAGATCAGCTAAGCCATGTGGACTAAACCCTGAAAACATGTGAGCCCCCCAAATGCTCTTTGTTGTACAGCACCAAAATTTTGAAGTTGTATGTTCTGCAGTATTGTTGTGGCAATAGATAACTGATACAGAGGGCTTCCCTGCAGCCATGGAAAGTTATGGCGTTCAGCTGCAGCTCTTTGCGTCACCCCGACACACCGGTGCTGAGGGAGTTGTCCAACTATATTCCTTAGACGTGTGGTCCTCTCTGTCTTATTTGGAGGCAGTGTTGGCCTCTTTTTGGACTGAGAAAGTTCGAGAGGTTCCTGGGCAAGTGGGGAGGGGCACAAAAGCCCTCAAGACAGAGATACTGTATTTCCTGCTAAAAAAGGGGGTGTCATTTTTAGGGCTCAAGTGTTTCATTAGAAACAAATAAAAGAGATATGGGTGTATTTTATAAGTAGACCACGCCAGTTATACTCTACTTTCAAGTAACTTGGGGGAAATAAAACAAAATGAAAACAACTAAATATAACTCCTATTCTAGATATCTTGATGTTTAGATCTATTAAAATGTCTTGAATAGATGGACTGAACTATCCATTCATGCAACAAATACTTATTCAGCAGTTACTATATGCCAGACACTCTTTGGTGTATTGGAACTACATCAGTGAACAAAGCACCAAAACTTCTACTTGGGGAGCTTCTGTTCTAGTGGAGGGAAAGATAAAATAGTCAACAAATATAATAAGTACATCATAAAATATGCTGGAAGGTATTACATGTTATTGGAAAGATAAAAAAAAATTAAAGTAAGTTAAAAGTCATTGGGAACACCACAGTGGAGAGTTGGAGTCAGTTACAATTTAAAGGCCACCCTTAAGCAAAGACGGAGATGTGAGAATTAATTGAGGTACGTGGAGATCTGAGGAAGCACGTCCAGGCAGAGGCAGCTGCTGGAATAAAGGCCCTGACGTCGGATCTTGCCTCACATTTAAAAAAATAGAAAGAGGCCAGTGTGGCTCAAGTATGAGCTGGCATATGGAGGAGAAATAAGAAAAGTCATTGAGGCAACACTATCTGAAGTCTTGAAGGTCATTATGACAACCCTGCTTTGTACTTAAAGAGACAATGGCAGCCCTTGGAGGGTTTTGAGCATGAAGACATCGTAACCTGACTCAGCTGTCTGCTGGGAGAGGCTAGACAGCAGTGAGGAATGGGGGAGACCAGTCAGGAGTCCACTGCAGAAATCTAAGTGACACATGGTAGCTTGGCCACAGTGCTGGCAGAGAATACGGTGAAAAAGGGGTGAGTTCTTAGTATATATTAAAGTTACAGCCGAAAGGATTTGTTGACGGTGGGATGTGGGGCATGAGAGAAAGGGGAGTCCAGGATGACTACAAGGCTTGGTGCTTGAGAAACTGGAGAAATGGGGTTGCCCCTAACTGAGATGGGAAAACTGTGAGACAAACAGCATTTAGGGGAAAGACTAAAAGTTCTATTTTACACATGTGAAGGTTGAGCTGTCTGCTAGACATTCAAGTAGAGATAGCCTTTACCGTGCAATACTGTACTAGCATCCAGCTTTCTGCATTCATTAGCAAAACTATTTTCTCCTTTTAAAAACATACAAGCAAACACAGAAATCTATAGGTTTTTCACTTTCTAGAAGGTTGCTGATTATTAATATCTGTTTGCTTTACTTTCCTTTAAATTACATCTCCATTTTATTTATCTTTGCATATACAATTTAATTATTCCCCATCAGGATACACCCAGTTATTTTATTTCCAAATTATGAATTTGTTTGGTGACATAAATTACCGATCACTATCACAAAATTTCTCAAAGCACCCGCCACATCATTTCAAGTGCAAAGTAACAACAGAGTTGAGGAAACCAATGTACTGTCAAATTGTGTATTTAGGGTTTTAATTTTAGATATTTACATTTATTGTATTCACTCAACAAACCTTTGTTGAATGAATACTGTGAACCTGGCATGTGCTAGACACCAGGGGGTCCAGAGATTTAAAACAAACAAAACTTTTTAAAAATTTAAAAAATGTTTTTGCATTTAGGAGCTTGTATGAGGCAGTGGTCAAAGTAATGGAAGCCGTGAGGAGTCAGTGAATAAACTGAAATAGTCATTATAAGATAAGCAAGTGCTGTAAATAAAGGTTTGAACACATTGTTAGAGGATGTCTCTTTCCTTTGTTCCACATGCAAGCTTTATCTACAGGTTTGCAGTCAATTTTTTGATTTACTAGTTCTTAGACTCAAGCCTTCGTTCTTCTACCCCAGCAAGAGATGCTGGTTGGGCTCAGAAACAACAGGCAGACATGGGTTTATTAGACCAAATATTTACAACTCCTGGGTTACCCTCCCGGATAACAATGTTTAACCCTAAAAAAGTGACCACTCCTGTTCGAATTCTGGCGGTGGGTGATACTTTGTAAGAAGTGAGTTGCTCAGATCCCACATTACTGTGGCTGCCTCCTGCACTCCAGCACTGCTTGGGGTCCTCTTGCTTTCTTTTTTGTAAGCCTAGAACTACACCAAGCATCATATACATTCAACAAAGAACACGAAATCACCCCCTAAAATTCCGTATTTTATAAAATGAGGTCTAATCTCAATCTTCACACATGATCAAGCGAGGGAGTTATCTCTGTTTAGATGAGAGCTTGGGCTCTGCACTCAAACCGCAGCTCCACAGCTTGAGACCAAGTGCCTTGAGTGAGTTACTGAATTGTCCTATGCCTTGGTTTCTTAAAATACGTGAAAAGGGGAGTTACATTAGTAATCAGGTTGCTCTGAGGACTATAGGAGATAATCCAGGTAAAGCTTGACACAAAGTAGGTGCTCACTAAACTTTAGGCATTTTTATCTTCTGATTTTGATCTTTGATTTTACAACTCAGATTTGGATGAGTCTAGAACCTAAGCTGTTAATGTGAAACAAGAGAGATGTATAGGATGGTGTCCACGTTCCCTGCAAGCCCTGCATTTTATGATCCTTGGTACATAGCACGCTGTATCAGGAAGCAGGATGTCTAGAAATTTTACAAAATGACCACTAGGTGGCAACATGTTGTCATATTTACTGTCCTCACTGTTTAATTCACACAGGAATCCTGAGAGACCCCATTCACCCTCAATGATGATTGAGAATTTTTATCACAAACAAAAATGGGCTGGTCACAGTCATTATTTGAAGAAAAAAGCTCTAAGTAGTGGCTTCTTGTTTAAAAAAGAACATTTACAATGTTGACTATTACACTGTACAATTTATCTATTTCCTATTCTTAGGCTGTGATGTATTTTAGATTTCATTGTCTTAGATCAAAGAACTGACAAAGACAAAAAAGAGTCAGGAATAGGACATTACCTGTGTGACAAGTAAAGGATGAACTTTTTTACAAATATCAAAGTCATCTCTGCAAAATGAACTGCTATTGTACTTTCTTTTGCTGTTCTTTTGTAGTTTGTTCATTTGGGGAGTCATAGGGAAAAATGAGGGAAAAAATAAGTTGATGAATCTGGGAAGCAGCTATCAATGAGAAAACAAGGAGTGAATGAAAACAAAAGTTGTGGATGAGGGAGAAAACATTCCTAGTGATGCAAATTGGCATTAAATATCTCCATTCTGAAGAATGGATTAGATTTATATGTGAAACACAATTATATAGGAAAACCACTATAAGGAGACAATTTAGGAAATGTTTGTGTGATGAAATTTTATGTTACTTTATTCAATATATTTTTGAGTACATTATTGAAAGTGTCCTAACATACATGGTTACTTACTTACATTTACTGTAAAGCATTAAATAGATCCGGGGATAGTTGATATTAACAAATGAAGTTCCAGAACAATTGTGGGCCTTGCTTCTGAAATCCCATGGCCTAGAAGAAAACAATAATATAGCATTCATCCATACACATGCTAAATCTTTACTTTTTAATTGAAACAGTTATTAATGATCCACCTATGGCCTGGAAAGTAACCTCGGGCCTACTATAAAATTAGCATTCCCAAACTCATATTTTAAAGCAACCCTTTAGAATCACTTTTGCTGTTGTTAGTGATGGTGCCGGAGTCCATGGTGGAAAAGGAGGTAGCATGATTCCAACACATATTATTGAGAAAGGATCACCCAGCTGGAGACTTCAATTATATTGAAAGTCACCCTCTGGTAATACATAAATATTTACAAATGTTATGTAGTAGGGTTGTCTCTGTATGTTTAGCAAAGGATACAGTCAGTACATGAATGGGTTAGGACTATTTAAAGGATAGTTGCTGAGAGCTGGGAGCTTAGCTTTAGCAAGGACAAGGTGTATCATTGCTCATTAAACAAATATTTATTGACTTCCTGATATAGGGCTTAGGAATTCATTGTTGATCCAAATAGGCATAGTCTCTGTCCTCACAATTGCTCATAGATTCTAATAAGAAAGTAGATAATATGTAAACAATTATGATACATGGAGTAATGACGAGAAAGCAGGCTAGTGGAAATCTGAAACGCAAGAAGAACGTTTACCCAAAGTACACATTGAAATCTAAGTCTACTAAACACATGACTTGCACGTGTAACACAAAGAAACAAAAATCCATGTTGTTGAATGTAACTAATTAATGATCTTTCAGATCATCAGCAAACATGTTACACTACCCATGTGCTGGTACTTTGCTATCCTTCAAGTAGAACACAATCTATAAAAGAAACTCTTTATCTGATCCCCACCTTGACTCAATGAACTTAACCTCTAGTTCCACTCCATTGATAAAGTTTATGAGTAATGTTCACTCCTCTGGATACTGGAAGCTGGTGAGGTAACTCTCTACAATGCCCAGACGCTTCTGCTCAACTAGTGAACTACTATGTTTATTAAGTATCAATTACATTATTTTTCCAAACCTATTCATGCTAGTTCTACTCTACATTTTAGTTTTGCAATTTATTTAAATCAGAGGGCATATGCGGTAAAACTTTTTTGAACATTTTTCACCAAGGGCCATATGCAGTAAAATACACAAACAGCCGGGCCACTCACTCGAGGTGAAGTACGTATTGCCTCACCTGGTTTATTTAAGAAAACTAAATATATTTTTGCAATTTGCTGCGGGTCAATTAAAAATGGATTGCGGACTGCAGTTGGTCCGCAGGCCGCAGTTTGGACACCCCTGATTTAAATATTATATATACTGATGTAGTACAAAAATGAGGAATTGGTTTTATGAAAAATAAGTTGAATGCTTTGAAAAGACTCAAAGGAATGTCGCTAAAATATTTTTGCTCTCAAGATAGGTGTAGGTAAGAAAACAAATGGAAAAACAGTAAAAATCCAGAAAGATCCTGCACTTAGATTGCTTCACAAGTATAGGTCCTTGCTTTTCGTTCTAAGAACTGAATTTGGACATTTTAAGCCATGCTTATGTGGGTGTGTTTTATTTAGGATCAAGATATTCCAAGATGAATCATCAGAGGTCATCCACTTAAAGATTTGGACCCTGCCACAAAATACTGATGAATAAGTGTACATTTACATTTTAAGTTAAAGTAAAGTGTTTAAAGTATTTACATAGCATTTTTATGATTCTACCACTGTAACCAACTTTTTGGATCCTGCTACAATTTTTTTTTTTTTTACCAAAAAATTTTTTATACTCCTTACTCCTTAACCCCTTGACTCAAGACTTTAGCAATCTCAAATGTTGCCCCTGAGGACCTAATCACCAGAGCCAGTGGCCCCATTCTCATGTATCGTTCATTTCCTTTCCATTCTCTGCTCAGTCCAAGTTCAGGCCCTTGCATTTTGTAGAACCCTCCCAGCTAGCCCACTGCCTCCAGTCTGCTCTATACATTGATGCCAGATT
Source organism: Rhinolophus hipposideros (assembly GCF_964194185.1). NCBI lineage: Eukaryota > Metazoa > Chordata > Mammalia > Chiroptera > Rhinolophidae > Rhinolophus > Rhinolophus hipposideros. Next base: position 15,947,901 of record NC_138063.1, read on the forward strand.
AATCTTCCTAAAATACAGTTCTGTTAGGTTGCCCAAGTCCTCCTTGAAAGGTCTGTGGGGTCTGACAGGAGTAGGTTGGACAAAGGGGGGTGGGCAAGAGAGAGAAGAATGGGGAAGGAGCTGCAATAAGGGGCTCCAGAGCCACGCTGAATGAACCATGTAGACTAAATCAGTGGAATTCGCAGAAAAAAAAAAATCAAACAGTGGTAAAGGGGCAGCCAGGAAAACTGTGCCATACGTGAAGAATGAAGGAAAGAATGAAGTTAAAGGAAAAACCATAAAAAGAAATAGAATTGGACTACAGGAAGATGGAATACAGTACTGAATGTGGCCAAGTAAGAAGGCCCTGAATAGCAAGAAGGTGGGCTGGGGTTGGCTTTCTCTGAGCTACTTGGTCTGTGGTTTGGGACTGGGGTTGAGTTTCAGAGCTGTGGTGCCTTTCCAGTCTTCTACCTATCTTTGGGGATTCCTTGGAAAATTGTCTATCCCCACTGCATGCATGCTTGATAGGACCAAGATGCTCTTTCTAACGTTGGCCAAAATGATGAGCAATTGACACGTATAGATCCATAAGATTCTCTCTCTTGGAAACCTGAATCTTGGGTGGAGATTCTAACCAAATGGTTAGAGTTGATTCACTCTAACATCAGTGCCTTGGAAAGACTTCCACTGGCTCCTGCCTCTTAATCCCTAATCTAGTAGAGCTATCTGGTGTCTCTTGTTCCTGAGACCTGGTTGTTCAGCTTTTCCTTTGTTTCTGTGACCTCCTTCCAATTAATTAATCCAATATTTCTGTTGGGGGCACAGTTTCTGTTGCATGCTATCTGAGAACATTGACTGGTTCTCCAGCGTAAAGAGTCATCCTGCCCTAAGCAAATGGTGCTCTTCTGTCCAAACATTCAGTGATGCCCTATGATCTGGAAAATTAAGTGTACATTCTTCACCAATGAATTCAGGCCTCCCAAACTATAAAGGCTGTCTGCTTCTCAAGTTTTATTTCCTACTATTTCCCTACTTACATCTGGCTTGCTAGTCAATAAGTTACCATCTGGGGTAAATCATGATCATAAAATATAGCGGTAAATCATGCCTCCTGGTATCCATATCTTTGTGGAGTCCTTCCTCCATGTGACTTGCTTTGGCCAAGGAGACGTTAGTAAATAGGACATAAACAGAGGCTTGAGAAGCGGTCAGGCACGGGGGCTTGCCCTCTTGGAACGCTGCTGCCACCTTGTGACGAAATCTGCTCTAGCCTATTAGAGACCCACGAGAGAGGCCCAGCTGCCCCAGCCCCCAGCAGGCATCCAACGGGAGCCTCATGAGCAAACAACCCAAAGAATCACATTGTGAGAATTGATATATAATTGTTCTTTTAAACTCCTAAATGTTGGGGGGCTTTGTTTCATAGAAATAGATAACTGAGATAGAAATTGTTTCCATCTCTTTAATCAGAGCCATAAATTCATTAGATTCTTTTTTTTTTTTTTTTTTTGTGTGTGTGTGTCTTTCAACTTGTCATCCAGGCACCAGTTTGTTTACCTGGTGCCACAAAACGTGGCTTTGAGGCAGCATCCTTCCAGCGTCCTATAGCAGCGTCCTCACTGCTCTTCCAGACTGCGCCAAATTTCTTTGTGGCTCCTCTGCCTGCTATTTGATCACAAAGTCAAGGCCACATGTTTTCATTTTTGTTGTTGTTGCTAAGGCAGCACCCACATAACCAATTTCTGTCTCTTGCAAAATATTGCCATCACATTTTAATGTAATACAACATTTTTAAAAGATCACTCTACATGCCACCTTGTCCCTAAAACTTTCCTCATGTACCATGTGGGGTATCTGCCTTTTCTGAAAAGCAGAACTCTGAGCCTCTCTCATGATTTGCATCATATTCTTTCCTGCCTTGTCATTGTCTTCTGAGTAGCCCCCACTGTGGCATTTTACCAGATGTTAGAGGACTCGTCTCTGCAATCCCTATGTTTTCCTCCTCAAAAAGTGGTCTCCAGACCAGCAGCAATGACAGCAGTCGGGAATTTATTAAAAAGGCCAGATCTCAGGCCCCACCCCAGAAATACTGAATCAGAATCTGCATTTTCCTAAGACCTCCAGGTGATTTGAATGTGTATTAAAGTTTGAAAAGCATTCCTTTGATGCAGTAGTATGCATTTGCACATTACAACAGCTTGGGGACTTAATAAAAAGAATCCCAGTGCTTGGGTACCACACCAGATGAACTAAATTAATTTATAGTCTGGGATGAGACATACTGTCCTAACGTAGAATTGGTAGATTTAGCAAATGAAAATACAGAACAACCAATGAAATTAGAATTTCAACAGTAAATAACTTTTTAGCATAAGTTTGTCTCAAATATTGCATGAGGACATACTTGTACTAAACAATTCTTTGCTGTGGATCTGAAATTCTAATTTAACTGAGCATCCTAGATTTTTTACCTGGCAGCCCTATGCTAATGTTTAGTCCGGGGAAGTGAGTGGTTTTCAAACGTTGCTGTGCAATAGAATCACTTGAAGAGATTTAGCAACACAGAGTCCTAGACCCCCATTCTCACAGTATCTTGTTCAGTGGAGCTGGGCTGAGGCACAAGAATTTATATTCCTGACAAGTTTTCTGGGCGAACCTCTTGATCTGGGCACCATTTTAGAGAACCATTGGTCTAGCATTAGATGAGTCTGAATGGGTGTCTTAAATGTATATAAATCAGTGATTGGAACAAAATTTCTGAGTAGATACCATGGCTATCTTCATCAGCACTGGTGAACATGAAAAAAATTATAATGGAGATAAGGATTATGTAAGGGTCAAGGGCATTGGTGAGGAAATACCTTCCTCATTGGACATAATGAGCTTCAGGTGCCCACAGGGTCCCAGTGTGTACCCCTCCCTCCAGGGACCATCAGAAGCTTGGCTTATCTCTAAAAATATGGCTCTGAACCATAGTAACGCAATGCAAGCCACAGATATAGTTTTTAAAATTTTAAGAGTTATATTAAAATACTTAAAGAAACACGTGAATTAATTTTAGTAATAGCTTTTACCTCAATTAATCCAAAATCTCATCATTTCAATCTGTAATCATTACAATTATCCATAAGATCATTTACTTTTTCATTCTAAGTATTTGAAATCTGGTGGATATTTTAAGTTTACATCACCTCTCAATTCAGACTCGCCACCTTCTAAATGCTCAACAGCCATGTGTGGCTGGTGGCTGCCTTATTGAAAGATGCTGCTTGAAACTATCGCCTGACCCTGAACTTGACAAGGACACAGCCCGACCTTGGAGTGATCACCAGGTCGAAGCCCCTTACTCCTCTCTGACCATAGGATTAGGCTTGTTCCCAGGCCAGCGGTGCCCTGGGAATTTTTCCTTTTCTCAAATTCCTAGCTCTGCCCTCTGCCTCTTCACTCCTGTGCCGTTGCTCAAGAGGAAAACACATGAATGGACGTCTCAGTGCCAAAATGAATGATCCAGGCTTAAAGGGACCTTGTTGTACATCCAACGTAATGGAATGCGAGTGGCTGAAACATTGTATGAGTCCATTGAATCTTTGCTCCAGACAGGTTTTTCCACTACACAGGAAGCTTAAGTGGAGTCTCAGTCCAAGAAGTCCTATTGAGGCCTTGTTTAATCGAGTTTTAAAATCACAAGTGCCAGAGAGACCAACTAAGATAGCTTAAATCCTGTAGCTTTCATTTTCAAGAAAACGGGCTTTATGTAAGTAACACAAGTAAAGGAGAAGAAAAATCACCAAAAGATAATTAGCCAAATGTCGTAAGTTTCTCGGTAAAAAATAAACAGGGTGCTATACTTGAAACCATTGTTTGTATTTTTTTCCACAGGTCAGTGGCATATTTGTTCCCTATTTGAAACTCTTTGGGTTGTAAAGACGTCATAATTTAGTAATTTTACAGTTAAAAGTCAAAAACAAATGGCGTATCAATCGTATTACTCTACTAGACAGAAAAAATATAAGCGCAGATTTTCTGTATATTAGTTCTATTTTCATAGCCTAGGAAGGTTCAGATAAGTTTCAGGTGTGGGACAGAAGCTCCGAGAAACCTGAACCTTGGCTACTTCGATGGCACATGGGGCTTCCTACAGCTGTGATCCCTGTTGTCATCTGAAATTATATCTGAGGTCCTGAAACTTGGGTTAAATTTAACTTAGATCATTAACTAGATGAATTTCGGCTAGGATTCAGCTGTAAACAATCTGACAGGGTGATTGGCAGCTTCTCATTATAGAGGTGTAGTGATTAATTAACACAGAGCTTAATTAATTTTGTAAGGCAAGGAACAGTATTTCTTTGCAGTGAAAATCAATATTGGAATACTTGGAGCCCCTTCTCGGAGTTAATTTCACTCAGATATTTAGCTCACTTTAAATTCACAGTTCTTAGTAAATGTTATCTGCTTCCAACTATTAAGGTAATTGGGACTATTTATGATAGTCTACCTGAAGTCATTTTTGGAAGATTGTGAAGTATAAATAAATATATTATTTTATTCTTGCTTCAATTTCAAAAGCATGTGTCTGTTATTGTAGTTATCAGGATGTTAAACTACATTGTGAAGGCAAAAATGTACATAGAAACTGTGGGGAAATATCACCCCTCACCCCCACCGACCCTGTGTTTCATAGCAGCTATCTCAGTGTCGTGCTTAATGCACATTTAAATCATTTTGCCATAGTCCAAGCCTAGAGAATTATTTCCTTAAATGTTGGAGTGAGTCGTAGGGGCTCCACAGAAAGGAGATACTTCCCTTGGCATGTGACTTAACGGTAATCTCTGTTCTGTAAATAAACCAAGAACAGGGGATTTTCTTCAGCCTGGAAAAGTAATTTACTGGGAGAGTCTGAAGAGAGCTCAGAGGTTAGAAACTGGAAGGGCTGGGATTCTCCCTCGGCCTGGGAAGAAGACGTGATGCCCGCCAGGAAGCTCAAGGTGAAGACCAAGCTACATGGCGGTCCCTTAGCCCACCTGAAGTCTGGGCTCAGGACAGCAAATGAAGACGCTCCCTTCCCTGAGGAAGATGGCGGGGAATGTGGCTTTGACCAACTGTGGACACAGGGAGAGATGGGACAAGGTGGGAGCTGGGCCTCTTGAGAAAAGGAGCTCCAGGACCGTCCTGTAGAGGCGCAAGGACTTGTTACAAGACCAGAAGCCCAGGGAGAACTTGGAGGTGTCTTCTTTTTCCCTCTGCTAAACCAAGAGCGAGACTATAGTTTAAGGGGCCTTGGAGGGCAAAGTGAAGCAGAAAGGAAAAGCCTCTGCTGTGAGAAGGTCAGGGAGAACTGTGGGAAACCGTGGTGAGGAAACAGGTCCTGGGACCAACTCACTAACCATCCTGCTACATCTATAAGCCATGACATTGGGTCACTACGTGAGAACTATATTTCACTTTGTGTGCAGAACATTTCTCTCCAAAGTAAATTAGCGATTATTTTGGTTAAGCCAAGTTTTTAAGTGAATATCACTCCTTTAGTGTTTCTTTAAGGTCGTGGAGAAGAGAGCAGTGTCTCCTTAGGACTCAAGCGTGAGGGTGCTGCGGAGCCTCAAAGCCCAAGAAGAATCAGTGACGGAAGACAGGAGATGAAGTACTGCAGGGAGAATTTCAGGGTCATCTATGCACACTGGAGGCCCCATGCCTGCTTCTGTTACTGAAGCCACCTGAAATGTTCTTCCCCAGGCATCTGGACCACTTGATACCGCACATGCAAATCATGTGCACACACAGGGGACATTTCTTTGCTTGTAAAGATAAGCTGTGACCTTGGGTCACTCTCTGTTTTCAAGAACAGGATGCAAATTGATTTCTTTACAGATTTTTAAATGATTCACCTGTTTAAACTGTCCTAAATATCTTCCTTTTTGATTTTTAATAAATTATTAGGTTGGTGCAAAAGTAATTGCGGTTTAAAACGTTACAAATACGTGCAAAAACTGCAATTACTTTTGCACCAACCTAATATGATTTCATCATTCATCATCATGAAAACATACATATATAAGCTGTAAATTGTTATATACTAGACATATTAATTGATTGGTTAATTGGACTTCTGATTGAATCCTTCCATGTTCACAGTTTTTCTCCCAATACATTGTGGTGTGTTTTTTTTTTTCTGACTCTTTGTTACATCTTCCTCCTATTTCTGTCATCTCAATATTTCTTCTCTATACTCATTCCCTCACTTACTTGGTCCAGTTTTATATTTTCCTACTCTTTAATAATTCACATATATATTTACTTACATATATTTATATTCAGTTTTGAACTCACACTCTCACATGCAACTATTTGTTGTTAAATCTCTCCACTGGGTATCAAATAGGTATTTCAGTCATAAAAGTTTGAAACAAAATACTCCATTTTTCTCTAAAACTTGCTTTCTTTTCGTACTCCATAAAGTTAGGTCAGAACTATAGTGGCGTGGACAGTTTCAAGAAGCAGGTAGTTAAAGAAAGTGCATCCTATTTGTCTTGGGAATATATCAGGTTTTCTCCTATTCTAGCAGAAAAAGAAATAAAACAAAGAAAATAAAACAAAACATGAGCAGCGGGAGTAATATTGAAATTGTCCTTATCAATTGCAGGTAGAACGAAGATAAAAGGAGAGAAATGGCACCAAAAGAAGCAAAGGCAAATCGTCTTATAATTTAGGCTCTATCTACACCCAAAACATTTTGTCTAATACAACCTTCCCATGGCCTTACTCTGGTCTCACATCCCTCTTCCAAACTTAGAAACACCTCGATAATGTATTTAAAATATAAATCTCAACTCTCATACCTTTCTCCACTTTTCTCCTTGCTTCCTTCATTTGGGGGCAGGCTCACAATATAGAAGGAAGTGACATTTATTACTCCAGCTGCGGCAGAGTGGACCAAGCTTATCACAGGAAGGTTCTGAAAATCATAATATATTATGTCCAAAGAAATATACCAGATTATGTGCTTTGAAAGGGTATTCCTGAAAGAAAATGAAAGAACATCTAGTTTTGCCCAGAAAGTGGCAATAGTTTAAAGTCATGATGTCCAGGGCTGACTTTCAGCTGGTTCACCTTGGTTCATCTATAGTAGTTGGTTACGGCCAGAGCTTTTCTGATTGGTTGGTGCCACTGCTCAAACCAGTAGGTACATATTTTGAATATTATTCTTGGTTATGTCATGGTTTCTATATCTATTAGGTGAAAGAAGTTTTAGAAAGGTTTCACCTATTCAGCCAGACCTGTATATACAAGTAGACATTCATATATTGTTCATAAATATTTGTTAATTGTTTTACTATTGAACTCATAACAACAACCAGAGTTTCATTTCCTACACTGATGTTTTTCCTTCCGCCCTTAACAGAAATGGACAAGGAAAAACATATTACCTGAACCTCTTGTCTGTTTCATATGATTTACTCCCATATCTTGACTTTATTTTTTCCTAGCTCAGAATTCAGTCTGCAAGACTCAGGGGCTCATAGAGTTCAATTTTGTCCAGATAAAATTCCTTAATTTCCACATCTCTGTTCTCTTCTCCAGCCAACGAGTCTCAGAACGCCTAAGAAGGCTGTAGGTCTGGGGGGTGGGGAGGAAGAACTTGGAAAATCTTCCAACATCAGTCACTATGTAGGGTGGTATTGTCAGTGTGCCATGAAAAGGGAAAAAGAAAGAAGAGAAAGACGGGTAGAGACATCACTAAAAAGGAAATAGGAAAATGATGCCTTCATAATTTTGCCAAGCCTTCTTGATTTTATGCCTTAAAAAATGAAACATATAACAAAACTGAATTAATGTTTGAATTACAAAGTAATTTAGTAGCATAGCTGTGGTATTCAGAATAATGGCCCCTCAAAGCTGTCCATGTCCTAATCCCTGGGAGCTGTGAGTTTGTCATTTTATGTGGCACAGTGGAATTGGCAGATGTGATTAAGTGAAGGATCTTAAAATGGGAGAAATTATCCTGGATTATCCATTTGGGGTCAATGTAATCACAAGTGTCCTTGTAAGTGAAGAGAGAAGCGTCAGCATCAAAGAGAGAAATGCTGCTGGTTTAAAAGGTGGAGGAAGGCGCCATAAGCCAAGAAATGCAGGCAGCCTCTAGAAAAGGATGAAAAAGTCAAGAGAACGGATTCTCCCCAGGAGCCTCCAGAAAGGAACACAGCCCTAGTGATGTACTGATTTTGGCCCAGTGAGTCCCATGTCAGAGTTCTATTCTGTCAGATAAAAAATGTGTGTTTTTTAACCAACCAAGTTTGTTTTAATTCATTACAGTGGCCATATGAAACTTATACAATATATCAAGCATTTTGTGGGAAGACATAAGCGCGCATCAAATGTAAGCCAGGGAGTTCAAGGGAAATAGTCCCTACATATACTGAATAAAGTGAGAAGGAGTTTCTAGGGCAAAGAGGAAAGGAAAGGGCATTCTAGTTTGTGGGGTTAGGGTGTGTGGGGAGTGGGGGAAACAGGAGCAAAAAGGAATAAAGGGAGAAGCTAGAGTGGATTTGGAACACTGCCAGCCATCCACCTTCCTAGCAAACGACATGGCAACATGGCAAGAGATGAAGTGGGAAGGATGGTGGAACTTCTCTACCTTGGGAAAGGGCGTAGGCTTTAAAACCAAGGTAATGAGGAGGTAATGACGTGTTTTAATGAATGGTGGTGGTAGTGGCGGTGACAGTGGTGGCAGTATGTGTGCATTGGGGGGGCTGGAATGACATGGTAAGATTTACATTTAAAAATATATATTACATAAAATTTTCTTTTAGCCAGTAGTCCCCAAACAGAAATAAACAACAGTGATTGCAAACATGAGCCCCAGCCTGAATATCACAAGGGAGAGGTGCTGAACTACACTGTGTGGTGTGCTTCAGGAGGGGAGACTGCATCTGTTGTGTTCTTCGCCCCTAAATCCTTCGTGTTGAGTGGGCCCCCCACACAGGGTCACAGTAGGAGGATTTTTTCCGTGAGGGTGCTGACGGTGGTTTGGGGATGTTCTCACAATCTCCATCAGATCAACCCAAGCCATTCCAAAACATACATAATACTAATATTTTATCTTCAAATATAGATAATCTTAGGTAAAGTGTGAAGAAAAACTACTTTAGAAAATTTGGCTATTTAAAATGATTTGTACATATTCTGTTGTAAAAACAGCAATCAAATGCTCTAGCTGTAACAAAAATCTATCAACATTGACACCCTCTCCCCCAATTTCTAACCTCTGAGGCACACAACTGGAATTTTACTTTTAAGGATGGTTTATGGATTCTCCTGAACAGCACTATGTACGTTGCTAACATTTTTTAATTCCACATTCTCGTTAATCCCGAGTGTCTCCCTGCTCCCCTCCACACAGATGTATTAAGAATTACCTAGGTGATAGTACATTTGCAGAAGTGTACAGTTAGTACTTCATCCTGATCAAAATTATTGCTTTTAGTAATAATAAAGTTTCCCATCTCCCCCCAGAAAAGTACACAGTAACTCAGTAATCTCACCTTCACCTCTGATCTTTTCAATTTTTTCTGGGATGTGGTAGGGCTTAAATATAAATGTTTTCCTTAACTATTAATATTTTTAGTAACTTTGTCAAAAAATACTTGACAAATAGAACACCGCTTAGCTCTGTAGTGCTGGATTACTCCTTGGGCCATCCATTCTGTGTTTACCTAGACTAATGGGATACATTCCTGTCTCTAAGAAGGGTTAAGGCCAGGAAGAGAGGTGAGAGTATCTCAGAAAGCAGGCAGCATCAAATCTGACCCAGATCTCAGCTCAGAAGGAAATGTGCTGTTTATGGGACCAACTTACAAATTCAAACAGGAGCAAACCAAAGCAATATAACAAAGGACCCTCAACAGCTGGATTTCTTTAATGTTTAAAGTTGTTATAAACATCCATGGCTAACTTTGGAACATGATTTGTCTATAAATATACATATATGTATTTAATAAAACCATAAAGATAAGTTAACCAAAACTTACCTAACAAACATCAACTTTCACTTCTCCCAATACATAAGTTCATCACAAACACACACAAACAGCACACACCACATAACACACACACACACACACACACACACACACACACACAATTTCTTTCCCCTTCCTGTTACTGTGGTGGGAATCAGTAATCAGGATTCCCAGAAAGATTCTGAACAGCCCTCAGATATTGGGGGATTTGTCCTGCAGTTTTCCAAAACTGTTAAAATGTGAGAGGGATTGAGCTAATAATCAGGGAGGTTTTTATTTTCCCTAGCCCTAAAGTTTATGAACTTTCAAGGGGACATAGGAGCCAACCTGAAAGCCTTCCCAATGGTCAAAGTTAGAACCATTTGAGCAACAAAATAAATAATGTAGTATTGAATTAGAGCTCAAAGTATAAAGTAAATATACATGAGTCCATACCAATGTAAATGACTGAATAGATAAATAAATGGGAGAAATGAAACAAATCTTTCTTACAGCATAATTACAAATAATGTATGTAGATACGCCCCCTCCTCCAGAAGGTAGTTTTATTCCCCCTACCCTTCTCTCTCGAGTGTAGGCTGGACTCAAGAAGCGAGTATAGAAAGAGTGGAAAGGGAAAAATAGAGTCACTCTGCCTTGGAAAAGCCCTGCAGACACCACTTTACGTGAATTGAGGTTAACATCAGCTGTAATAAGGGATGTTCTCATGTGCCCCTCATCCAATGCTGTGATGAGAAAGCCGCTTTACCTTGGTGGTCTACCTTCACCAAACCCATAACCTCAGTGTAGTCATGGGGAAAACATCAGACAAAACCAAATAAAGATATCCACAAATCCACAAAAAACAGCTTTGCAAAATTCTTCAAAATATCAAAGTCCAAGAAAAACAAAAGAAGGCTAAGCGATGATCACAGATCAGAGGAGAGGCAAGAGACATGACACTTTTACAGGCCGGGTGGAATCCCGGATGGGATCAACAGAAAGCTATCCGTGGAAAACGAGTGCAATATATCTAAAGTCAAGTTTATAGTTATGGACAATGTGAATTTCTTACTTGTAACAAATGTACCAGGGTAACGTAAAACGTGAATATGAGGGAACAACAGCTGCGCGGTTTAGGGAACTTTGTTCTATCTCTGCAAATTTTTTGTAAATCTAAAAATACTCCAAAGAAAAAAGTTTAATTCTAAAACAACAAAAACAAAAGTTTATGAACTTAGTGCAAACAGAACCTTCTTTAAACTAGCCCCCACATTCCTACTGAGGGGTGCAGTGTTCGGGACGTGTGTTTGGAGGGTGCAGGCGGCGCCCCCCGGGGTGTGTGGAGCAGGGCGTGTGCGTTCCTGCGTGGGCGGGAGCCCAAGCTCCTCCCCGGAGCCATCCCGGCGCCGCCGGACTCTGCCCCGGGTGCGCCCTGCGAGGCGGAGCCCAGTCCGCCCGCTGCGGAACCACCGTTGGTCCGGAGCAGCCCACGCAGGCCAGAGGCCGGAAAGCCGAGGGGAGGAGCAGAGCCGGGACCCCGCGCGCGCTGAGCGCCCTCCGTGGGAGGTGGGCGCTGGACAGCTGCGGCCCCCAGGTCACCCCCCAGGTGAGTGGGTGTTTAGGTGCCGTTGGAGCCGGTTCCTTCAGCACAGATCATTGCACCAAGGGCACGTCCCCGTGAACAGGTCCTTGGAGAGGAGAGTATTCCTCTGGGAGTCCCCGGGCGAGAGGTTTCTGCTCCTCTAGGAGGAGAAGGAGTGGCCTTTCCCAGGGAAAGGATAACCCCTCCTTAGCCCCAGGCACAGCTGATTACTTAGGTTGCTTTGATGCAGTCGCTTTGCCGGGGGTCCCTGCGAGGTCTGCTTGCTCAATTCCGAAGCCCTGGACAAAGCCCTTCGGAAAACTTACTGTCGATTGTGAACCCCCGCGTTGTGGCTTTGAAAGGTCACAGGGCCCGTAATTTTGAAGAGCACAAACAAATGAATGAAGGTGGTTGTCTTGCCCTTCATTCATTGGTTCTGGCTTCTATAACTACAGGTGTAGCAAAAGAAGAGCAGCTCATTGGCTGACAGTTTTCTGCCGTCGTGGGATGTTACAGCTGGAAATTCCAGAGCCGTAGGCAATTGTGCAAAGGTGCAGTGTTATCTTACTGAAAGGATAGTACAGGACCGTGCAAGGGTAGATTTTAGGCTGGATGATGATATGGCTGTGATTTTCAGCCTTCTTCGGAAGAAACAAAAAAAAAGACACAAAGTACAGAAAGAGAATATAAGGATTGGAAGAAGCAATTAGCTCCCAACATAAGTGAAGTTGTGTCTCTTCACCATTACACTGAAGCTGTTTTATTTTAGGAATCCAAACCTCTTTTACTTTCTTGGTATTTATAGACTAGATGTCGTGTGGAAATGCAAAAGGGAATCACTGTATTCTGCGTTGTCAATAGGGCAAACATAATCTGCCTTTTTTATTTTACCTGATGCTATTAAATATTCAGTTCTGCGGAAGTCTGGTTTTTCAGAAATTTGAGCTGAACTGGAGTCTCAGGTACCCTGGCTGACACAATTAGTGCTGTTGTTTCCTATTGCTAGACTGTCTACCTCCCCCCCACACACCCCCCATCACTCAAAGAGTGAAGATCTCTGACACAGAACAAAAGAATTTGTGCTTAGCTGAGGCTAGGAATGCTCTTGCAGTGGCTCCTCAATTTATGGAACAAATGAAAACAGTTCCCACTTTCTGTGATGAGGCAAACTTCATAAGAAATTTTGTGATTTGCTAAATAACTTAAACCTGGGCTAACAAAAAAGAGGCTTTTGAAATACAGGCACTATTTAAGTTGTATTATTCACCTTTATGATTTTGTGAATTATTACAGGCATGTTATTTGTTAGCTTATTGATTTAAATGTGCTGGACAACAGTGGGCATGAGTTGTAATCCAAATTCTGGCCAAAGACAAAAAATATAAGTTAGATTTGCCCAAAATTGAAAAATGAGGTGTATATTTATTTGCTTGGGATAAGGACTGATAAGGGAAAGAATTGAAGATTTTGGAGGCAATTTTAAAACCTTTTAAAAGTAGTTTGTTTCAAATCCTTTGAAGTGAGATATTTACGTTCAAATTATATGGCCATGTATTGATTGAAAAAAGTTCATCATGGCAAAATGTTACTATCAATTTAATAACACGGTTAAGTCAGTTTACATTTTACTAAGCATGAAATCTACATATGTTCAGAAAACAAAAGCATGTATGTGTTTCCATTCAGTTTTAGGAAACATTTGGTGCATCTGGATTTCAGGCCAATGTATGCATTCATTGAACCAATATTTATTGAGCTCCTACTGTGCAGGACACTATGTTCTGTGTTGGAGACACAAGGGGATCTGGACCTGTGTAAATAAGACACATTCCCGTCCTCATAGAATTTACAGCACATTGGAAACTTCCAGGACACAGGAGACCATAGATTAGGAATACATCCGTGATCACCCATCAATTTTGACAATGACTGAAACTAGATCAATTTTCAAATCACATACCGTCTTACACTGATTTAAGTCGTCAAATCTGAAAACTGTAAAGGAACTTACATGTTATTCGGGTCAATGGCTTTCTCTTTTGCTTAATTGGGGATGTACTTAGGAATTATGTGTTCTGGGTTTAATATTATGAAATATTGAGATATTAAATTTAAAATTACTAAATATCACTTTGAGGCAGATTAAATAAACACTAAACTTGTACTGGCTGTCAGTAATTTAGGGGGAAATGAATGGAAAACTTCAAATCAAGAAAATTCTATCAAATTATTTTTTCCTCTAGGTTGGAAAAATATGACTACAATTATATTTTACCACAAAGAGAGACTTTAATCAAGGCATTTTTGCTTTTCTTTTCTTTCCTTTTTATCCCGTTTTTTAAAACAGATTTATTAGAGGTATAGTCTACATAGCATAAACTACATTCAAGTGTACAATTCAATGATTTTTAGTAAGTTTATGGAGTTGTGCAACCATCACCCCAATCCAATTTTACAACATTTTCATGATCTCAAAAAGATGTCATGTGCCTGTTTGCAGTCACTTGCTATTCTCACTCCCAGCTCCAGGCATCCACTAATCCTTCTGTCTCTTTAGTTAGACTTTTCTGGACATTTCATACAAATGGAATCATACGATAAATGGTCTTTAGCATTTCACCTAAAGTAATGGTTTTGAGGTTCATTCAGGTTGTAGCATGTGTCGATTGTGTGTTCCTTTTTTATTGCTAATATTCATTCCACTGTGTGACTTCACTACATTTTTGTTCACCAGTTGGCGGGCATTTCTACAATTACACTTAAGTGGTAAGACAGATACATTGGTCTAGCTTCCGGGGTAACATAATTTGAAAATAACTGATAGAAGCCAACCTTTCATGTATATTTATAAAAAATATATTCCTGGTATGGATTACTGATATTTCCTGAATGTGACATATCTGTGATCTTTCCAAGACACTCCCATGAATATTGTAAATAATAAACACTGTGCCGATAAAAAGAACCATCAGTCATTTAGTGTTCTTGGTTGGGCTTGGAAGGTGTTTAATTCTTGACATTAATATTTGTAAAGAGCATACTTTTCCTTTGCTATATTTTATTTTTTGCAAATGACGTGCATTCAGAGTGGGGGGATTTTGAGTGATTGTTTGACCTAACAGTGATAACTGAAGTACTAAAAACACAAGTGCCTCTTAATAAAATAATTTAGTGGAATACTTAACATAAAGCATGAATCACCTGTAGCCTTTAACCAAAACGTAGAAGGGAGCGCATCTGGATTTATGTGCTTTCACTTTTATTATTCTGTATTTTCTATGACTCTGCTAAAGAATGAAACCGATATAACTGTTTCTGTATTTACAACGTCAGGCACTGGTTTGATCTCTTAGATCAGAGAAAATCCATAACGGAAGAAATGACACTCCTTTTTTCTCTGGGGCCTTATTTGGAGCTAGACCAAAATCATAAATTATTGAAGTTCCTGTGAAGCAGTACTAGGTTTCTGTGTGTAGTCTGGAGAACAAAGCCCATTCTAACACTGCAAAAGCATTGACTTTGCATGTACCTCTCTTAGGAATCAGGAATCTTGAACAGCAGTTCAATCAGAGCTGTTTTCTTATACACCCCCATTTACCTGGCTTTGTGCCAACTACTATATGATAGATGAATTCTTAAGAGGTTACGCTTGACAACCTATGTTTAAAGATCCCCTTAGGGAGATTTCTTTAGTTGAGTAGAAGCCCTTCCATAAATGTTGGTAGATTCTGTGAAACGAATGAGAAGACAATGTGTCTCTGAATGCCTGTAAGTGACTACTAAAATTGCAAGTTCCTATTGGGGTAAAAAAGAGCATTCCCATAATTTGAAGGTCTCAGTTTATTGACAACTGAAAATGCAAAGGATTTTATCCTTAAACTTCTAAAATTTGAAAACAAGAGAGACTAAGTTAAACAATATAATTTCCAAAGCTGACTGTGCTCAGTTTTTCTGCTTAAAATATCAGAACAACTTGCTTTTATTATATAAAACCCCTGGGTGGGAACACTACTGTTTTGATGATATCTGTGTTCAGATGAACTGATCATTCTCTTTTTTTAACTTGGTAAGGGTTTAAAAATTTCTAGAACAGGTGTATTTTTCGTCATACACTGACAATTTCATTCCAAATGTCTCCCAAGAGTCATATACTAATTACAAGAATCCAGTTGCTTCCTCACTTCCATGCACTTTGAAATTGGAGTGGATGTGCTCCCCAGAAAGAAGGCTCCATCAGCATTGAACTGTAAGTATCTCCTCATGATTTTGATGAGCTCACTCACTCATCACTCATGGAAACATGATGTGGCATAAGGAACTTGTTTTTTATTCACAACCGAAGCTGTTTCTCACCCTTGTGTCTTTCGATCATCTCCTGGATTTTGATAGGATGATACTCTCAGACTGGTCTGTCATCTTCCTGGCATGGTAGGGTGGGCAGACGCAGTGGCGAAGCTCAGGGTCAGGGTTGCTTCAAGCAGTGGCCACCCTGATAGACTTTGTAGCCACCGATCAGATAGTCTACTGGCAAATGGGCAAGTGTGAAAGATAAAAACAGTTATGGAGATGATTAGGAGGGAGGGGTAGATGAGATAAGGCGTTCTAGGTTCATGTATTAGATTTCAATTTTGTTGTTGCAAATATTCTTACATACTTTTTATATATTCCCTCCGACTTTTCCACCTTAGTAAATAATAAGTGTGATTAACTTTTTTAAGATGTGTAAGATGTACCCTTGTCTCTGTCACCATGTGGAATGTCAGGCTTCATTGACGATGCTTGTAGCAGCAACAGTTCTACCTACTTTTCAGTAAGTAGCCCAGTTACCTCCTTTTTCACAATCCTGATTCCATCGCTATTTTTTGCCATTTACACTTTTGGGGTGGCGTTGGGGTAGTCAATGCTTTGAATGGAGAAAAATCCAGCTAACTGTGGATTCCAGTTGGTTCTGATAAAGTTAGTGAAGGTCCTTGGATTTTGAAATCTCAGTAATACTTTGCTTTTTCTGCTTTTTCTGGGTACTGTTGGATTATCATTTTTAAAATAAGAGTATGTAAATTTACTCTTTTTAGTGTAGAGTTCTGGAAGTTTTGACAAATGGTGACAGTCGTGGAACCGCCAGCACCAAGATACATCACTCCCCACTGAAAAAAGTCCCGTGTCCCCTTTGTAGTTAGCCCCTCTCCCACTCCTGGCCCCAGGTAACCACTAATCTGTTTTCTGCATAGTTTCGCATTTTCTAGAATGTCATCTAAATGGAGTATGTAGCCTTTCGGATTTGGCTATTTCACTCAGCATAACGCATTTGAGATTCATCCATCTTGTTGTTTGTATCCGTAGTTCATTCTTTTGTATTGATGAGTAGAATGCACCTGTTGATGAATATTTGAATTTTCCCCAGTGTTTGGCAATCATAAGCATTCGTGTTTTATGGAACATGAACTTTCATTTCACTTGGGTAAATACCTAGGAGTGGGACTGTTAGGTTGTACAGTGTGTGCTTAACTTTACAGGAAACTACCCAACATGGTGGCACATTTGTATTTCCACCAGCAATAGGCCGGAGTTCCACTGGTCCACCTCCTCACCCACACTTGATATTGTCGGTCCCCCTCCCCTGCTGGATAATTTTTTAAATGAAATAAATTAGGTTGAAGCTAAACTATTCCAGGATGAGTTTAGGAAACTATAGCTATTTTGTAAGTGCCTGAGCAGTTTACTCTTAAAACATTTTATCAAACCATACAAGAAATTTTCCAAAAGGTCTCCTTTCCTATAAATGTTACAAGTGGCTGAGATATATGTCATTGACAACTGCTTCTTTTCATATTTTCTTCACTGACAAGTCATTGAGTCGACTGAGGTCAAAGCAAAAGGAATGATTGACTGATGGGCGGGGAGGGATAGGAATGGTGAGGAGACAACTGAGTTTATCATTGACACTTTCAACTGATGTCCTATAAGCAAATGTCCTCATATAAATATTTAATATTCTTTGAATGTGTACTACGGGTCATATTCTCCATTGAGTACTTTTAATCCCCATGAACTCTGTGAGGTAGTTAATACTGTCATCTAAATTTTTCAGTTGAGGAAGCTGAAGCCTGGGGAGTTAAAAATGTTCCCAGGGCCACCCAGCTAGTGGGAAGGAGAACAGAGTCTCGTGAACAGCACCAACGAAGCCCCCATTTTTAAGCCAGGAAGTCATACTACCTCTCTTCCTGGAATAAATCTATTCAGACAACACAATCTGCTCAGGCTTCTGATGGACACACCTGGGAGCTCACAGCAGGAGTTGTTTGGAAAACAACTTGGAAAACTCTGATTGCAAAACTAGCTTGTGCCCAAGACACTGAACTTAGAAATCCATTCAGAATGCCTCAGGAGGCAAAGTGGTAAGTTGGAAATAGCCGCGGACTCATGGGTTGGGATCTATGACCATCATTAACGTCATGTCTTTGCTTAATTATTTCAAGCCTCATTTCCTCATCTGTAAAATGGGAATAATAACACTGACACCTCAGTTGTTTGTGGGGTTTATTAAAGGCAGCATACCCCAGCCTGCATGTGGGGACATGGACCAGATCCTGTGCCCTCCTCCCCACTCTTCCCCAGTAGAAAGGGAGTCGTATAATTTACACCCTTTGTAGTTTAGTTGCTGTACTGGGCACTGAGTGAAACCTTATGCTTTTTCAAAGTTTCAAATTATACCAATGAATTGTGTATAGATTATTTCATTACAAATACACCTGGGTTTGAAGTCAATCTATCTGAATTCAGGCGATAAGGTCAATTTATGACCTTGAAAAACTTCTTATCACTTGTTTATGACTAGGTTGCATTATATACACAGCTATAGATAGATACAAATTATAGATCTAGGTAATAGATATAGATATATAAGTAATAACTAAGCACAGTGTGTTATAATGATTCCTTTTGACAATACATGGAAGTGACTTTTTGGTAAATGACAAAGTGCTTGGTCATCAGTCTATATTTGTATATGGTGTTAGTACCAATATTTCAATCCTTTTTTCCCCCCAAACTAAATTGCTTTTATGTCATATCTAAGAGCATTCAATAGCACTGGCTATGATATAAATATATCTGTGTATACAAATGAGGAGCATTTACAAATGATGCGATTACTTCAGCTTAAAAAAATCTTCGCTCGTGACTTGAAAGCAGTGTTATTATTATGTGGGTTCAGGGTTAACATGCATGTCTTCTGGTAATACTGTGCCTCACTTGCAGGTACACTGCACTGTCACCTGACATTTAGCCAGCCAACACTGGATGTCACCATTGTGCTGTGTAATGCAGCGGCAGAACAAAGGGGGGGGGCTCTTTGAGATTCAGGAGACGGTCCGTCTCTTCAAGGATTGGTGGGAGATATGTTAGCTTTCTCCCCTCACATACTTGAAGCACTTTTATTATAACTTACTTTTTCAGTTTCTACTATCTAAGCTCTATCTAATAGTGACCAAGAAGTATGTAACACTGTGCAATGTTGTTAGCTCAAAACTGAGAAACTGAGAACTCAGAAACTGTGCCCAAACCAGTCAGAGCTCTTGGTGGCAAACCAGAGTAATTGACTGGCTAACTGAAGTAGAAAAGGAATTTACTGGAAGAAAATGGAGCAACAGTCAGAATTGATGAGAAAACTCAGTTTGGAGATGGGAGAGTCCAGTGTGCTGGTACCTCAGCAAAGATGAGGCTGTAGGAGGAACAAGATGGAGTCCTTCTGGCATTGCCACTGGTCACTAGGTATCTCCACTGCTGTTCCTGCTGCTGGACATACAGCACTGCCAGGTGCCAGCCTCTTTCCCTTCCCAAAACAATACGGGGTTTTCACTGCCCCCTGCTTCCACAAGCCTGATAGCCGGTCAATCCCTTACTGGCATTTCCAGGTTGGAGCACTCAGTTGGCTGAGTCTAGGTGTCGTACCTATGCCCCAGCCCAAGGAGGGAGGAAGAAGACGGAAGGGACCTTTCCTGCAAAGATTCATATAGATGGTGATTCCACATTACATATCTAGGAAGGAGATTCAAATGGTGGACAGCCAAACCATGCCAAGCGTCCACCATGGATCAGGGTGCTGTGGGTGCTGTTCAATCAGCACCCACAGAAATGAGTTGAGCATACCACTGTGCGGTCAACTTTATGACCCCTTCTGTGGGTTGACCTGGCATCAGGTGCACACGCCTTGTCGCATCTTACAGCGTCCCAGACTTCCCTTATCCTGCCTTTCCTTTCACCCTAAGGGAGCCTTACCAGCCAGGGCAAGACCTGCTTTAAGTGGCTAAAGAGACAGCTCCTTAGGCAAATTGGAGGTCATAAGTTCCAGGCTATTAAAAAAACAAAAAAATCCCTGCTACCTACATTAAAAGAAAAAGAAAAGTAGGCTACCCTGCATTCCTACTGTAAGCAAATCTCAGCCTCTGCTGTTGCTTTCCCCTTTGCATGGAATCCTCTTCTCCCGGATGGCCACAAGGCTTCAGCTCCTGTTAGTCAAGTCTTTTGCCTAAGTGCCACCTTCTCAGATTGTCCTCTCACTACCCATCACCTCCTGTTATTCTGTTACCCTTCTCTGCTTTTCTTCATGACATTTGTCACCACCTCTCACTAGGTTCCCTGTATATTTATTGTTTTGTTTATGTCTTTCTCCCCCTCTGTACTGCAAGTCCCATGAAGGAAGGGTCTCTGGTTCACTTCTGTGGCCACGACTCCTAAGGTAGCTGTTTTCAATAAATATTTAATATATGAATGAATGAATCAGGGTTAAGTAAAGGAAGGAAACAACTTGGTTAGAACCTCTAGAATATAAACAGTGCCTATAATTAGTATCCTAAGGCTGCTAAGACAAAGTACCACAGGGTGGCTTAAACACAGTTACTTCTCGTCTCACCGTTCTGGAGGCTGGAAGTCCAAAATCCAGGTGTCGGCATGGTTGGTTCCTTCTGAAGGTTTTGAGGGATAATTCATTCCATGCTGCTCACGTTCTAGCTTCTGGTGGTTTCCTGGCAATTTTTGGCGTTCCTTGGCTTGTAGAGGGATCACCTGGATTACTGCCTCCCACTTTATAAGGCGTTCTCCCCATATGCATGTCTGTGTCTAAAATTCCCCTTTTTATAAAGACATCAGTCCTATGGAATTGGGGTCTACCCTACTCAGGTATGGCCTCATTTTAACTAATCTGTAGGGATCCTATTTCTAAATAAGGTCACATTTTGAGGTATTGGGGGTTAAGACTTCAACATATGAATGGGAGAGGGGATAAACCCATAACAGCACCTTATATGTGTTTATTGTATAATGATGGTTCAGCCATTCTTTTGTCATTAAACAGAGAAGTAGGTTTAGTTACATTATTCTGGGTGCCCAGAGATGTATTGGTTTATCACAATTCACAGTAATGTGTAAGAATTGCTTTGTAAACTGTAAACTATTCCTTAGATGTTAGCATAATCATTTGGGCACGTTGATGAATTATTGATGCATTCTTAAGAAAGAACCCATACCATGGATTTGCTAGTCTTAAAATCCCCCAAAGCAGATTTTCTTTTATAGCCCAAATCAATCTGTAGACTGTTTAAAATATTACCTGGTTCATCTCTATCACTCAGACTGCTTGTCAGCAGTGATTATGGAGAACGATTTCATATTTTATTTACTCATTTGACAAACATGCAAATCATTTATCATGTGCTAGGCACTGTTATAAGTGCTTGACAGATGTTAACTCACAATTCCATGTGGTTTATTATTTATCTTATTAATAATTAATAATTTATATTAATATCTGAATTTTAGTGATAAGGAAACTGGGGCACAGAGAGGTTAAGGAACTTACCCAAGGTCACACAGCTACTAAGTGGCAGAGTCAAGCCATGAATCTAGGTTGTCTAGCTCCAAACCTTTGATATGTAGACTATTCTTTCTTCGCTATTAGTCTCATGGAAAAATTCAGTGTGTGACTGAATAAAACAGAGCTGCTTTGGTTCAAGCTGAGATGGCAAAGACCTATCTGCTCAGCACCTCCCATTCCCCTGGGAGCCCTGCTTGAAAAGCCCGGAACTAGGAAATAACACCTCTTGGAGTGATGCCACTTGTAAGCTGTCTTCAAACCACTCTAGTATAAAACAAATAAAATTCTTTTCTCACTTTAATTAACTGATTGTGTTTTGTTTTGAAAAATTTATCTGCCTAATCTACTTCTGGCAGAAATAAAATGCTAAGATGGATTTTCCCCAGGATAGCAATGCCATATGGCGATTTGGACTTTGCTAGCTGAAGTTCCCCTTGGGTTTCTTTATACAAATCAAGGACTGTGGTTGTAAAAGTTTTCTGAACCAAGGAGAGAAATGGAATTTGATTTCGTATGAATATACTTTACAACCAGATAGGCATGAACTCTGCTATGGGCTGCTTATCTTCTGTGGTTATTAATAATATAAAATAATAACAGCAACAATATTAATAGTTACTGTCCACTGAGTGCCTTCTGCCACCAAGGATTAAAAAAAAAAAAAAACCCTTATATTTTACAACTCTAGGTGTCACCACCCCTATTTTACAGATATGTAAGTCTAGCCTAAGATTTTATGGAATTTCTTTAAGATGGCCCATTGCTGAGTGGAGCGGGTAGACTGTTTTGAGAAATAGCAGTGATTAAGGAGCAGCATTTCTTGATATTAAGAATAAAAGACACGTAAGAAAATATACAGAGGGTGCCAAAAAATATATACACATTTTAAGAAAGGAAAAAACTGTATTATATTTGTAATACTCAATATATATTGATAACAAAAGACGAATACAAGTCAGGTGTATACATTTTTTTTTGGCACCCCCAGTATTTTCAGGAGTACAACAGAGTCCCAATGAGATTTTCAAATTGTGAAAGACTGAGAACGCAGTGGGATCCATTCTCAAGAGTAATTACTTCCTGTGCTGAGATAGATGCCTCTTATTGTTTGTTAAGTTACACAATGTGTAACATGCTAAAAAGAAAAAAGAAGGTAAATCAATCAAATGAGACTATACCTTAAGGGAGACTGAACTGGGGAACAAAACACAACTCAGACCAAATTGATTTCTTGCTTTCCCACTGGTTTTGCTTCCAACCCCCGTCACACCCTAACCCAGGAGAGCAAATGTTTTCTATAAGGGACCACATAGTAAATATTTTAGACATTGCTTGCCACTTGTTTTCTCTGTCACAGCTACTCAGCTCTGCTGTTGTCGTGCCAAAGCAGCATAGACACTACGTAAATGAATGGCCATGGTTAGAGTAAAAATTCATTTATGGAAATTGAACTTAAACTTCATATAATTTTCAGGTGTCACGAAATGTTTTTTGGTTGTTTTTTTGTTTGTTTTTTTGTTTGTTTGTTTGTTTATGTGAATAGTTAAAAAGAATGTTAAGAGCTATTCTTCTTAGATCATGGGCTGTCCAAACAGATAGGAAGCCAGCTTGGGCTCCTGGGCCATGGTTTGCTGACCACCACTCTAGCCTGACCACCCCGCTCTGGTTTCCAAACACATTGCTGATTGTCTCTATGGGTGTTTGTTTTACTCTGAGCATTTAAATGTTGTTTTGGAACAAGAGCTTAATCCAGAAGAGACCTCAGAAGACCCAGTAACAGAAGTACTTCCACTCGGCATTCTGTAGAAACAGACTTGCAGAGCTGCGGCTGCCAAATCAACTTCAGCCGAAACCAATAGAAGCCTTAGTGGCTGTCTAAGAGGATTTATAATAAAATGGAAAATTCTTGGCATACTCTGTCAACTTCCTCGAAGATTAAAGGATAAATGCAAAACTCTGAGTTAGTTATCCCCAGAAGCTATCTAGTTTTAAAGTGATGCCAGTAAATACGAAGTAAATATGAAAAAATTCTTTGTGTGTTTTAACACCATGGATCATTGCTAAATTTTAAATATTTCTGTTGTTTTTTTCTCACTAGAGAAGCCAGCCTTAATGTGATGGAAATACCCTTGAACTCCGTGTCCTAAAGTCACAGGTTTCAGTCTCAGCTCTGTTAGTTTTACTGTGATCTTGGGTAAGTAAACATCACCTATGGGAGTCTTCTCTTCCTTATCAGTAAAATGAGATTAACAACACTCTCTCGCAAGGCTTTTTATTTTATTTATGTATTATTAGAACTTTACTACTTCTTATGGAAATTTCACACCGAAACAAAATAAGTGAAGAAGTATAATGAACCCCATGTGCCCTCGCCCAGTTTTAACAATTCCCTGAATTTTGCCCAAACTTCTTTCATGTTTACCCCACCCCATTGCTCCTCTTTATTAGAGTATTTTAAAGCCATTCCAAATGCAATATTATTTCACCTGCAAATAATTCACTATATATGACTAACAGACAAGATCTTTATTTAAAGAATGTCATAATTTCGCTATCATACCTAGCAAAATTACTGTTATTCTTTCACCTCATCTATTACCCAGGCAGTATTAATGTTTCCCTAGTTGTCTCAAAAATGTCTTTGTATAGCTGGTTTATTTGAATCAGGAGCCAAAGAAGATTCATATATTGCATTAGGTCATGTGTCTCTTAAGACTCTTAATTTATGGCAGTTTTTCTTCTCTTCTTCCTATCTTTCTTCATAGAATTGATTTGTGGAAGGAGCTAGTTATTTGTCCCATAAAATTTCACATAAATCTGGATTTGGCTGATTGCAACCTTTACTCTGTAGAGTCATTAAACATCATCCTCTTTTTCAGACAGAGGCTTGATTAGATTCAAGCCTACTTAAAAAAAAAAAATCGTACTTCATAGGTGATGCTTTCTACTTGTGATTGTGCCATATCCAGAGGACAAAATATCTGGTTGTCTCTTTTTGACTTGTGTCAAGACCGATTAGTAAAGTTCTTCTGGTGAATGCATACTTCATTAAGCTCTCACCTAATGTTTTTAGCACCAATTGATAAACTGTTGCTTAGATCCATTACTTCATAAAGGGTTGAAAAATGTAGGTTTTTTAATTGTATCAATCCCTTTGGATTTATTAGCAAGAATTCTTTTGAAAAAATTCCCTCATCAATTATTTGGTCACCATGAAATACAGTTCATACAGGAAAGGCAAGACAAATGCTTGTTGGTGTTCCCCTTACCCCTTTTTAGGGCTAATATTTAGTATAATGGTGGCCTGTCTCCATTGAGTTGGACCATGAGGATTGGTGGAGGGGGGGGGTGGTGATGGTGGTGGTTTTTCTCCTATCATCATAAATTTCAATATATTTTCAACCCCTCACAGTTATTTCTCTTCAGGTTGGTTTTAACGTGTTATTCAGGTAGTATTTGATTACTTTTTTGCTTTCTGATATGATAACATATCTCAGTTTTGCTTTATACATTTCCTTCCCCAGATCTAAATCAATCAAGAAGCCTAGTTTCTTTTTAGTAGAAAATGGTATACTGAGACCACAGTCTAGACACTAAGAATATTAATTGCTATTTATTAATGGATAGATCTAGAATATACATTTTAAAGGAAAACAAATCATTACACTCATAATTTTAGTCCAGACTATAAGGTTTTTATGCAACATTTTTGGTTCTAATTTGTATATATTTTCCTCTTATGCCAAAAATCTTGTTCTTAATGACGTTAAGACAATGAGTTCTCAGCTTTATCATGCATTCATTGGGTGAGTGCAGATACGTGTGTGCTAACACACATATAATAATTTCAAAATAGCCATACCGATGTTTCCATTAACAATACTATTAGTAAGTGTAGTTTAAGGTGATTTTGCTATTCTTTTTGTCCTTAGGACATAGTACACTGGGATAAATAGTTCCTGATGTGTGTTTTAAAGTCACTTCAAATAATTCATGTGGATATCCTACCAACTTGATATACAGATATTTATTTCTTATTTTGGAGGATTTCATTTTTTCCATTTTAATTTAGTTTTATTTTATAATTAGGTAAAATAATTACATTGTTCAATGTCAAAACTATATATCACAGATTGTCCCCTTTCATCCATTCCTCCCTTCTTATAGCAATTATGATACAATATGTCCTTTTCTGCACTGTGCTTTTTCATTGAACAATACATCCTTAAGAAGAGTCCATAACAGTAGGTGGTTTATTCAACCAGTCTACTTTTTGGAGGCATTTGGACTTTCCCAATCTTTTACTATTACAAATAAGTTTCAGTAAATGGTCTTTATAGGCTATTGAGAGTTAAATAAAATGCACTATATTAAAGGTCTGTCTTAAATATAAAGTGATCTACATGCATGTATATGTATGTATGTAAGTGATATAGAGATGATTTTATTATAATTATCTTAGTTCCACAGAAATTTACTAAGCACTTACAATGTGCTGGAATATAAAGGCGAAAGTGACATAGTCCTTAGTCTTGAGGTTTTACAGTCTAATATAATGTGGGATGAAAAGAAAAATTTTCTGGGAGGGGGAAAAAATATTTTCCATATTTCCTTCTCAGATAATTTTTAAGTTTCTAATCAATAATTGTTTTAGCTGGCATTATTTTTACATTAAATTAATTCCTGGATTTATGGATATATATAGATGTCAATCATTTATAATATTTTCTACTGTACAGTATTGGATTAGAGTGCTAGTACAGAGCTTCTTTCAATTTACAAACCCTATAATCATATCATCAAAGAAGTTAGTGTTGTCTAACAGATTTGTGTTTTCCTAAAGACAGAGTTCACGATGGCAACAATAACCGTGACCACAGAAGTTCCCCCAAGGGGTAAGACAGAAGATAATTCTGCCTTGTATGAGTCCACATCAGCTCACATTATTGAAGAAACCGAATATGTGAAAACGGTATGTGGGTGCCACACATCACGTTAGTATGATTTTTTAGAAGTAAAATCTAGTATAGATTGGTGGACTTTGTTTCTCCCTCCATAGACCTTGTTTGGCAAAGAATAATCTTGATAGCTGACATTTAAACACATGTTGAGCATTTTCTCTTGAGGATATGAACCCCTGTTCCGACGCTTGCAGTAAAATTGAATAATGGGCAAGGAGAGTTTGAAACACCTGTCAGGACTTAATTTGTCCCATACTATTCACCACTGCACTTCCTACTGTTTTATATCATTTCTCAGTTATTTCATGAGTTGGTGCTGTGTTCCCTAGTAGATGTTTGCATTTCCTGCTGAGTGTCTCTCCTTCTCTTGTTCCTTCTTACAGTTCAGGGTCGCTATTGCCAATGACTACGTGTAAGCATATTCCTTCATTAAAAAGCTGAAATTCTATAAGAACCCAATGATAATGGCTGAGAAAAACATATATTCTTATGAACTGTTTCTCAGAACAGATGGAAAAATTTGGACATGGGTACTTTGTAACATTCAGATCTATGGATTCATCTTAGAGTGTCTTGTAATTCCATAGGTCACAAAGGCATGGGACTTATATTTTATGCATAAATTTGTATGATTTCCACTTAGTAATTATTCTATAGTAATTACTAAATAGAAAGTATTCTCTAGTAATTACTAGGTAGTAATTATTTTGTAGTAATTACTAGATAGTGATTATTTTGTAGTGATTACTAAACAGTAATTGTATTATAGTAATTACTAAATAGTAAATTAGTGCTAAATTACTATATAGAAAAAATAGAACTAAATAGAATTAGATACTAATTACTAAATAGTAATTATTTTGTAGTATAATATTCACTTAGGTTATATTTTAGGTTTGACTGAGAAAGAGTTATAAAGACCAAATGCTCATTTTCTACAATCCAGACAATATTAGCCTAAATGCAAGTTAGGTTGATGGTAATTATTTAAGTCTGAGATCAATATATATGTACTATTTTCTAGATAAATTCAGTGCACTACTGCTGGTATAGAGAAAAAAATTATTTGGCATTAAATGCCTTTAAAAAAATAATATATTTTTTTCTTCTAGATTCGTACTACTCTGGAAAAGATCCGAAATCAAATGTTTAAAGATGAAACAGGACATAACAGTATAAAGCACCCACGAGATGCAAAGGTAATTAACTTATCAAAATGTACCACTTTTATTTCTTCAGTAAATAAACACAAAGCCATACAGACTGTATTTAAGTAACTTTTTTTGATAATTATTAAATTATTCTTGGAAGCTTTGAACGATGAGTATGAAATATTTTGTCATTATCTAAAGATGTTAATGGGCATATGTATGAAATATTTAACCACAGATGTCATTAGTAGGATCAGATTGGAATGACCAGACCTTACTTGAATATTTTAAACTGGGCTTACTTTTCTAAAGTATATGGGAAGATGTCGGCCCAGCCAAGATACATGGCAGCAACATTTCCCAATGACAGACAAAGATACAAGCTTTTAGGCTCACCTGGGCCACACCAATGGAAACACAGTTGAAGCCATTAGGCCAAGTGATCAGACAGCTGATAAGGTTAAAGGCACCCCTTCCTCTGCAACTAGCCTTATTTTCTTAAAGTTAAGCACTCTGCACTTAACCTTGTCTGGATTATGTCACATTAAACTTGATCTAATCCAAGTGCATCTTGTCAATGTCAGTGTTGTCTACTCTTGAATATGGCCAAAGAACACCAGCCATAGGTATGGTACATAAACATAGTCTCCTTGAATCATCCTCAGGCCCCCAAACTAACATAACTAGCTCTAATTATTTTAAGTGTCCTGAAACTGGAAAAAAGGTTAATATTTGTGACTGATGGGAAAGATTAAAAATTCAGTTTTGGTTATATTGATTGCCTAAGAGAACTCCAAGTGGCGTTTTCTCCTGGGTGGCTGGATATCTGATTCTGGAATTGAGGGTAGAAATCTAGGCTAGAAGGTCCAGACTACAGGATAAAGATTTGGGGAGTAAGGATGGTACTTTAACTTCTGAAACTGGAGGAGATCACCAAGCATGTGAGTGTGGATAGAAATGAGAGAAAATCTAAGCACCGAGTCCTGAGATTTCCAACATTTAAATGTTGGGAAGAAGAGGAAAAAGCATCACAGGAGACTGAGAAGAGAGGCTCATGAATTAGGAGGAAAGACAGGAGAGAATGGAGTCACTGAAGCCAAGCGAAAAAGGGCTTTAGAAAGGGGGGGAGGGCCCTCTGTGTCAGACAGTGTCCATGGGTCAAGTAAATTGAAGACTGAACATTGACCACTGGTAATAACAATGGGGAGGTTTGGGGGACCTTGATAGGAGTAGCTTCTTAGGAATGGAGATGAATTGTGTTGCCAGTGTCTCTGCTTGGCCATCTCAAACCACAGAATGTTAGCAGACACACTGAGCATCAAAAATCAGCTCCTCCCCCTTCAGTATCTAGGCAGCATTGCTGTAGGGACTTATCCATAATGATGTAGGGCTCTCCTGTTATAGAACCAAAGTCTGTATGCCCGATGCTTCAAAAGGCCAAAACTCAAAATGTCAGAATTTGGAGTAAGGAAAGATTTATTGATTGAGAAGTCGTCAACTGAGAAGACAGGAGACCTAGTGGTACCTCAAATCCATCTTCAAAAAATGCATAGTTCAGCTTTCTTTCATGGCAATGGGAGGGGCAAGAGGTGATTGACAACCACAGACATCCAGGCACCAGCAGGGGTCTGAGAAGATTGTGAAACTTCCTTGTTCTTAGTCTGTGAATTCTAGTTGATGTGAGTCAGGTCACAAGGTTTCTGCAAATCTTTGATAAACATCCAGGATTTTCTGTACATACTTCCCTCATGTCCTCTGGAGAGGCACTGTCTGGTAAGGGGCTAAAACTGAAACGGCAAGCAGAATTCCTCTAATGATTAGCATGTCCATAGGCAAGAAGCTATTAACCTGAAAGCCCTGGAAACAAAGCAGGCTTGAACAAGATGGAGTCGGAGAGACTGAGCATTTCACTCTGTTATACTGCTACTCTGAACAGTCCCGGCAGCATCTGCTGCACCAGGGAGCTTCTTAGATATGCAGCAGCTAGAGCTCCACCCTGGAACTCCTGAATCAGAATTTGCATTTTAACCACATCTATCCTTAAGTGATTCCTATGCATGTTAAAGTTTGAGAACACTGACCTATGACCTTTGTAGCTAGCTACCACAGCCGGTAATCTACCTTCTACAAGAGTCTTTCCCTCAAGTATTCTTTAACAAATAAAAAAAGAAAATAATGCCTGCTCTGTATACAGAGAGTGAGAAGTATGCACTAAGGCCTGAAATAGAAAAAAAACAAAACCTTGACAGAATTATGATGACTATATTATTTATATGCACTAATTTTTTTTTAGTTATTTCTGTAAATGTAGTCTATTGTACAGGAAAGGACATGGGCTTTGCTGTTAAACAAACTTGGATTCTAATCCTAATTCTGGCAGTTGTTTTAAGTATAACCTTGAGCTTGTTGGTTAAACTTTCTCACCTTCAATTTCCTCATCTGTATAATGGACATAGTGCTTACTAGTGTCCTGACAAGGAAGTGTGTATAAAACATCTAAAAGATTACCTGGCACATAATAGATGCTTAATAAGTAAAAGTTGTTATAGTTGTAGGGTATGTATAATTGTATAGTCACTCCTTGGTCTATCTTGAAATAATTGGGAAGATCAGAAAGAGCACAGGATGGACAACTAAGAGACTATATCCTGAGCTCTCCCACCCACTTGCTGTGTAAACTTGGGCTCTGTCTCTCAGTTCTCGTGTCTGGAAAATTAATGTGGTTGAGTTAAATGGTTTCAAATTTCCTTTCTACTTCCACATTTACTAGATTCCAGGTGAGATTGATTTTATGCTCTAAGTGTATTTTCAATGAGCTAGAGCTTACACAGAATTACACTGGCAGTAACATTCAATTCTGACATCTCTGATTAGAAATTTAAAAGGGTGATTACAACAAAGCATTACTGAACATTGAATATTATGTACTGTAACTATTAGATCTGATTATATTAGTTTTTAATGCAATATGACCAAAATGCATTTATGTCTATAACTTAGATTAAAAAAAAAACCTGAACTTGTGGATTTTATTTATTTCCTAACAAGGATTTAATGGTATATTTAAAACTGTAGGCAATGTAAAAGACATAAAAGATGTACTTCTACATCTTTTAAGAATCTATTCAAATTTGAGCAAATATAGAGGCCAGCTGCTTCATTTTGAAGTCCCCATTGATATTTGAGATTCCAAAGATGTGTTTTATTTGTGCTTACCTGAATCTTTCTTGATATATGTAATACAGAGTGATAATTATTGTTGTCAGAGTTTGTAGAGGAAGGGAAAAGACAGGTCTGAGACTTCCATGTTTGTTCATTTCAGCGCTGTGGAAACATTCAAAACGGCTCTGACTCTGAAATGGATCCCTCTTGTTGCAGTCTGGATCTGCTCGTGGAAAGGATAAAAGGAAAAGACCTACAGCTCTTAGAAATGAGCAAAGAGAACGAAGTATTGAAAATCAAGGTATGGCCATAGAAGGAATTTCTGATTTTGTATTTCAAGCCTTTGCGCCCATAGGGTAGGTATATGGATGGATCTGTGAAAGAAGACAACTAACTGCCACACGCAACCACAGATCTATACAGACGCTCACATACGTAGAGGAGCATTTTGACATTTCATCAGTTAAATATCACTGTTTTATTTGGGGGCCTACTTGTATTATTAAAAAGATCTTACAAAAGTTCAATGGGTAAAAATCGTCAGTTGTGCAAGGTAAATAAGTTCTGGGGGTCTGCTGTATGACATTGTCCTTGTAGTTAATACTGTATTGTATGCTTGAAACACTGTTAAGAGAGTTGGTCTCATGTTAAGTGTTCTTACTGCAATAAATTTTTAGTCTTTACATATTTAATAAATATTAATTAGATCATTCACAGTCAAATGCCTTACTCTTTTGTTTCACGAATCTATTGTTGGATACTTCCTATTTTCCATTTTTCACTCATTATATATATATAGTTCTGCAATGGAATATCTTGGTAGGTAAATCTTTTCAGCCATCCTTGATTATTTCTTTAGGTGACATCATTGAAGGATTCATGACACTTTACCTTTATTGCCTTTACAATTCCAATTGTGTCTCAGTGCTATTTCAGGAAGAGACATCATTTAGTAGCACCATCGCGGACACTAATGATAAAATGCTTGCAAATAAGTGTACATGCTGATAGGGCACCATGGAATTATTTGAAGAGTTCAGAGTATAAACTCAGGGCCCTCAGGTGCGTGGAGCTGCGGTTTGGCCTGGCCAGGGCAAATCTGCCTACATGACAGCCCCACTACATAGGGGTTTCTCATTTTTCAATTTACCAGATAACAGCATCTTTTCTCCTATCTCTTGTCTACAAGGAGCAAGTGGTACAACTACAGCCTCTGTGTTTTTAATTGCCCATCAAACTGTTCTGCCTTAAACTCTTTTTACTGTAAATGTCAAAACATGCACAGTGACCTTTTCTTTCTTTCTTTTTTTTTTTTTTTTCCCTAGCTGGAAGCCTCCAGAGAAGCCGGAGCAGCGGCCCTGAGAAACACGGCCCAGAGAGTATTTGAAATCTATCAAACACAGTCTGAAGAAGTCAGAAATAAGCATGAGGACAGTAAACACTTACTCCAGGTACTCAGCTAGCAGCTTGTCTTTTGGAGAACTGACCCCCAGTCATTCATATCCCTCGTTTTGGCGGAGCTGGATGTGAAACAAGCAATGGCCACGTGACTTGGCAAGCCCTGGGAAGGCAGGGTGCCCATGTTCTGTGCTGATCAACCTTAACCCCTGCTTAGCAGGGTACCCAGAGCTTGCCAAGCTGCTGTCTTGCTACTCTTGCCCAGAGCCCTGCAGAGCACAGGCTTCTGGGAGACAGTCCTAGAAGTCAGGACTGTCCCAGGAGACAGTGTCAGTGATGGAGCTCATGGTTCTGCCTTTGACTACCTGGCCAACCCAGGTGGAGTCATTCCACCTCTTTGGGTTTCGATTTCCTGGTCTCTACAATGAACGAGTTGGGCTAGATAAATGGTTTCAGAATGCTTTGGGTCCTAGAATACACTCTTCAGATTAAACAAACAAAAACGTGTGTGTATGTGTACGAATATATTTTGAAATATACAAATGTTACATGTTTCATATATACACAAAAATATAAATTAAAAATATAAAAAAACATAAATATGTATATATGTATATATATATCATACACACCCACATATATGTTTGTTGTTTCTCTTTAAGTCTGAAGTATATAGTCTAGGACCAATAAAACTTTATCTGAGGAATATATTGTAGGACTGGAAAAGGAAAAATAAATATGTGAGTGTGGATGTGTGCATGTTTGCCAAACCTCAAAACTGGGATACTCGTTCATGCTGGGGTGGAATGCTTGGAACTGTGAAGTGAGGCTTGTGTGGACCCTAGTGCCCTGTGTAAGGGGTGGCCCTGCAGGAACTGGCGTGCCCATGTCCCTGCCAGGGGACTCAGCCCCAGGCTGGAGTTGGCTGGTAGGAATGCCTACCTGGTGTTTTCAAGGGAAGTCAGACATTTTGTTTTTTCAACCGTAAAATCTCAAGTTCTATTAAATATACATGAAAATGTGTGTGGGCGTGTCAGTTAGAAGTCAGTTGCGACACGCCCAAGGATGGCCTTTGGGCGGCCCCTTGAAGACTACTCTCCAGGGACGGCTACCTGCCCTGACACAGTAGGATCATTATTCTTTTATGACACTTTCTCTTAAAAATAAAACATTTTTGACTTGAACAGGTAAGATTTTATGTTTGTTCTAGATACATTTGGTGGACAAAAAGTCAAAAACGTTGCTTTTCTTAAATGAGTGTCTCTCTTTCTGATACCTGTTCTCGTAGTATGGTTTATGGTAACAAATGTAAACATTCTGGGAACAATATTTACATATTATTTACTCTCCATTGTTTTGGCATTGTTGTCATCCATCAGGTTTCTTTTGAAAGAAACACTGAATTCAAAAATGAATCCTAACCATGTGTGAATTATTCGATTTTTTTTGGTTGTTTTGGAAAAAGAGATAATGTCTGTATAGATTTAATAAATCAATAGTCTGACAACTGTTTTTCTGACCAAAGGTTATCAAACTTGAAAAAGAGCAGAAATTGAAACAACAGGTTGAAAATCTGAATCAAGTTGCTGAAAAGCTTGAAGAAAAACATAATCAAATCACAGCTTTGGAGAACCTTGTACAGAGAATGGAAAAGGTAAGTGCCTGGATAATTAAAGGGATTTCTTCCCAGAATTAAAAAAGTAACACTAAAATAAATAAGATAACATGAGTTAGAAATACTCTGTGCAACTCCTAAGACTTTAGGAAATATACAGTGATGTTAGGTTCTTCTTTACTGTCAGTAATTTACCTCTCTATAAATACTTCAGTCATCACTATCTGTCACTTTCTCCTAGTAAATGTATGACTTAGAAAGGGGAACCAGGAGAGGCTGTGAATGGAAACAACAGAAAGAATCACACAGTCTACCTTTTACCAGTAACAATATAGAGGATCCCTGTAATCATCGCATTTTTACATATTCGAGTCAGCCAAGGGTCCACTTTGGCCACCCACGTCCACTTTAGGTTTGTAAAAACCTATAGCTGCACTAGGACAGACATAGTTCACATATGGAAAAGACATTCTGTGGAAATTGGAAATTTCAAAAAACAGAATCCAGGGAAAGTAGTAATAGAACAAAAAGAAAATTAAAAGTTTCTTGCACTATTAAGTAGTTAGCACTCCAAATATATACAAAAAGTGAGCACAGAAATTTAATATTTATGCATGCCTTAAAATTTAGAATTCAGACAAACTGAGATATAATGTTTTTTTGTTTTTGTTTTTTTTCAAATATACTATTTTTAGTAGCAAAACAAACTAATAGAAAATTGGCTTCTCGGAAACTAAATTGGGGATAGATAAGAATATAGACTTTGACTTCCAGTAAATATTTTCTAATAAATTTTTATATTTATTATATTAATTCCTTGATTTGCCTCTGTTCTTCTCAGCCTTATTTTAATGAGTCTGCCTGAGTTAATGCCATTTTTGAAATGTCACTTCAAAAGCATCACATTTCAATAGTCACATTTCTTGCCAAAGGAACTTTGATTAGATTTTAAATATGTCCCAAGAATTTAATTTATAACACTATGTATTTGGCTGAATTTATAATCTTAATGAAGGTCCTGTGAGGAAATAATGAAAATTAAATAAGCCTAAACTTAACTGAACCTAGTAATAATAATATACGGCTACATCTGTGCTGTGCAGTGGTTTACTGAGTATTATACTTTAGCCAAAATCACTGTCCTAGAATGTTCTCAAGGAGCTGGTTTGTCCAAGTATGACAGTTTATAATTGTGATGTTTTGGACAAATTGTAACATTTGGATGACTACTTTGTAGTATTAGAATATTTATCACATATATATATAGTTTAACAAACTATGATAGCACAGAGAATGCTGGCATTTCAGAGTGAAAGACAATTCTGGAATGCAAATAGGATTGTTTAAACAAACAACTGGATTAACTATCGTCACATTTGAATTTAGACTTACGATTACCTCGAACCCAGCACCACTGGTCAGGTTTAGTGGCCAGCTGTCAGTCCCTGAAAATTAACAAAGAACAATGGAATACAATTTGTATTTCCTAGAAACGCCAGGAAATCTGTACCAGATGTGAGTTCACCTCAGAATTCTGGGGTATATTCACTTGACTATTTAGTCAACAAATGTTTGAGCACCTCTCAGGTACCAGGCAGAGCTAGAGGCTAGATAACCTATTTGTGAATGAACCAGACAGATAAATTCTCTTTGTGGAGATTACAGTGTAGTATATCTGGGTTGCGTGGGATTCAAGGTACTTTCCTGATCTCCATTCTTTCTCCTAGGGGTCTTTAGAGATGCTGACACCCCTACTGCCTACTGAAGGTAGGGGATATACCCCAGAAAAATGTTAAGTGGCTCAGATACTGGCAGACATTTTTGAGAAGTGATGACCTAGCATTTGTCTTGATACTGACCCATAACAGTGAGCTGTCTCTAGGACTCTGTGACAGAGTGAGTGGACAAGATGCCCATGGTTCAACCAGGCCTTGCAGTAACCTTCCAGAATACTCTAGTTTAATAACATCTAAGGTGGAGCCTGTCGGAATGTCTAGGAGGCAGAGCGAGGTGGGAATGGAGTGGAAGGGCAATGCGCAGGAATTGTTTTATTTTTTAACAGGTTTGGTTGAAAGATACTTTACACGTGTAAAACAAACAAGCAAATAAATAAAGTAAAGCTGGGCAACATCATCTTGGTTTAAGGAGAGACTGAGATTATAGACTGTGACGAAGGGTTTTTCAGGTGGAGAGTGGGTATTAGAATGAAGGAAGGGGGTACTGAGGCTTTTGTTGTATTAGTAGGAGAAAGGCTTGAGTACAACAAGGAAATGCAAATTAGAAATGAATATCTACAACAAAGGTTGATAAAAGACCACCCTGGTAGTGGGTGCCCCCTGGAGAAGGATTCATTTTCTACTCACTTGAACAAGCCACTGCTCCAGTAAATAGCCATTAGTGGTATGAGGTCTGGTAATGAACACATTACTTAAAACCTTCACCATCTGTTCCACTTTAATCAAGAATGCAGGGAGAATGAATTCTGTAAACACAGTGATAAGCCAGCAAAAAACGCCCAGTAAGAGCATTTTAATATGGCATATGTTCCTTTTGCTAGCAGTGCAATTCTGTTGCATCATATTTGTTTTCTAGTGTCATTGATTTAGCTATATTAGAATTTTAGAGCTCAAAGGTGCTTCTGAGACCACCTCGTTGTTCCTCATCATTTTATAAATGAGGACAGTGAGAACAAGGAACTATTCCACAGTCCTCCAGTTACCAATTTCCAGTCCTTTTCATTACGCCCCTATCATCTCTGACGCTGGATAAAAATGACATCCTTGGTTCCTATGTCGTTTCGATTTTAACATTTGGCAGTGATTTAAATTGGTATCTGCTCCATTCTGATCAGTGGAATAGGGGGAATGCTTCAGCTCCGCAGAGGTGTGATTTGGGAAGAGTAGAGTGCCCACTAGGTGACGCTGTGAGCTCCTTTTCCTTTCCGGAAGGCACTGTCCCTGAGAAGTGCTGGCTGGTATAGTGTGATTTTCTGTGTTGTCAAAGAGGAAGCATTAAGACCCGAAGCTAGATAATACGGACGTGGCCAAGGCAGAACGGTGACATGTCCACCTGTCTGGTCTCCTTAAACCCTGCATATGAAGATCCATTCATCAAGAGTAAGTCCATTAAGAAGAATGTTTGGGAAACACCTTTTTCCTCCCTACAAATTCAAAATATATTATCAGTGATGTGTTTCTTTGATGATACAATTATTATCAGCTTACAAGGCACATCGGTGATCCCTCAGAAATAATTCAAACGAGGGCTACACCCAGATCAATTTCTCTATGTGACAAAAATGCTACAAGAAAAAGTTAGTATAAATTTAAAAAATAACATAGCACGTAAGATATGAAGTGTTTGGTATCTTCAAATTATTACATACCAAGGTCCTAATATATGCCAGAGAAGCACGTAGGCCTTTCACTTATTTTATCTTCAATCATCCCAACTTTCAATATAGGGAATATTATCCCCATTTTAGAGATGTTCAAAAAGACAAAAACATGACTCATACAAATATAAGAATAAAATACAGAAACACGTCGGATGTTTTATTCAACTCATCAATTAATGAGGCAACCAGTAAGATGGTAAAACTGGTTAAAATAAAATATTTTGAGAAACTGCTATTTATAGGCATTTTGAAAAAAAAGGAATATACATACGATAGGATTACTAGGTTAGATACGTAGCTGGTTAATATTCTTTAAGGCAATTCATCCATAACCTTTGGGGTTATTTTTTCTGCCAGGTAGAAATCTATAAATTAACACTCAGCCACAGGGTCAGGGCTCTAATCAGGTATTAAATAATAAAAGTCAAACACAGAGAAATTCTCCAAGAGACAAATTATCTGAGTCGGATTATTAAACAGTGACCCATTATGACTTTAATGGGTCACTAATTAATGACATGTGGTCATGCTGTACATTGTTTGGATTTCTGAGTTTTGGTTCATTTTTATTACCAGTAATAAGGCCCAGAGAGGTTAAAGCTTTGGCAGCCAGGAAGTTTCAAAACCGGGTCATTTCATGTCCAAAGTCATTCAGAGGTTTTTGCTGTTCAACACTGCTTTGTATTTCACCCATATAAATGCTGCAGCAGGAGTGATTTTAAACAGCAATGTAAAAAAATAAAAAATAAAAAAAAAAATCTCTGACCTTCAAATATAAAAAAGGACATGATCAGCCCAGCTTGTTTTTTCATGGACTTGTCTGTTTTCCTTTTGGATGGAAAGAGTTTGGCTTAATAATGACATTATAGCATTTCTCTACATGTTTCTCTACATTAGCATTTCTCTAATATCATAATTTCTCTTACATACTAATTAGGAAGACTTTATCAATTGTGGCCTTGAGACTTCACTAAAGATGCATTTACTACCAGGGGTGCCAAAAAAGTGCACATCTTTTAAGAGATGTTATCTATGTATTACTTTTCAAAGTTGAATTGAATTATGGTAGCCATGTGTAGTATGATGTTCGCTCAAAAGATGGCGTTCATCAAATGAATACTAGTGTCGTTCATTGTATTACAATTTTAATACAATTTTTTCCTTTCTTAAAATGTGTATACTTTTTTTGGAACCCTCTGTATTTCTCTATTTTCTGACAGATGCCACGTGAATAAGTAGGAGTCAAGAAAAACAGTGGTGCCTTGGGTACCAACAAGGCAGTCTCACGGAAAAGTGTGTGTCATGGTGGGAGAGCCAGTGCCTAGGGAGAACTGAGCAGGTGCTTTGCATTTGGAGTGAGATGGAGAGAGGCAGGAGAAGTGTTACTGAGCAGGCTCTTTTTCAGCCAGGGGTTGGAGGAAGAGTGAAAGATCTCCTAGTAAAGACAGCTAGGAGAGTAAAGATAGCTAGTCTTGAGTTGACATTGAGCTACTTGAAAACCATACAGAGGAATGTCTGACCAGGCTTCACTGGGGTGGGTTGTCATAACTCCATATGAAGTTACCTCTTTCACTCAAGACATTTCTTGTATTACGAGAAGCATCTTTTGTGAACAGTTTGCAAGAATGCGTCACCATACATACACAGAGAGAGAGAGAGAGAGAGAGAGAGAGAGAGAGAAAAGCAAAAATTGTGTCTTATTTTTTCCTAGGAAAAGAGAACACTGCTAGAAAGAAAGCTGTCTTTGGAAAACAAGCTGCTGCAACTCAAATCCAATGCTATGTATGCAAAAAGGTTTGTGAATCTACTTCCTAAGTGTGTAGAAGTGTGTAGAAATATTCACTTGCGAAGAGGCAAGAGAATGAAATCCGTATGAATCAGACTCTTTTGGTTAAAGCAATAGAGACTTGGTTAAGCTACCACAAATAAAGGTGATTTGTTAGGTTAAGATTGGAGAAATATGGCCACAAAGGGGACACGTCTCATGAGAAGACAGGAAGACCACCCTTTTGCACCTAATGTAGTTTTTAGAAACCAGTTATTTTGTTGTTCCCATTCAGTCATGGACACGTACAGTTTCACTCTTCTCTTGTTCTTCCTGTATGATTCCTTGACATTCCTTCCCCTCCCCCAGGTTTCACCAGCTGGTTTATATTCTCTGTGTTTTCCTTTCAAATTCCAGAGGAAAGAGTTTTGCCTAATACTGTAAAAATTGGCCTAATACTATTTTCTGTATTGGGCAGGTGGATCAATCTCTACATTGTCACCAACAGTTTTTGGCAGGTACCCAACCCCAGTCCTTTGGAAGTCCTCTTCTTACTCAAGGAATAGCTTAGGGCTGCTTCCCTGGGGGCTATGAGTTATTTAATTTCCCTTAGATGTAAATGTTGCTTTGACAGGCACCATGACTTGAATTGCAGTGTACCTCATTGTATCATTTTGATAAAAAAATTCAGTGTGTTCCAATTTGACATTTCTGATATTAAAAAACATCTCTGAGGGTAACATTTCTAATGTTAAAAAAAAATCTCTTCACCTTTTATAACTTCGAAGAAAGTGACAGGTTTTTTTCTTGCATATGGCTATGTGTATATCATTATAATATATTAAGCTAATCCTCACAAATGAGGGTTAAAAGATTTGGCAGAAGCATCTTCTCCTAAAACAAGGTTGACTCCATATTTCTACTTCCATCACTACTGACACATGTGTTGTGACTTTCAGTTTGTACAGTAACCCTAGGTACCTTATTTAATGTAATCCTTCCATCGACCTTTCAGGGAGGGAACAGAGCTTCAAATTGGTTAAGTGACTTGTCAAGACTACTCAGCTTCTCAGAAGTTGTCATAGCACAGCTTGTGCTCATTCTGCTATAGAAGAAATTTTGCCTTCTTTTATTTCTGGAGACCTCTTGAGACTTTCTCTCAGACAGGTATCCTCAGTCCCATGTGACCATGAGCATAAGGCAAGCTTCTGACTTATCCCTCTGCCCTGTGACAAACACACAGGCCCATTTTATAGTTGTCCTTTGGGGAAACACACTTGAGGTTTGTAAGATAAGTAGTGAGTTGGCTCCTCCATATACATATAGGAGCTCCTTAAGGATGACAAATCCCTTATGGGAAGAAAGAGGATATCTGGAAGCTGAGGTTGTAGGTCAGAGCACGTTGTTCTTACTTAAATTGTACATTTACCTGTGGTAGTTTGGATGGCTCCCACAAGCCCCCCATTTAGTGCCACCACTGAAAATAACAATGGGGAACATTTTTGACAGGCAAAAGTAATACATATTCCTGAGTTTTGTATAGCTGTGCCTATCTCTTAGCTTATTCTTTCAGCTTGGTCTGGCCTGGGAAAGGTAAACCTGGCCTCTTCTATTTTTGTGGCTGTGATCCTCAGTTTCCCTCTCTTCCATTGGGGAGTCACATTCAGTGATGGCTACCATAAAGGTGCAGTAGACATTAGATCCAAAATAGCAGGCAATCTGATCCCCGGTAGACTCTTTTATAAGATTCTTTTATAGTTTCAAAGGAGCTTTAGGGTATGACCAATCTCATTATCTTCTCTCTCAAGTGGCGATTCCATATAGGGTTATTCATAGACCCAGTGCTGGGTAATGTGTAACGTGCACAAAAGTAGGAGCATCTTAGGACAACAGCACAGCTTCAGCTGCCACTTTCACTGCTTTCCTGTATCTCAGTACCTAGCTCTTTTTATTTCTTCTGGAATTTTCATTCCTATAAATATCATAATGCATTAATCCCTGGTAATAAATGCTCTTTACGAAGACTTAAAAGAGTTGTAGTCTGGGATTGTGTCAATATGGCCATCCTCATGCTATCCATACCCTTTATAATTACATATTTCTGCACACCGAGTTCTAAGAAAATTAAAGGCTGTTTATAAAAACTCCATAACCTATAAATGATTCATGAAACTGAGAATACATTGGATGAGGAGGCAAAGGAGATGCGAGAACAGGTAAGTAATGAGGTTGGCCCACACACTGCGTGCCATGAGGTGCTATACGCCTGCTCACAGGAGACCCTGACTCTATTTAAAATTTTTTAGCAGGCAACCCAAAGAGGAACTTAAGACTAGTTTTGTGACTCACAATGTTCACGACTAAAACCAACCCATTCTTTGGGAGAAGTCCAGTTCTTTTTAATATGTCTATGAGGCCAGAGAGAAAATTTTCCAGGATATGCTCATAAAGAAAACCACAAAGAATGTCTTCAACTGAATCCTTACAGTAACCACAGAAGCTGTACCTCAGAAAGCTCTTTAAGAAAGGATAGCACGATGCCAAAGGCATAGTAAATGTAAGGAGCAGAAGGCAGTGTGGCAAGGCTCAGTAATGCTACTCTAGTGTTCGTAACCCAAAGATAGATTTGAAAGTATCCTGATGAATGGATGGAAAGAGTTCTCCATGAACTCCCTTTCCCTCAACCAAATATGTCTATGATCATTCCATATTACTAGTGAAAGGCAAAGGCATTTGTTTTCACATGTCTGCAAGTTAAAGATAGGCTTGACCTCCTTTCTTGAGCGCTAAGGAATCTAACAGGAAGAATACCAGAAATGGTACTCTGTTTACTCTCCCTCAGAGGTGAATTGAGAGGGGATCTTCCATTTCCTTCCTCAGAAGGGTAGGGCCAAGATTTTCCTCTCTTTTTGTTTGGGATTTGTTGTCTGCTCCCAGTGGCTTTTTCAGGCTTTGGATTTTTTTAGCTCCAAGTTTGGGAAATATGAGGCAAAAAGAAAACCCAGGCACTCACTGTTGTGCCTTGGATTCCAAAGTCCCAAGCTAGTCTGCCTTCTCCTCTCCACTTTCCAGAGTCTTCTTGTGTTTGTTTACGTATAATCTTTAGATTTTTGGTTGTACTTTATGGGAATAATAGGCAAAAATGCATCTTCCCGAAAGTGGAAGTTTTTTTTTTATTCTATTTTAATTTCAACATTTACTTTATATTGAGGCATTGGGAGGCATAGTATGAATCCTAGATACAGACATTTATTAGAAGGGCTTGGCTTCTTCTCCGCCTGGCCTTTGTTATATTTTCTTCCTGCTATTTTGCTTTAGTACCGCTTTATTAAGACTGAGTGCTTTAACTGAAAGGTACATAACAGAGAATAAAGGGATCTCAAATGGCAGCTTACTGAGGAATATTCTCATACTCAAAGACCTTAAATGGATGACTAGGTTTCACATTTATTGAACAATCCCAAGAGATTTCCTGTAACTTCCTTTAGGCACTGTCCAGTGTACTAATGCAGGCAGGCAAGTCTGAAAGCCCTGTGTTTTCAAGAGTGCTTCTAGAAATACTTTTCTTCCATCTTGAAACCTATTTCAGATTTCTGTGTATCGTCAGTGACATTTTTGGTAGTATTCTCATGGAATAGATGGGGAAAGTTCCTGAGCTTCGTATTTTGGAGAGCATAATATCTACCCGCTGTGTCCCCAGTCTGCTGTCCTTCTAAAGACACTTATTTCCCTTTGGTCCCAGAGTTCTGGGTCATCAGAGGACACAATGAGAGCATTCTGAATACTTGCCTTTAACATTTTAATGAAATTTTTATTTTTTAAATCAATTTATGAATATTTTATGAATATTCAAAGGCAGTCTGCCTCTGCAAAGCATCCCAAGTTCTTTCTCATTATTTCCCAGTAATGTTCTCAGTCTGACTGCTCTTTCTTCCTTTTGCCCTCCTCACTGGAGCAATTTTGAATCGGTCCCAGCTGTGGGCCAGTTTCCTGTTTGCCTTCTGTGCCGTTTTGATCCTTATGTGCTCTACTCATCTTTTCTGTGAAGTGCATCTTCAAGTCACTTTCTAATTTTTCTATTGGGGTACGTGTCCTATTGACTTATAGATGTTCCCTATGTGTTCTGGATATATTAGTGCCTTTATT
Source organism: Rhinolophus hipposideros (assembly GCF_964194185.1). Classification (NCBI taxonomy): domain Eukaryota; kingdom Metazoa; phylum Chordata; class Mammalia; order Chiroptera; family Rhinolophidae; genus Rhinolophus; species Rhinolophus hipposideros. The sequence goes on from NC_138063.1 coordinate 15,990,926, forward strand.
AGTCATTTGTGTTACCAATATTCTGAGGCTGCCGTACTCATGTGTATTTGATGACAAAAAGTTCTAAATTTTTGTCTGTTCAAACTTGTTAGTCTTTCCCTTTGTGGTTGATCCTGTTTTGAGTTCTGTTTAAAAATCCTTCTCTATTCCAAATTCATGAAGATATTCTTCTATATGGTCTTTTGAAAGTCTTTTGGGTCCCCAGTTTTATCCATAATCTACATGGAATTTTTCTTTACTATAAGGTGAGGTTAGGATCAATTTTCTTTTTTTCATATGAATATCCAGTTGTCTCAGTACTATTTGTTGAATAGACCATTCTTTCTATAGCATTTTGCAAAATCATCTTTGAAACAAATTAATGCTATTGGCCTATCTCTGTGATATGTGTGTATATATAAAATAAAAGTAGCATGGACATAGCATAATTCGTTTAATCAGTCTTCTATTGATGAACATTAGATTGTTTTTATTTTTATGCTAGTAACAATGAACTACATTTTACATATATTTTGTGACATATACGTTGTATAATAGTACAGTATTTTATAGCATAAATTGCTTAATTTCATGGGATAAATAGTCATTGCTATCATTATAAATCATTTGTACTTGTGCAAGGATTCCTAGAGTTTCATAGAAATTAATTTTCTTAGTAAAAAAAAATATTTTTAAAGCTTTCTCATGAAAAACCAAAAGAGAGGGAAAAAATTAAGACGGTCTTAAGTCTTGCAAGTGGCCTGCAAATTGTTTGGCTTTAAGAGACTATGTTGTTTACTAAATAACAAATTGAGACAACCTTAGTGGTTTAGTCCTGGCACTACTGAAAGTACTTAAAGCATGGCCCATGCTTTAAGTACCTGGAGCATGTTGGAAATGCAGAATCTCAAGTCCTACCCTGGTGTATTGGATCAGAATAGTAACTAGATCTCTGATGATTTAACAAGATCCTCTGACACATATTAAGTATGCGAAACAATTTTTAGTGCATGACGTGAAACTAAAATGGAGACTCCTTTTCTCTAATGAGTACATGTCCTCTAGTATCACATGAGTTTCCATGACCTTTGTAATATTTGAAGAGACTATAAAATATCAAAATTGCGTTTGTATTGGGTGTTGGCTACTAATTGGAAAACAATATTAATATCTTGTAAAACGCTTATTTTCCAAAAGCACATTCACTTTACCTCTTTCAGTCTATAGTATAATTTTGAAAAGTAGTTAAGGTAGGAATGATTATATTTGTTATACTGAGACTTAGAAAGGTGTGTGATTTCAAAGTTACAATGCTCCCAAGTTTGCTGGTCTTGCCATACTGCATGTTTCTTAATTCAAATAATATTGGCCAAAAGAGAAATTAGTCAAAAGCTGTATAATCAATTCCAGTCATCTAAATGGAGTTTTAGGAAAGTATGAATAATCTAAATTCAAACTTCACCCATCTTCCTTCACAATTGTTGGTATAGACTTAAAATATTAGCTGGAATTTAATTTCTTCCTTTTATTTTCTTGCCTTACTTGTAGGTAGCAGAATTACCAAAAGTTGGAAGCCAAAAAAATAAAAAGACAAACACAGGCAATCTAAAACGTATACTAATTCTGTGTCATTGGAAATTGGTTTCTGATTACATGTAAAGTCTCCATGTTCTAACCCTGCTACCCCTTGTAATTATTTGGGCAGTCTGATGGGTGCGAGGCCTGTGGATGCTCATAGGCAAGACGGATTACATATGTAAGTGTTTTACCTGGCTTAATACAACTGGTCTCAACTACCTGCTGGGGAGTCACAGGTGGCCAGAAAGGAGCTTTGGACTAATTTCTCTTTGAATTGATATTGTCACTCAAGTTTATATCTGAGCTAATTAGAGGCTGCTTTGTGGTTGTCTATCTTCAGAGTGTGTTGTGTGTGGCAGATGGGGCCCTGGGCATCTTACTCGCATGATGCCCAGTAGCAGTGTAGCAAGTAAGGAGAGCCTGGCAGCACAGCTGTAAAACAAAACAGCTGTAGAATGCATTAACAGATCTCTTTCTCTTATTTTTCCTTTGCATTTCCAGTTGCCAGAATCTTCACATGGAGATTTCCCTTCTCCAGGAGCAGATCTCTCATCTGCAATTCGTGATTCACTCCCAACATCAGAACCTGCGCGGTGTCATCCAGGAGGTCAGATTAATCAAGCATGTTTCTCTGGTAGATGGTATGTTTACAGCAAGAAGACCAAATACAAGCGGCTTGCCTGGGCTTTACAAGCAGCGAGGTGCTTCTCCCCACTGACATTTCCTTTTCATTTCCATACAACACGGCTCTGTGTTCAATGCCCTCTTTTGTCTGCATGCTGACCCCTTGAGTGGTCGCAATGAAGATATTTGGGAAATTGTGTTTAAATGCCCTTTAGATGTTTCTGTGATTTTTAAAAAGTGTTCTGAGCCAGACAATGTATTCTCTTCTTTAGAAGATTTTGTAGATTAGGCGGCTCAGCCTTTTCTTGAAGAAGGAATGATTGATCAGTTTCATGTAAATTTACTCAGCAGGTGTGTTAGGACGGGGCTGTTGCCTGGCTCTTCTCTGGGAACATCCTGGTAAGGTTATTGTGGTGGCAGCCAGATGGATGGTGGATTGTGTACTCACAACAATAACATCAAGATGTGTGTCGATCTGGTTTGGGGCATGTGCTTTAGACTTGAAATCAGACATTTATTTATTTGTTTGTTTGTTTTACTACCTAATATTTGTTTCCAAAAGGAGTCTTTCTAAATAATACAGATACCTCACTGACATAAATGTAGCATCTGTGTTTGCTTGGCTAGGACTTCACCAAGTGACTTATGGCACACGAGAGCCAGAAAGGACCCATGTTTTCATTTTATAGATGAGAAAACCGAGGCCCACAGTAGTTATATGACAAAGCTGGTAGTGGCCAAGATGGCCTTAGAATCTACATGTTTCCTCTCTTCCTGCACCATTCTGAGCTTCGTCACCGCACTTCTCCAGTTTCACGTTGCCCCTTGGCTGATGCTTTTCTTCCAAAACAAAGCAGGCACCCCTCATCATGCCACTGGTTGACCAGATCTCTTCCTCAGGAAGTTTCCCCATGCCGGGCCATGGCCATTCGTCATGTCCACTGGCTTCTGCAGCTGCAGGATGAAAACATTACATAGCTGAGACAGAAAAGGATGACCAATGTTTCTTTCTACAGAGGCACTCCTGCTGAATTTGGTTTAACAGGTTTTCCAAAGATTCAAATGTTTAACAGCAACATCTGCATGTTCTCATCCCCAGGTGCCAATTTGCGCTGCTGTTTTCTGTAGCCTGCTGAGTCTGCTAGTGCTTTGGGATTTAATTTTTTTATTGGGTGAACATTATTTGACCACAGAAACCTGTAGAATTTCCTGACTTCATTTTCTGACAAGTTGTCTGACAAGATTTTTTCCAATTGTGTTTCCTAATTCTTAGATGGAAGGATTAAAGAATAATTTAAAAGAACAGGATAAAAGAATTGAAAACCTGAAAGAAAAAGTTAACACACTTGAAGCCCAGGTAAGGATGGAATCTGTTGTATATTTCAGTGTGAGTGTGAGTGTGTGTGTGTGTGTGTGTGTTCACTGTATCCGGGAACCTTTGTATGAATGTTGTATGTGTGTGCTTGTGCATGATGATGTGCCAGGATGACACTGAATATGTCTGTATGTGAATGGGTGTATGTGTCTGTGTGTGATTGTGTGTGCCTATGTCTGAGTGTCTACCATGTTTCCTCAAAGATAAGACCTAGCTGGACCATCAGCTCTAATGCATTTTTGGAGCAAAAATTAATATAAGACTTGGTATTATATTATATTATATTATATTTTATAATGGCCCCATTTTATATTATAGTAAATAAGACCAGGTCTAATATTAATTTTTGCTCCAAAAGACACATTAGAGCTGATGGTCCGGCTAGGTCTTATTTCCGGGGAAACAGGATATGTTTGAGTGTATATGCAAGTGTCTATGTATATATATGAGTGTCTTTTTGTGAATATGTGTGTATGTGCATCTTCTAAGAATAAGAAATTATAGCTTTGAGGGAGGTACTCTTTAATATTAAAGTATTAATTATTAAACATTTTGTATTAAGTTATTAATATGAAATGTCATTAAGTAACTGTTAAATTTCACCCGAATTTTCCAAAATATATGGAGGAGAAAGATAACTTCTCTTGATGTGGACTTGAATTACAAGCTTGGTCAAGGCCACTCTTGTGTAAATTCAGCTCTAGGCAGACAGCCAGGTTTGGTGTCTCCCACCCTGAGGTGTCTTCTTTCCTACTCTTCCTTCATCCATATCCATGTGGTTTCCAAGCTTTGCCTCAGGCCTCACTTCAAGAAGCCTCTTGTAATTTTCTTATTTTTCAGTGTTTCAAAATTTAACATAAAACTGTATGATTTACTGTTAGGAGACGTGCTTTTCTTCCTCCCCACTACTCCCCCTTAACTAGGGAAGACCTTTTTAGTCCTTCAGCTGCAGTCCTAAGCTGGCAGTACCTTTGCTTCACAGGAAGTATGGTGGAGTCCCCGCTGAGGTTGGGGGTACCTAAGGACCCCACAGGTGCCTTTACGTCAGTTCGACTTTGTCAAATGGCTACTCACTGACGGCCTAGACCTGGTCACCCATTCTACTTTACCCCTCGGTATTTTGACTCCCTGCTTGCTGTCCTGTCCCGTGGAATACAGAGATGCTCTGACTTCCTCCCCATAATCATGCTCCCAGCACACTGTTATGCTATTCCTTCCACCATGCTCTTTCTACTTGCCCTCAATGGAAGAACACAGTCATGAGAACAGAAAGAGGTTGTAAATATTTTCACATCTTAAATTTTGTAAACCTCACCCTATTTTGTCATTTCTATCTTCCCAGAGGACCAGTGTTCTCTTTATTCTGGAGGGTGAACTCTTCAACCCTCAGGCTTTCCTTAAGATTCTCATCTTCTTTAGGTTATATGAGACTATTTGTTTCACAGAGGTGACGCTTAGAGCTCTGTACAGCTGAAAACACAGTGATTGTTTGGAATAATTGGCCCCAAACTAGCGTCCGCTCAAGTGCCCAGTAAGAGCTGGCCAATTTACATCAAGGGACCTCAGATGATGTGAACCATAACACATTAGAGCCTCTTCCTTCTAAGAAATGTCTCTAAAAGCATTTTGTGACCTGTTGGCAAATTTACGTGACAAAATATTTTTCTTATATTATTTTGTACATAGCGGACATTTTCATTCTACACAAATTAGGACACCATGCTAAGCAAATGTCATAAGAAAATCATATAAACATACCATCCATGGGCAATCACTCAGCATGGTTTATAAACAACAACCTTTTAGTCTTAAAAATCTGTTCCAGGCCCTGAGCTGAGTGCTTTACCTATTTTTGTCTCATCTCAGAACCTGTGAAGAAGAGACCATGGCTATACATATTTCACAGATGAGGAAATTAGGCACAGAGAAGTTAAATAGCTAAATAAGTTCACGTAGCTAGTGAACGTGTTTGTAATTTCAGAGATAATAGTGACTTTCAATTGGCTATCTTCTGTGTTCCAGTAGAGGGGCTGGAAGGACAAGCTTACTGCCAAGAGTGATGTAGGGTTGACCAGAAGCGTTAAGCATGTGGCTGATAAATGTGCTAGCTATGTGATCTCTGCACAGTGTTTTTTCAATTTTAGAATAAAGAACTGAAAACCAAGGTAGCACTTTGGTCTGAAACTCCTAGGACAATGGTATCCAAGGCCATCTCTACAAGGTAAGGTCTTTCTTCCCCTACCCCCATCTGCCTTCACAACCTGTGCTGAACATTCATGAATGGTGACAGTCATCCCACCTGAGAAAGATTCCAATGTATCAATACTTATGGAATCATTTGTTTACTCTCCTGGGAATAGGAACTGTGTTAATCTTGTTCACCATTGAATCCTTGAAGCCTAACAAATAAATAGTAAATAAATGAATGAATAAATTTAGATACATTTTTTTCTCTTTTTTTGCTGTAGAAAAAGCTTCAACACTTTCTCCATACAAAAGAGATCATCTCTAGTATCCTCAGTCCTTCATTACAAATATTTTCTGTGCCATCACTGAGCATTTGAATCATAAGTAGTTTCTACTTATTTAATTGTCCATGTCTGTATCTCAGATCAAAGAGATTGTAAATGTCAAGAGGACAGAGATAGGTCCTTGTATTTCATTTTATTTCCCACATTGCTAAGAACAAGTGTCTTCAGTAACTACCTAATAATGACCAAATCAAGCAATGGTAACGACCCACTAAAGCAATCAAAATGATAATTGAAACCATGGAAGTCACTTTCCAGTGTTGACAAAATCTGAAGTAACAAGTTGTAAAAAGAAAAAAAAAGAAAGAAAGAAAGAAAGAAGAAAAAGAAATGAAAAAAGAACTTCTGGGCTCAAATCTCATTTCCATAATACTCCATGAAATTATTACGTAAAAGAGAACATAGTCTGTAATTACAGGAACCATTTAAAAAGTGGTTAAAAACTTCCTGTTCTTGCAGCTTTTGGATTTCTCAGTCTAGTCCCTCTAGGGCAGAAGCCCATTTCCTGAAACTACCGCACAGTGCCTGAGCTGTGATGAGCACCAGTCTAGGAATTCCCTTGGAATCCTCTCCTTCTTCAGAACCCTTTGAAACGGTGCTTCATGTTGCTAATGATATATGTAATTAGAGACTAGAGAGGAAACCATTATGAATCAAGTCTTCTGAACTCTTTGGGCCCCCAGATGCTACTGTTGCCCGAAAACAGGTTCTTGGTGTCGTCACAGGAAAGAATTCAAGGAGGCACCAAATAAGCAAAGCAAGTGGTGAATTTATTAAAAGATGTAGGATAGCACATTCCCAAAATAGCGGGAGCAGGCAGGCCAGGAGAAAAGCAACTGCCCCAGGAACAAAGAGGCTTAGGATTTTATTCCTTCTAAAATGAGGGTGTTAAATATTTAAGTTTTAGGGGTGACATTATAGGTGTTCCTAGGCGAGTTCTCACTGACCAGCCCTTCCTGGCATGAGGAGGGATTTTTGTCCTCATTTCGCCCTTGTGGGAACTGCCATGGCGACATACGGGTGGTGCTTTTCCCTGCCGCAATGCTAATAACTAGACTCCTTTATAACTAGCTCAAGTTCACCTTGAGGGACAAGATAGCGTCTTGGACCTGTTCTTGGCCACTGAAATCTAGTTCCAGCCACTCTGGTGGCTGCGCCTTTTCTTAAGCAGGATTTCATCTCCTTCCTCCTTTGTCTCCCTTTGCTTTCTCCTTCTTTTCCTCCCCCCACTCCCCCACGGCCCTATTCTTTCTACTGACATAACCCTACCTTATCAACTTTTTAGCCCAAAGCCGGGCCGCTTTTAATAAAGGGAGAAAGTAAGCCTCAGCAGTACTAAAGGGGGAAGTGAAATGGCCACATTTCAGAAGCAGTGAGAGAAGTAGTCACCTCATGGGGAGGGATGAAGAAAAGCTTAGAACAGAAGGACAAAACATGACTGCAAGGGAAGGAAGGATGGTCAATATTTTGCTCCCTTACCAGATACCATTTCCCTTGGGATGGTGAGGCATCCTGGACAACTTCAGCTGTTGTGACCCTGGAGCCAGAGTGGAGTTGAGGACTGAGCAATTTATTGTCTCCATATTGTAACTACTCCAGTAGTGAATGCTGAGACTCTGGCTGATAAAGAAGGGATGTGTTAGAGAGAGAATGAATGACCTCTGTGGCCAATTCTTTAGTTACAGTTAATGAATTGTTAAAGGTCTTTTGGTTTTAAAGAGTTATTTTCTTTTTATGACTTGGGAAAGTTTGCATGGGAAATTTTTCTAATTGAAATAGGGAAATTGGACAGGATATGCCCTTTGTTTTATGATCTTTTTAATAGAAATTCTGGTATTAATGATATAATGCTAGGTCTTATGTTTGCAAAATGAAATATGGCCAATGGGTTGCTCTGAGAATGTAAGTGATAGTATAGTTTGGTAAGTCTGGATTCACCAGCATACAATGGAATTATAACTCTAGGGAGAGATTGGAATATAAGAGTAGCCATTAGAAAAAAAAAATCATGTACATTTAAAGACAAATCTCAGCAAATCCCTTAAATCACCCATAAAATATATTTCCATGCCATCTCTCAGTAAGTACAAAAATAAATAAATAAATAAATAAATTTTTCCCCCCAAGAAAACATATAGATGTTTCTTCAGTAAAACACCAGAAGAAGTAGCTTGCTGGGGATTAGGGGTCATGGTGTTAAACAAAGACAACAAAAAATGCACATATATGTGTGTGTGTGTGTGTGTGTGTGTGTGTGTGTGTGTGTGCATGTGCATGCACAGTGAGGAGAAAAGTTCAAACTCTGAGAAACCCACAGAACTAAAACGTCCTAAGGGAACAGGTGATTTGTTTCCCATCTCCAAGTCACTCTGGTGCAAATCTTCACTGATTGGAATGGCAGACAACAAGCTCTAACCTTCTCTCACTTCCCCTCACTGTAGTCCTAGAACACTTAGGTGAATTTACATAAGTTTAAGGCTACCACAATGTGATTTGATGGTGTCTCATGGGGAATTAGTCAGAATCAATAAATTACCTGCCGGCTCTCAAATGAAAGCAGTGAGTCCAGAGTTGGTGGTATGGAGATGGTAAAGATGGTAATGGTGGTGGTAGGGCAATTATATCACTTCTGTTTAATATGCTCAATTTTCCTGATTGTGGTCTTTTCTACAGTGAATTGAAGACTGAAGGCAGTACCCCCTATGTGATGTTGATTAGGCTACGGAAATGAGCCGGCTGGCTGAAGATCTGAATGACAACGGTCATTATGTGGGTCTTATTTATTCCTTGAAACATAGTCTAAATTTGCATGTTAAAGTGGCTCTGGGCCTGATTAGGTGGCATATTTTATACATCAGTAGCTGTACAAGAAGACGACATTCCAGAAAATCAAACCAGTATTCATTTGATGGGGGGAACTCTTTCTTTAAAACTTACTAAACGGGTGAGGCGACCAGGTACTTTCCCATGATGCAACGTGAATTCTTTAAAGTTAAAAAAGAAATCTGAATCTTCTTTGTAGACTTTTGCTGAAAGGAATGGTTTGATGTTGTCAACTCTGACCTTTTGATAGTGGTTGTTATGTATATAAATAAGAAGGAGGAATGTATATGCCTATGAATAAAGGTTACATTTTAAATTTGACTTTTGGAGAATAATAAATACCTTACCAGGAGGTATGTTAACCTCCTGACCTATTCTTAAGTGGGACAGTTATTCTTTACTGAATTATGGGCATCAGAAAATTCTTTTTAGATAATTCTACAACTCACCCGTCGGTCCAAAAGCTGAGAATCATGGCTGCCTCACAACACCTTAGGAAGCCACTGTTCTTCAGTTAGGATTGAAAATTGGTTGCTAAGGCAACCCATACATAAGTACAAAAATGCACTTTGAGACTCTGTGACTAATTTTCTTTTCAATATTCATTATGTTATCTAAGGAAAATATTGGGAGAACGGGGGAAGACTGGAACATAATGCCATGAGCTCATACCTCCACAAAATGTATATATTATGGCTTCAAAGGAACAGTGGCTGTTGTCTGCAACCAGGAAGAATCTGAATTCATGAATTAGAGTTTTATGTCTAGTGCTTTTGTGAAAGTGTGCTTAAATTTTGATACAGACGTTCATTACAGGTGGTTTGTGATTGCTATGAGTAAAACCAAACTCTAACTTGTAGAAACGCAAACCTACTGACACTCAGGAAAGCAGAAGGCATGTCGACTAAAGGAATAATGGGAGAACTTACTCACCTGAAAGGTCGAATTACTTTAAGCCTTTTGATTATCCTCTCTGAAGTATAACTACATTTTCTCAGGAAAGATGCTTCAAACCTGTCAGTGTAGAACGTGAAATGTCAGTATTATCTATGAAATATTTAAAGATGTGCAAATGAGACACAGTAATGTATTTACAAAGTCATCAAAGTACTGTAATCCTTGGAACGTTACATGACTTATGTGTGTTTCATACTTTATTTTTATTGCTTGGTAGTTTTGACGTCGTAGCTGTCTAATAACATTTAGGGCACAGTCAATCTATGCTAGGAACAATTCTAAGTGCTTTACCTGTATTGTTTTATTCCTCCTAACAACCTGAAGAAGCAGGTCATATATTATCCCCATTTTGTAGGGGAGGATATTGTGAGTGGTTAAGTAATTTGCCCCACTGCTAACTATGGATGAAGGATTTGAACCTTTTTGACTTGGCTATCAATTTTCCTTCTACCTGCTTACTTGGTAGTCTGAGGTATTTCCCAGCAATAGAAATGCCTTTTTTTTTTTTTTTTTTGCTACTTTAACAAACACAGTTTCCTTGTTGGCTCTCTGTATTATTGTGTGGATGACAGTTAAAAACAATACTTATTAAGAAAGTAAATATTTTGCTGAGATATGCGGCCTTTCACCTGTTGGACTACCCTCATGAGAACTTAGTTCAGAAAAACTTCCCCACTAAAAACCTGCTTATTTTACATTTATTTCTCATGACTTTATGCCACATTGAAGATTTTTTTGGTAATATATTTTCAGGCACATTTGTAGAGAAGTTGGGATCATGAATTTTGCTTCAAGTATTTGCAGTGTAGTAGTCGAATTCACCTTTCACTCATAGATCACTTAGGTTCCTCTCAGACCTCAATCGTCATTCTCGATTGTAATAAATATGAGATTTTGGAATGACCCCATCTAACTAACCTAACAACCTGGATGGTTTCCATTAGAATATGTAGTCTAACATGGAAAATGGAAAGACACTCTTGGATTTTATTTTGGTTTCACTATGCTCATTTTTGAACATGGAAGTACATAGCTGAATGAAGAGCAGGTAGGACCTGCTCATGGGGTCTCCAGCTTCACTTGCAATGGTCTTTGGATGTCCTCGGAATAAGAATAAGCAGGTTCAGCAGGCAAAAGAGAGCTGAACTCTCCAAATACAAAAGTATCTTTTTAGTAGCATTGGCAGCATCATTTATTTGTCGTATACAGACTATTTCCTATATCCTTATCATTTCACCTTTTATCATTTGAAATGTTTTTTTTAAATAAACATTTCTGAGTGATGAATGATTACAGTGGAGAAATATATTAGTCTAAAAGTGGTACCACACAGGAAATACACGAAAAGAAACAGTAGTTCATAGTCTAAGTAATTCCATTTATAATTATACGAATCAATATATTGGATAAGAAGGTCTGAGGGGGGCCTTGAAGTGGGAAATGAAAAGAAACTTAGTTTCACGTTGATTATATAGTTACAATTTATCATTAACAAATGTTTAAACAATTGATATATCTTTTGAATACTTGCTTATAATATGCCTTAAAATAAAGAAAATTAATGTCACAGTTTGAAATTTTGGTTTTTTCTTTTTACATTTAAAATTATGCACAATTGAATTAACTAGTTTTATTTGATTGTTTATCACAATATAATTCATAATAAGTCAATTGCTTTAGTCAATGGACAGATAGAACAAATTGTAGTCAGAGATATCCCCTTGACTGTGAAGAAAACTAAAATCGACTCTGCGATCTGGAGTTACCAAAGATGAAAGGCTGTGGTTGTAATTTTAAATCGGGTGATAACTGAAACTATGGGAACTATAGCTTGGTCATTTAAATGGGACAGTAATTTTAAATAAGACCTCTGTCTTTGAAGATAGTATTTAAACAAAGATGAGAAGAAAGGTAGGGAAGCAGCCAGAAGGAGTTGTTATTTGGTGGAAGAGGAAGCCCAGGTGGAGGTCAAGCACGGGTGTGTATGCTCGCAGGATGGCAGGCCAGGTGTGCACGCTTTAGCCAGCCCATGAGCTGCACTGGCAGGTGAAGAATAAGTCCTAATGTTGTCTAACTCATTTTCCAGGAAGCATATGCTCTCATATTTCCTTTGTATACATCGTTCCCTTTTTTATTTGATTTGTAAGCTTTCCTCCCGGTTTTCTTTGAATGCTGAGCTCTGGTAACCTAATGACTTTTGGGAATCTGTATCTCAATCCCCTCCTTTGTCTATGTTTCCCTAATGGATGGAGAAAGCCCATGCTGTCTGGAAGGCGTAGAGAAAACTGCTCTTAACAGGTTCAGTTGCATTGTCTCATTTTGACCTACCCTCTTTTCCTAAAGGACTCATAAGAAACTGCTCTTGGAAGTCAGGAGAAGGGGCCTCATGAGGCTACTCAAGAGTGGGAGCAAGGCGCTGTGTATTCACAACCCAACATATGCACCAGCATGACTTCGAGTCACTCCTTCTTGTTCACTTTTTCATGAGTGAATGAGCTCATGATGTAAATGTCTCTGGGGAATCAAACAGATTGAAGTCTTCTGTTGTTAACCTTGTTGGGTTTTTTGTTTGTTTTTAACCTTTTGGTAAAGAAGAGTGTTAGAGATCTATGAAAATGGTCCAAAGCTGTTATCATGCAGGGTGTCATGTGGGGTCTCTGGTCCCACTCCCCACATAAGAACGCAGGATATGGTGAGGCCAAAAAGGAACACCCACGGAGCCATAGATAGGGGAGTCATACCACTATATTCTCGCTGACGACTGGGTTGGAGACACAGGAAGCAGGAGCCACACTATCCACAACCTGCTGTCCACTTCTCTGTCAACCAACCCCACTTGCTAGCTGCAATCCGCCGTGCTAACCGCAATCCGCGCTTGCTAGCTCAGCCACCATCTCCTTGCTAGCCCCCATTTTCTGCTAGCGTAGCCACAGCAGTTATATTAGTGGCCAAAGGCTCACTGGTTACAGCTGACGGCCAACTAGCCACAGTTGATGGCCATCCAATCACAGTTGATGGCCATTTACTACCTGAGCCAGCACCTCTCCACATGAGGCCGAGAGCCTGGAAACCACTCCTGGCTCGGTCCCCACACTCCACCCCTATAGGGTCTCTCCTCACAATCTACGTGACAAGCGTCTTCTGCGAGGGGCCCTATGCGAGGAGCCTGGAGGTGAATGCAATATCCTGGACACAGCCAGGCTCTCTGGGCACCGCCAGACTTCCTGGGCTTCTTAGGGTACCACCAGTCTCCCCGGGCACCGCCAGGGTTTCTCAGGGCACCACCAGTCCTTCTGGGCACAGCCAGACTTCCTGAGCTTCGTAGGGTACCACCAGTCTACCCGGGCACCGCCAGGGTTTGTCAGGCAACACCATTCCTTCTGGGCATAGTCAGATTTTCTGGGCTTTTTAGGGTACCACCAGTCTCTCCGGGCACAGCCAGGGCCTCTCAGGGCACCACCACTCTCTCTGGGCACAGTCAGTCTTCCTGGACCCAGCAGGTTTTCTCAGGGTACCACCAGTCTTTCTGGGCACAGCCAGGATTCTCACATATTCTTGAAGGCGGCCGGTTGAGACACAAAAGCAAACATCCACCAGTTCCACTACATGGTGGTATGTTCCCAAGCAAACAGTCAAGCTGTCCATTGAATTAGGGATGGAGCCCATTCCCCATAGTCCACAGTCCTTCGCCAGGGCTGTGCGTTAGCCTCACACTGTGTGCCTTCTCCGCAGGGCAAGGGCTCCAAGTCCTCCGCAACCTGGGGGTAAGGGCCTCAGCAAGCACTTCCCAGCCCACAGGGCCGCAACCACCTTCGCTTTCTCTGGCCTTTGCTGGTTGGGGAACCATCCACGTCTTCCCACCCCTCCATGGGGGTCCAGCTCTCTAGCAGCTGCTCCTCCTATTTATCCTCCTGAGACTGAGTGTTCATACACACAAACTGCTCCACTGCTCTTTGGAGAGCTTTGGCCGGCACTGTACCCTGCTCACTGCGCCATGTGTCACGTGGGGTGTCACGTAGGGTCTCAGCTCCCGCTCCCCACACAAGAATGCAGGACATGGTAAGGCCAAAAAGGAACACCCACGGAGCCATAGATAGGGGAGTCTTACCACTATATTCTCGCTGGCGGCTGGGTTGGAGACACAGGAAGCAGGAGACACACGATCCACAACCTGCTGTCCACTTCTCTGTCAACCACATCACTTGGTAGCTCAATCCAATCCGCTCTTGCTAGCTCAGCCACCATCTTCTTGCTAGCCCCCATTTTCTGCTAGCGTAGCCACGGCAGTTATTTTAGTGGCCAATGGCTTACGGGTTACAGCTGACGGCCAACTAGCCACAGCTGATGGCCATCTGATCACAGTTGATGGCCATTTACTACCTGAGCCAGAACCTTTCTATGTGAGGCTGAGAGCCTGGAAACTGCACTCCTGGCTCTGTCCCCACCGCTATGATAATTTCAAAAACTTGATTACTATGACAGAATGTTTCTAGTACCTATAACATAGCCTCAGTCAAATCATAATTGGTGTGTTGGCTTCCTCCTCTATGATGTGAGTCTTCTAAATAAGTTTCTAACAGGACAGCAATGCTCACACGCTACTATAACTCTTCTTTCTCCATAAATCGCAGCAATCCAGATTAGAAATGAAAAATTCCTTGGTATAGAGAACTATGACTAATAATACCTTGAGACCTTGCAAACAGTTTTTGTTTTGTTTTTTGGCACAGAGTAGGGCACATTTTTATTTTTATTTATTCTTTCCCCTCCCCCCTCTGCTTCAATCTGTTGACTGCCGGCCACTCACGGCAGCACACGGTAGCCCACGGCAGCATACAGCAGCATGCAGCAGCTGGTGGCAGCCCAGCTCCAGGGAGAGCTGTGTCCAGGGAGAGCTGTTGTTCACAAGTTTAGCTGTAGAGAGCACAGCTCACTGGCCCATTTGGGAATCAAACCCACGGCCTCAGCATCGGCCTCAGCATTAGGAGCTCGGCGCTCCAACCACCTGAGCCACCCTGCCAGCAGTTTTAAAACGAGATACCCTATAACTCCAGACAGTGAATGTCAAAATAGTCTATATTTTTCTCTCCATATGGGGCACATTATGACTATTCAAAAATCCAATGAAGCATTAGGAAAAGCAAGTCCCTAATGACTTATCTGGAATTATTTAAGATAAAGCCAGGAGGCAAAAGATTCTGCCTGTGGGAAACAACAGTAATGCTACCGCGGAGTCAAGTTGAGAGAATGATGCCAAGCATTTATTTGCTTGCAGTGGGAGCATTGTTTATGTTTAAATTAAAAACTCATCATTATCTTGGCAACACCTATCTAAGTAACATATGGAGGGAAAGCAATTCTGGGAACAAGGCAGCCTTTGTACATGAACATTAAAAAGAAACTGTATAGTTGTGGTCTTGAATTGGCCTTGAACATTGGTCCTTTCACCAGTATGACTAAGGGAGAGCCACCTGCCTCAACATTGTATTATGGGAAAGAAATAGGTTGTGAAGGGACTTATGCACTATAGAATGCTTCAGCATGTTAATTGCTAATTTTATAAATGTATCATTCAAAATTCACTTCTTATTTCCTAATTCCCAATGGATACCTTTCTTATTCAGTTGAGGCATAATTGACATATGAGCATAACATATTAGTTTCAGGTGGATATCATTTTTTAACGTGATACAAGTTTCATATTAATACCAATTTAATGCTCCCCACCCACCCTACAGAAATAAGGTTGCTTTGACTACACAAAATAATTGATAAAAACGCATTTTTATTTGAAAAGTGTGCAGTAACAATCACTGAATACAGTTCTCAACCGTAGTATTCAAACCTAGACACCACAAAATCATTGGATGCTATGATTTCTGAAGTCACTAGAACTTTGGTACAACAAAATAATGACCTAACAATGGTCGTCAGGCACCACAGTCTATTCAGGGGTATACAGAATAAAAACTCTATGTTTAAAGTTTTAAGTAACATTCATAGCACTAGACAAAACAGATGTGTATAGAAGACAGACAAAACAATCGAATCGTGCTTAGTCTAAAAATGACGATGAAACCACTTGAAGATAGACCATTGGGATACAGTGAAGCACATCAATGTTACATCAGAACATTGTTTATTGTGGACACATTAAGCACGATAACTTACTTTTCTTAAATAATTTTAGATACCGTCAGTATCTTTTACAAGGCTATCGACACAAAAGCCCTATTTGTACAAGGAGGATTTTGACCAAGTTGTTATATACTATCTAGAATATAATTGGACTTCTTGAAAGAAATACAAGCTGACATACAAAACGAAATCGAACTCATATTGTTTTCAATAACTCAAGATACTCGTATATTAAACATTTTCAATCATATACAACAACCTGAAGTGGACTACCCATTGGTACCTTCCAATACATATATTAAAACAAGCTGTGTCCCTGTTGTGACACTTCTTTTCACAACAAGTGGTTTAAATTATGACTGTGATTTTTTTGTATTAGTCCTTAGCTTGTGATAATAGTATCCGCTTATGACATGGAACATGACTTACAAACTAATTTCTTCTATATTTTTGCCATTGAGCCTGACCCAAACCCTGTGAGGCATGCAGGGTTTATAAGTCCCATAAGAGGAGAAGCCACTAAGATATTTCATAACATACTCACAGTCCCCAACTTGTTCTGGACACTTTCCTTTCTATAATACTACGCTCCTCTGAAAGAGCATTTGAAAAAATAACCTGGAGAATAGAAGACTAAGAATAAGTATATGTTATTACATATTGTTAGGAATACCATTTTGATGTGCCAACAGACATAAGAATAATAGCCACCGGTTAAATAAGGGATCCATTCGGTTAAGGACAGATGTGCCATCTCCTACATAATTTGCTAAAGATCCTTAAAAACCAAGTCACCTGAGGGATGTTAGCCATGACTTTCAGTATCTGTGGGAAAGGAAAGGAACCGGAAAATATTCAAATGACTCAATCCAAAGATGATTCATCTGTATATTTTTTTCTTCAAAAGATGACACCCTTGGGCGTCCGGATGGCTCAGTTGGTTAGAGTGCAAGCTCTCAACAACAAGATTGCTGGTTCAATTCCCGCATGGGATGGTGGACTGCATCCCCTGCAACTAAAGATTGAAAACGGCGACTGGACTTGGAGCTGAGCTGCGCCCTCCACAATTAGATTGAAGGACAACGACTTGGAGCTGATGGGCCCTGGAGAAACACACTGTTCCCCAATATTCCCCAATTAAAAAACAAAGATGATACCCTTCAAAATAATCCCCTTTTGGCACTGTATTTTGTTTGTTTGTTTGTTTTTGTTCTTTCTATATAAGAAGTTAGAAAGTCCCTCAACCATAGACCATTGGTAAAAAGAGCTTGGCAGAAAAGCGTCTTTGTGATACAACTCCAATTTATGAGAAAATGAGTTTCAAATAAACAATATGTGTTAATTTTGATGCCAATAATATTTGGTGTTTAAATATTTTTATTACCTTAGTTCTAAGGATATAATCCTCTCTACTTGGTAGAAAAAAGTGATGTATAAATATTTGCCAAGGATCTAGTTACAAAAACTCTTCTTTTTTCCTACTTAAAAAAGTCAACCTTGTAAGTTTGAGCATGACCTTCTCCATGTTCTGCCATATGTAAGAACTTTATTTAGACAACTTTTAACTCTTATGTTTCTTTATAGTTCTTGCTCAACAGTATCATTCTGGTTGGGTCATCACACAAGAATTTTAAAGCAGTAAGTTTATAAAGTTCCCTATATACCTAAGAATGATTTTTTATCAGTTCTACATTATGAGACAAGTATTTTCATGGCTTTATAAAGCATTGAGACAACACTTATCTCAGATGATATTCTATATCTACTCTTCATGTATAAGAGCTCAGCATTCTCCCCCGACATAGGTTTATATCATTTTGGTCAAAGATCAAGAAAAAAATATAGTTTTTGGTGAATTTTTAGACAACTTTTTCAAATATAAACAGCATCTTGGCATCTTTAAAAAATTATACAGTTTTTCCTAAACTATTTAAATATTCTAGACTTCTCTTAATGTTCTAAAGCTTGTTAGTAGAGGATGAAAGAAAACTTTTTAAAACCACTTTGGTTAACATTTGCTCTCAGAACTTCCTTTTAAAGAGTTATTCAGTATCTTAGGAAACAAACACTTCAATATTATTTCTCTTAAGGTTGAGTTTTAAACTCTGACATTCTTATGGATGAGGATTTTTCCTCAAAGTTTTAGTGTGATACACATTGAGAAAATATATGTACTTTTTTCTTCCCACTGAACAGAGAGATACAGAATAGTAAACAATCTTGTTTCGTGAACATAAATTTCCAGATTATATACTATACCTAGTTGAACACTTTATCTATTACATGTATTGTTTCTCTTTCTAACTGCTGTAGTCACCCCATTAGTGAGAATATATGTGAGCTTCATCAAAGTTGTTGATTTCCAGTGAACTCAATTTACAATTTAAAGAATGTTTTGGCTGTAATTATTTTTTTAATGTAGCTATGTATTTCTCTATGGTCAAGCTTCTTTCTCTTATAAAGGAGAGAGCAAAGGACTCTGGCCCAGTTCATGCAACCTGTACAGATTGGCAGAGAATAACATACTAGAAGCATAACAAAGACACCCACTAAAACATTGAATGGCCCACCTGGTTAAAAACAGCAGGTAAACTATTTACCTTGGCAAATGCTGGTTTTGAATTTTTTTGCAGTGTGATAGCTGATAATATAGAAATGAGAGCAAACTGGCTAGAATAATGACTTGCAAGAATTTTTAAATTCTTACGTAGAGACCCACAAACTCAACTCTCAGTATTTAACATTTTCTCTGCCAATTTGGGACTTGTCACCCTCATCACACAAAGACAAACATTGTGTTCCCTCAACTATATTTGATGCATTTTTTTCAAAGGATTTTTCTTTTTTGACACTAAAAGGTAACTTTGTCTCTAATCACAGTTAAGTGTCTCATGTAACGCTTACCCCATGAGAAGTGAGCTACAAGACCATCAGATGGTGGTAATAATCTCCAGATTCCGATAATGGCCTTGTTCCTTTTGCTTAAGATATCAAAGACTTCTAGCTGTGTTAGTGTCTCAGTGAGACCTTTCTAGAATAGGACAGTCTAGGAAATGAGCTATATGGTGAGAGACAAATTTGGTCACAGACTTATCCGAGGCACTGGGTTAGAGCAATGTAAACATTAAAGCATTGTAAACACTCTAGAAATGGTTTGTATACTGGAAAGGAATTTCATGTACATTTTAAATAGTCCTCCAAAATACAATTTGGTTTACTAGAGCATTTGGGAAATAATCAGTAACAGAACACATCATGGCTAAAACTACATGCTGTTGCAGGGTGAAGGGGATATGAAATTCTTTAAAGCATTCTGTATACTTCATGACTCCAGATCTATTTGAAACTGTACAGTAAATAATACAGAGTAAATTGTGAATTAATGAGAGGAGTAATTTTTTTAATAATGTTTACATGGAATTTGGGGTCAGATGTCAAATTTGACAGAAAATATTTTTTTAGATGAAGTATTTATAAGTAGAATACTATTTTAAATTAACTTGCTTATGTGTTGTAAGTTTTGTTTCTCTGGAGATTATCACCCAATAATTGTTATTTGTATAGGCATAGTTCTGTAATTATGGGCATTATCAACCTCAGCTGCAACTATCAAACGATCTTAAAACAGATCCTGAATAAATGCTTGTTAAATAATTGACCATGACAGAATCTTGGCCTAAGTAAACCAATCATATAACTGGAAAATAAATGGAAACAAAAAGACATATCCAAAATAGAATACCTTGAGGATTTTAAAAAGGTTAAACATTCCCTATTCTGGAAATGCAGGGGATATCACAATTTGAATCCAAATAAGAAGTGGATATAATGACCACAGAAGTTCACCAAATTTTGCTACAGCAATAGTTACACTGTTTCTGTTCACTTTTCTGCAAGGAGAAACATCTTTGATGTTAGCGAATAGCTTTCCATTCTCATGGCACAGGCACTGCAGTCAGGAAGAGCATAGTAGAGAAAAACACCATGGTGGGAATACCCAAGCATGATCCATCTTAGAGGCTGGCACCGTGCTGCAGAGCCAGAGGAACTGGGCAGTGAACACTGAGAATTCCACAGGGGGGCTAACCCTTCAAAGCTTGCAGATTTCTTTGATTCATGGCACATTTCTGGGTCTAGTCAACCCTAAGAACATTGTAAATAGTCCCTTGGATCTGTGTTTCTAAACCTGATTCAATACCAGATGGAGACTGGTAGGCAGACATCAAGGGTGTGTGTGTGAGATGGAAAAGGTGTGTGTGGGGGTGGGGGGGGGAATTTAGGGTTTCCAATGTCTGTAACTTAACAAAAGAAACATGCACAGCGATAGAAAAATGAAGTTTAATTGGCAAAATTTTATACTAAGAGGAACTATTCTGTCGAAAAATCATATGCTCATAATAAAGAGAAAATCATCTGCAAGCCTAAGTGATTAACCCAAATTATGGTGAGATAAAATGAGTTCTATTCCTGACCAACCCTGAATGATAGATCCACCATGGGCATTTTGCTTTAGGCAAAATAAAAACAAATGCTAAATCTATTGTAACATGGCATGAGTTATCACCACTTTTGATGTAATTAATGACATGAAAATTCAGAGTGACCGTAAAATTGATCCATCATTATTCTGAAGTTGTTGATCTATTAAGTGACACACATGTATTTTTGCAACTGATTCAAAGCCAGGGGTGGGTGTGGATTGGAGAGGAGAAATGTGATTTAGAGTTTCCAATGCTTTTGTAAATTAAAAAAAAAAAACGATAATTAATAGTCACTTTTTTTTTTCATATCACCAGCAAAGTGTATCTAAAAAAATTAAGGCTAAATAGTTTTTCTTGACTGCATTTTAAAAGAGATATTTAATAAACAGCAATCTTTAATTTTTCCTTGTGACTATCACCATCTGCTAAGAAAAATGAAATGTGAAGCTGCACACTGAACCAATTTTTAAAATTTTGTTTGAAATGAAAACCTCTAGATTCTCTTAATCCCAGCTGATAATGTCAACTTCTAACTGGCTTGAGTGAAAGTTGGCTAAGTAATTCTTCCAGACATCTGTAACAGTTACATTTAATGTCATTTGTCCAAACGCCACGTTCCCATACTTTGATTTTTCTCCCAGGGCATTTCTCGTGTACATTGTCATTCACAATCTTGTTCTTGTCTATCTGCCATGTAATAAGAATATAAAAATCTTTATTTTTATTACACAGTCTCCTACATTTTGGCAGAAGTCTGACATTCATCCTCTCATAACTTCATCACTAATTTAGTCCTAGTACAGCTCATGGGGAGTGCACAGTCATACCATTCTTAGTGACCCATTAAGAATTCTTTATTGTGTATCCATTTTTAGCTAATACGTTTCCCCAATGCAAACCTCAAAGTATGCATCAGATTCTACATAAGAAGTAAACCTAATCTTTTTTTTAAAAAAAATCATGTGTCTGTGTTCTCCCTTTGGTAGCTTATCCCTTTCTCCAACATGATACGATAGTTTTTGTTCTGACTTAAAAGTTAAAACTGATTTCATCTTGTACACTGTTTTACATACTCGTCTTCTTTGTAAGAAAAACAAATTAGGCATCCATAATGGTGAGTTCACTTTAGACAATCTTTGATCTTATTTGAAGGGGCCACAGAAACAACTGGTCAATTCTTTCTGAACACTGTTGACTATTATGATTTCTTAAAATAGATTTTCAGGCAGAAAAAGAAAGACATGCCATTATGCATGGTCTACTCAACAACAATTTTTGTGGTTTGTCACTGTTTTTGGAAGTAATATTTGAGTGGGGTTCTTGGTGATGAGTTACTATGTAGAGTCTAGCAGGCGCATTTCTTCTCTGCTGGTCTTTCCCCATCGAGCTTTCCAGAGTTTCCACCATTGACAGTGTTGGGAACCTGTGTCTTCTCTACACACTGTTCCATTCGTTTCATTATTAAGTCCAGAAGGGTTTCCACAGCTTTCTCCACATTCTGGCCAGTTGCTGCACTTGTTTCAAAATATGGTAAACTAGCATAGAAGAGATGGCAAATATTTTTGAGAGAAAGAAATCAGAAAAGATACAACAAAATGTATAAAAGAATCACACATGCAAAAACATGGCTGGCTGAGGAACTGTAAAATAATCGTGATTTTGCTGGCCGAGTTGGAAAGCATCCTTGGTTTTTCTCAGTGAGTAAAAATTGGTGGGTTGCTCATTCGAGTGAGAGTAACCATACTACAGGCAAGAAAACTGATACAGGCGGTATACAGATATTTAAAGCCAATGCATTATCACTGTGTTTTTTTTCAATTAAGATGGTAAAACCGCCCAAACTGGTGATCAATATTACTTTCCTCCCAGTTAATTACCTAGAAATCTGATTCAGAAATTAAGCAGGCACTGAATGGAATATTCATGTGAATACAGTCTATTTATTTGGAATCAAAAGTTTCAATAATACAGGTACATTTTTAAAGTTCTCAAGGAGAATCCTTCAGTAAAAATTGGCAGATGTGATGAAACTGCTTTAAATTTAAAAAATAATGACAAGGTCTGCCTTGGAGGTCAACTTATAGTTAATTGCAGGAGGTGTTTTAGATTTTTGTTAATCTGTCATTTAAGTTATGTAGGAACAGGATTGCAATACTACATCCACATCAGGTATTATTCTTTAGAGTTTTGCAACTATTAACTTAGATGCAGGAGAGTATAGTGTGTGTTCTGATCTCAGGCTGCCTGGGTTGAATTCAGCTACTTACCAGCTATATTGCTTTCCATCAATCATTAATCTCTCCATGCCTCAATTCCTCACTTTAGATCTTCTGCATATGGTTATGAGGGGTTAAATGAGTTAAAGTCTAGGAACAGTTGCTAGTACATAATAAGTATTCAGTAAATGTTAGCTGCTATTGTTACTAAGCAATTGATTTAAAACGTCACATTCATTCCTCTGGAAGATCTTTTCACACATGCGTGGTTCTTAAATCAAGGATTTTTCCTCATATCAACCTTGTGTCCCTGTTCCATTACTAAGCAGCAGTGTGCAAGGTCAGGTGACGTCTCCACGTAACCAACTTACCCGTATTTGTCAGCCAGGTCCCGGGCTTGCCGTTCGTTGACTTCCCTCTGGTCTGGCAGGTCTGCCTTGTTGCCAATTAATACTATATCTGGATTTTCACAATAAGCATTTGCTTGCAGTTGGCCTTAGAAAGAAAGCAGATGGAACCAGCAAGTTAGTTATAAACAAGTGATGTCAAATGACTGCTCATATCAGATTTCTAACCTAATTGTTCATCTCCAGCTTGGCTGCTTACTAGTTATGTTGTATTAGCCAAATTACTTAACTCTTCTCAGCTGCAGTTTCCTCATCTGTGCAATAGAGATAACGCCTCATAAATGGCAGATTATGAAGATTGATAATAAGGTATGTGAAGCCTCTATGTGAACACCCATCAGTGCTCTTCTCCATCCGAGGAAGAGCCCTCCGAGATGGATATCCAGCTTCATACCACTTGTTCTGCCAATAGAAGTGGAGGTCATAGAACATGATTTTACAGTGCACAAGTTTGCTCTTTCCTTTAGGAGGCGGCCTCATTTCCAAGCCCTGAAGTCCAAGGTGATATCACGTTCTAGAAAAGCAGAGCATTTTTGAACCACCACAAATTCATGTAGAAACAATTTTAAGATATGTAACTTGTTTTTCTCTTTTCACTGTGTGTGTGTGTGTGTGTGTGTGTGAGATGAGAGAGAGAAAGAGAGAGAGAGAGAGAGAGAGAGAGAGAGAGAGAGAGAGAAGGAGGAAAGAGAAGAAGGAAGGAAGGGAATAGAGGAAGGAAGGGAGAAAGGAAACAAAGAAGGAAGGAAGGAAGGAAATGATAAGAATCTGTCAACCTGTGTTTGCCAAGTTATAGGGATTACCTCTAACATCCATCTCTAGGCATGCTGTGTGTGACTTTGTCAAGGAATAAGACAAAGGCTTACCCGACAACACCAATTATCTGGTGTTAGAAATTAAAGTGTTATTAGACATGGCAATTAATAATCTTAAATCTTAACAGTATCCTTCTGAAAAAATTTAAAAACAAGGGAGGGTCTCATCTGCCTTAATAAAGGATGAATAAATCATTCTCTGAAAGAATCTAATGATATCATCTCCTTATTGCCTCAGAATATAATAATAACATCAAAATTTGGATAAAGAAATAGAATAATACAAGGCAATAGAGACAGATTCTAGGATAAACACTTATTTAGAGAAACAATTAAGGAAGTCAGAATTTGTTGATATTTTCCCCCATGGTAGCAACTGTGTTATTGAGCTCACTTTAAGGCAGTTATATATTAATTATTAGGAATAAATAACATATAATAATAAGAAATATATATATATATATTTCAATATATATATATTACAATATATATGATATATTATCTACTCTGTGCCAGATGCATATCCAGGAGTTGGGCTATTGCAATGGAACAAAGCAGACAAAGTCTGCACTTTCATAGAGCTCACATCCAAACCACAAGTAAACAAAGAAATACATAATATAAAGTAATGTCAGGTGGTGGCAGTGACTGAAGGAAATATAAGGTGTATCGAAAGGATACAAAGTAATGAAGAGTACTATTTTAGATGGGGTCCTCAGGGAAGGCTCCTCCCAAGAGATAAACAAAGCTTACAAAAAGGTGAAGCAGATGAAAGAACTTGCATACACTGTAAAAGAAGAGAAAGCAAGGTAGAGGGAATCAGAAGGACAAAGAGCCTAAGGCAGGACTGTGCTTTTGTCCTCCTCAGAACAGCAGCAGGGACTTCTGGCTGGAAGCCCCTGAGCAGAGTCAGAGTGAATTAGAGAGCAGTCTCAGGCCTGATCACCATGGCCTTGTGGGTGGGTGAGTGACTCTGGGTTTTATTCCAAGTGAGATAGGAGGTCCCAAAAAGAAGGACTTTGACAGGGGAGTAACATAATCTAATTTATATGTACAGAGTGAGCCCAAATCATGTATACTCATTTTAAGAAAGGAAAAAACTATTAAAATTGTAATACTCAATACGTACAGATAACAAAAGATGAATATAAGTCACATTGACTTCTGCAGTTACAAGTGGTGCTCAAAGTGGTTCCCGTCAGTGTAATTTTAATACAGTTTTTTCCTTTCTTAAAATGTGTGCACATTTTTTGGCACCCTCTGTATGTATATATATCACTCTGCCCACAGACAGCCCTGACAAATCTAGAAATGACAAGACTATCACCAGCCCCATGGGATTACACGTATATACCTTTAGTATCAAAATTTGCATTTATAATAAAAAACGCAATTAGTGTTATATTAACTTAAAAAATAAAAATCAAATACTTCTACTCTTCTGTGCTGACATATATTAATCTAGATTTTATAACTGATTAGGTGGCTTTTAACTTCATGTTTTATCTAAATTGTATAGATTTTTTTTTCATACATGGCTTCCTCACATTGGAATAGTTTTTGAAAAAAGGAAAATTTCATTGTGAGCCGATGGACATACTGTACCTTCTCTTCCCATGGCTGGTCTGCTCTGGAGTAGTTTCTCACCTAATTCACCCATGAGTTAACTAACCCATCAGTTAACCCAGGTGCAAGGACAACACATTTTAGGTGCCAGTGTAACCTCCCAGGAAGCTGTTTTTCTCTGTCCTCTCCGGGTTAGATACAGTAGACGTGGGAGCTCACACAGTTCTAAGAAGTCCTTTGAGACTAACCGGACAAGTGGAATTAATGGCCTTTCAGTCACAGTAATAAAGACGTTAAATGCAGATGGTTATGAAGACCCAGAGGGTTCTTCTAAGAGTGTCAAAGGAAAATGCAATGCCAAGCCACCCTGGGTGATACACACCACTTTGAAGGTGATGCAGGAAACACTGAATCCCTCACTGCCCAAGGAGAACCTGTGGTACCCAATCTGGGTTCATTCTGTGAGGCAAACAAGCAAATAGAACTGCTGGGTCCCAGAGCAGTTAACACAAGTTACTTGGTCCCACTTACTCATCCAGTTCCTGACATTTAAGAAGCTCTGTTGACTGGTGAGGTCAAACATTAATAAGAAACCCATAGCGTCTCTGAAAAATGCAGTGGTGAGGCTCCGGAATCTGCCAAGAAATCACAGGGGATAGATTTGAAAGTTAGTCCACAGACATATGATGGTGACAATACAAACAACACTATTTCCCTTTTCGATATGAAATCTCCATGGCGTTCCTTATGGATTATCCTAGAGAATGGAATATTGCCCAGGAAGACTGCACAAGGGACATCTGGTTATAAATTCTTTTTCAGACCATGTGCTGTCTTTACCTTCCATCATAGCACTCAGACACAGAGGTTGTAACATCCAGTCACACACTTGCTTACACAGCCCCATGGACTCTTTGTCTTGTTGGCTCACGGGCATCCCATGGTCCACAATTAAAATGTCAGCCACTTTAGAATTGGGACTTTAACTTATACTTTTCAATCCTCCTTGTCTGTTCCCAGAAGAAAGTTTGGCACGTGGTAGCTTGAAAATGAATGCTTGTGATCACATGCAGAAAACCACAACTTGTTAGCAACTGGAACGAGGGTTCTTTTGTAGGGAAAAAAAGCATGTTGGAAAGAAAACTCTTTCAGAAACATTCGTTGGGGTTAAAGAGTGGCATTCATGTCTCCTAAAGAACAGAGGAGACACTGAAGAAAGGAGAAAGAGGAAGATGATGAGGGGGGTCAGAGAGACTTAGTAGTTGGGAAGACAATGCAAGAACGCTCATCTCTAATGGAGAATTTTGAAGAATACACTCAGTCACGTGTCCTTCCCCTGATCCTACCCCCTCCACCCAATATACTCAGTGAAGTTGAAGATGTGCTGAGACCCTTTCAACATCAGGAATGGGCAAAACCAGAGACCACACAGGGGGACCATAGAAAATTGGGTTATACTGACAAAGAGGTACATTTGGCAATAAGTTTTTAGAAAGGCACATAACTTTGAAATGGAGAAGGATATCATTTCCTCTCGTAAATATCCCAATTTCTGGTCTGCTATTTCAGCCTATTTGTAGATCCTCTGGTTTCCTCAGGGTTCTATCCGAACCCCTTCTCACTCTATTTGTATTCACTGGATAATCTCATCCACTTCCCTGGCTCAAATATCACCAATAAGATGAACCCCAAATACATAGGTCTAGATCTTTCCTGCCTTCACGCCGTGTGCCCAATTACTTGTTGGATATTTCCACTTGGAGGAAACTAAGTTACCTCCAGTTTCACTTGTCTAAAACCAAACGGATCTCTCCTGATTTCTCTGTCAGTGGTATCACCATACGCCTGGTTGACCACACTCTCTCTCTCCTTCACCTTCTGTATACAATCAACAATACCTTCTGTATACATCCTGACCTTCGCATTTCTGTCCACCTACATATCTTGCCACTACCCTAGTTTCCAACCCATTATCTTTTGCCTGGATAACTTCTACAGCCTTCTCAATAGGCTTCCTGTCTCCAGTTTTGTTTGGGACCCCCTGCCCTTCCCTGGTTTCTTCCCACTGATTATGTAAATCCTCTGCTGAAAACATTTTAATATTGATGCATTGCTCTTAAGATAATGACTGAACTCTTGAATAAGCTGTTTAAGGCTCTGCACCAACTGACCCTTGCTCATCTATCCAGATTCATCTCTGGACCACCCACAGCCATACTAATCTTCTTTTCATTCTTAGAACGTTCACTCTCTCACCTGGGTTTTCACACATGCTGTTATTTCTGTGGGTAACCTTGCCTTAATCCTACCCCTTTGGTCTGGATAAGACTCACTCATACATTGTGTATGAGAATATATATAACAGTATTAATGTAAATACCACTTCCCCAGACAACCTTCCCAACACCCACCTCTGGGTTATGGTCTCCTTCTGGAACACCTGCCTATCAAAACTTTGTTTTCCTGTTACTGTCCTAAGCTAGATTGCAATTGTTTGTTATTTGTCCAAATTCCACCCTAGACTGTAAGCTCCCAGAGGAAAGGAGCTATGTTTCTAACTTGCTATGCATTACATTTTCATGGTCTTGGATGTAGTATTTAGCCCACTAAATGTTTGTCAACTTAAGAGAAAGAACATAAAATTGTTAAAGATTTACATGACTTCCATAGAGAACAATACTTTGAATACTAAAGCAGGGAGAAGAGATATTTTAACAAGTACTTATTTCCAAATTAGAACTTCTTTGGTAGGACATAATCATTATGATTATGAAATACCAAAAATTGTACTCAATTTTTTCTGGTGGGTTTTTTCTTTCCAGTCACTGGAAGCTCACAAAGATTATAGTATGTCTATTGAATGATTCTTTCTCTTTGGAGACTAGCTGTACTCATAAAATTATCTCCTCCTCAACCACAATAGCGTGGCTAACTCAACCACAACAGCCAGCTCTCTGTCCTCTTCTTAAGACTGTGTGTGTGTGTGTGTGTGTGTGTGTGTGTGTGTGTGTGTGTCTCATTTGAGGACAAGACTGCCTGTCCCCCTCTCACTGCCCACAGCACATGATAAAGTTACTTAGCAATATGCTTGCATTATGGATCACATTAGGGCAAACAATTTTGCATAGACAGCAATGTGCATAGGATACTCTTGCTCTGGACCAGGCTCACCGACTGGACCAGTCTGCTCAGTACCCTTGTTATGCCTCATTCTTCCCAGGATTTACTCCAGATGGAAGATCTGATTTCTAGCTTCACCCACCAACCTTATTCTGTCCCCAGGGTGGGGAAAGCTAGGACCCCGTTAAAAAAAAAGAAAAGAAATATACCCCAGGGTCATATGATCACTCTTTCTCCCTCACTGGGAACGAAGGCTGTTGTTCTGCATCCTTTAGGCTTACATAAGAGGTATTATTTTTTCCTCCTTTCCATTATATCACTTTTATCAATAACCATTATCTTATACAGGTTACGCTGCCAGATGCCTCACACATTGCTGAGGTGTGAGGCATTGTTTATCTTGTTGCTTAGCTACACCTTATATTTACAGAATGGAAAATTCTCAGGGGGTGAATGACCGCAGTGTTCCCAAGATTCACCCTAGTATTCCCTATCTCCCTTATAGAGCAGCTGTCTTAAGAGGACAGATGAGAGAAGCCTGCCATCATGGAAGGCTGACATATCATGTGCAAAGACATATGGGAACCACATTTTCTCATATTACTTCTTCAAATTTGAATTAAATTGGTCTATAAAACATACATCTTTGTGACAACAAAACTGACATATGAACAGAGATTCTTGTGAGGAATGACTTCAGAAGAACCAGCCGTGTGGAAGGATGTGTGTAAATGGAATTCACAGTCAAAAAAGCTAACAGAGAGGCCCGGCACCTCTCCTGGCATTTACACTCACTGAAAGCGAGAACATTTTGGATGCATTTCAAAAACTGAAGTGTTTACAAGCATAAACATTCTAAGACATGCAATACAGAATTTGGAGGTATGTGCCTTCTAAATATCTCCTCTGACAATCTATTGCCAATTTTTTTTTTTAATCTAACATTGAAAAGCTTCACTAGCTTGGGGTCTTTTGCACTTTGAAACCCTGTATCTCAAAGACATATATTTTCATCAAATGATGGTATGGCACCTCCAGGTCTAAGCAATCACCACCACTGTCTACTGAGTATCTCTTGTCTTGGACACTGTACCAGAGATGATGCTAAAAAATCTAGCATGGTCTTAGCCCTTATAAAACTGACAGTTTTGTTGGGGTGAGAAGGTCATAAGTGAATCAAGGAACGGCAGTTAGAGACAAAAGTAAACTATTTGCCTTATTACAAGGTGGTATATAATAGGTGTTATAGGAGTCCAGAAGAAAAAGGAAGTTGGTTTAAGTTGGGGTTTCCAGAAGGGCCCCACAGAGGACTTGGGATATGAGCCAGACCTGGTGAAAGGAGAGGCTCAAGGAAGGTGGGAAGGGAGCAAAACATTCCAGCTGGAGGGCAATGAGTGACATGAGCAAAATCTTAAAAGGAAAAATCGAGAACCATATGATTTCACTGATATATGGGATATGAAACTGAAAGCAACAAAGGAACAAGACAAACAAATGAAGAAACTCATAGACAGACAATAGTTTAGTGGTTACCAGAGGGTAAAGGGGGTCGGGAGGTGGTAGATGAGGGTAAATGGGGTCAAATATATGGTGATGGAAGGAGAACTGACTCTGGGTGGTGAGCTTACAATGTGATATAGAGATGATGTATTACAGAATTGTACACTTGAAACCTACATAATTTTACTAACCACTGTCATCCCAATAAACTTTGATTGAAAAAAAAAATCTTAAAGAACAAAGCCAGTCAAATGGCATAGGGCAGAAAGGCTATGCGGAACAATGGAAAGAGATCAGAAAGATCTTAACACCCTTGCCTTCCACTGAGCAGCACTTGTAATGGTGTTAATTTCCCACCTTAATTCAGTTAAATTCTGGAGGAGTTTTTTTTTTTTTCTCCCTGTTACAAAGTAGAAAGGCAATACATAACTAGAATCTTCATAAAGATTTTCAAAAATCTAATTTTTGAAATCTGAACCAACCCCTACAATGCTAGTGATGGCTATTAACTACAAATAGTTTATTTTTATTTCTCAGTACAAATGTATTTTTCGAAACCAGGAGACAAGTTACATATCATTCGGTTTTCAAACGCATATACAGCATTCACTTTAAAATAGGTTTTTCTAAGCTATTTGTGCCCAGAAACAAAGTAATTTACTATTACCGTTCTTGTCCTGCAGTGTCCCAAAGCTGAAGATGCACCTTAAACGTTTTCCCTGACGATTCATTTGGTCCCTGTGTATTGTACATCTGAAAGATACAATTTTCATCAGTTGACACTGCTTTGTGTGTTGGCAACATTCAAATTCTCTGGGTTCACTCAGGATGTTTTTTCTCAATTACTATAATCAAAGTTCATAGTGCAGGATAAATATTTGCTGTGTTTTTTTTTTTTTTCCCAGAAGTATCACATATACTCTCACTTTTAAATGTCAAGTACAAGTATGATTTTCAACACAGTTTAGGCGTACTGCAAACTTAAATTAGACACCTTCTGTCATTTCCTCACACAAGCAGCAAACATTAGATTTAGGACCCAAGTTCTAGGTTCAAATATCAACTCTTCATTTAACCTCTCTGAATATTATTGTCTTACCTGCAAATTGGAACTGATTTCTTCCTACTTTA
Organism: Rhinolophus hipposideros; assembly: GCF_964194185.1. NCBI lineage: Eukaryota > Metazoa > Chordata > Mammalia > Chiroptera > Rhinolophidae > Rhinolophus > Rhinolophus hipposideros. The sequence goes on from NC_138063.1 coordinate 16,022,167, forward strand.
CAGAGCTACGGCAAACTTAAATGAAACAACAAATGTGAAGTCACGTTTAAAACCATACAGGGATTTACAAATATCTAAATATCGTTTACTGTGAATCGGACTTTCAAAATGACTTAGCCATAAACTATGCACAGAATTCCTCAAAGGTTTACACAGGATATTTCAAGTCTCCTTTACTAGCCATTTCCTCAAAGGCTTTTTTAGAAAAGTTAAAAGTTTTACAATTATGGTCCCTTGACCTCTTATTCAGTAAAGCATACCGATTTTAATATTTAATCAGTTCCTCTAAGTATGGCTTAGTGAAAATGCTTAAAGGGGAATCCTTTGTAAGAATTTATCCCTAGATCAGTGTTGGAGACGGGAGAGGGCACAGGAAGACCCGGGAGGGGTTGGAAGCAAGTTAGCTAAGAGTGCACTACAATGTATTGACTTTCAGATAAGGTACAGAACATTAACAAAAAACATGATTTAATTTCTCAATCACCATTTCCTTTGTTGTGTCCCCCCCCCACCTCAATTCTTGAGGAAGGAGTAGATTTGTGACATCAACTGGAAGCCGTAGCCATCTTGGCAATCAAGAATACCTTGGGTGGCAGTGAATCTGGCTAAGCTTATGTGCCTATGCTACATGTCTCACATGTCACAATATCCTTATTGCTGTCAATAGCGTCTAGCATAGGAGAAGAAAGTGGTTGTGATTCTCACTTCAGCTCCCTTATCTTGGAAAATAGCATGGATTGGTCTCACATTCTGTTCATAATAAGCCGGTGATTGATGGCTGAGTCTACACATAAATAAAAATGCAGCAAGGACGTACAAAGCTCATGTTCCAGCTCCTTGCCAATCATCCTTTTTAACGTCTTTGGGGAAATGAATACTTTTCCTTATTGAGCAACTTAAGTCAGATCAACCGTTAATATCTTTAGATCCTGAAGAATTCAATTTTTGAAAGATTCCTTAAGCATTCACTTAAAAAAAAAAACCCACCACAATATACAAACCCACAAACTGTTTATTTTAGTTGCCCTGTATACTTTTGGAGACAAGCAATAGTGTCACTCAATATTTTCCTATGCAATATGTTATCGTTGAGAAAGTAAAAAATCCCTATTACAAACTGAAAGGTTATAAATGTCATGTGATAAAAAATAGATACCTTGCAATGCAACAAACATAGTTTCTTTTTTTTTTTTTTTCTTTTTCGGGAACCGAACCGGTGGCCTTTGGAGTTAGGGACTTGGAGCTCTAACCGCTGGAGCCACCGGGCCAGCCCCAAACATAGTTTCTTAATTCTTATATTATATGGATGGACCAGCACCCAGTTTAGCAGTACGGTTAAGAACTCACCACGCGTTTTTCCCGAAAGTCTATTCCTACTGTTGTGATGAACTTGGGATTGAATTTATTGTCTGTGTATCGATAAAGAAATGTCGTCTTCCCCACCCCCGAGTCTCCAAGGGCCAGGAGTTTGATCAGATAATCATAGTCCCCATCAGTCATAGTGATGGTCTTGTTGAGCCTGTGTAAAAGAGGAATCACAGTACGTTACGATTAAAGTTGGGCTTCCTTTGTAGTCCTTAAAAATAAAACATACATTTAGGTTTCCAGGTTACAACATTTGAATGCCTCTATTCTGCCAAAATCTGAATTAACATGTTCAGAGAAGCTTCAGGAGTAAAGGTACATCTATTTTTATTTCACTCAGTACAAATCTTTTTACCTCAAGTCAGTTAACGTGGCATCAAAGCTATACGATATCCACAGTAGCCATTGCCACAGCAATAGTAGAACTTAAAGAGTCATAACTTTTTGTTTTAAAGCCATAACTTTTTGGGATCAGGAGTATCATGCTTGGAAGAGAAGAGAGTCATAGGGAATAGAAAAACCCATCTAAGACAATGCAGGTATGCTAGAGAGAGACGGAAATGATATATGGGTAGTGGAAAAGCCTAGAGGAATATGTTGCTTCTAATCATACAGGATGAGCTTTCTATTATTATGTGCATACAAAATATTCCTTTTTAATTTTAAAAATGTAACAACTGATCTGATCACTTTCAAAACATTGATTTGAAGTCATTTTAAAACCAATATTTAAAAATCTGATTTGGAATACTGAAGTCTCTGTTCTCCAAGGGCACATTTGCTACATGTAGCAAGTTGGCTGAATATTTTCCAGGCCTTGAAAAAAAGGAAGAGGTATTAAGAGGCAAAACTACGGCAATTATGCTATTTCTCCTGCCAGAAGGGACAATGTCACTTTCCGTGTCTTCCAGTGCTCTAACCTCTCCTGCCTCAGTCTTATTTTTTTCTGCTGTTACAGTGACTCTGAGTAAAGATGAGCCAAGAGCCTATGCCAAGTGCACCTATACTGGAAACACCACAACTATCATCACCACACACATATGAGTGACACCATCACCTACTCAATAGTTGCTGACATCTCCACTTTTGAGTTTGGCAAAATGCTCTGCTACTTGGTACCACTTTCTGACTGATGGATTATAGACATGTTCTGTCATATCCTTATATTAGAAGAAGGCCTATGAAGATTTTCCTGGAATGGGAAAGTTTCTCTCCTCACTATGTGAGAAGGAAGACTATTTCCCCCAACCTCTACAGATCCAAAAATCCAGTACCCTTCAAGAGTCCTCAGGTGATTAAAATTAAATTTCAATAACAGGTTATTCCAAGGACTTATCTAAAAATTGTTTGACAATGCTAGTCATTTTCTACATGTAAGAAAATTATGCATGTTCATCAATTTATTTTTGATAACCTTGCTTTAGTTAATGGTGAAAACTCAACGTTTTCATGTCTTTGGATAAATAATGATAAAGATGTTATTTTAGGTACTTAGAAAATCAGTATCATTACAGCATTTGGAAGATTTGTAATTGTTTTACATTAGAATTTTCTAAAATTTGAACCGTACTGCTGCTAAATACTATCAAATTTTTTTACAGATTTATGTTTTTTTAATTCATGAATGGTTCTTGAGGAAAGGTGTTTTAAGAGCTGCCAATACATAATTTTGTGCTAAAACTTTCCTCGTTTATAATCTGCTTTCTTCACTGAGTAGGAGTCTCAAGGTGGATGTTTGCTGACCATGAATGTTCACTTTTTCTTTTTTAATATCTATACAAAGTATAGTCATTGCTCAGGAAGAGATGCCATCAACAACTAGCCTTCCTTCATAAAAGGAAACATACCACAACTATTGATATGACATTCTTCTGGGGAAATGTCTGTGTTGGTTGACTGCCTCGCAGTGACTAGTACTGAATTTGGATGGTTCTAAATCTCTTACCAGAACTTTGTAATTGAAGATGCTTCTGCTCTTACTCTTTGAGCCAAATGGATTGCTAGAGGAGATTGCTGCCAAAGTAGTATGATTTCTTTCCATGTAAGGTCTATCACCACCACCATTACTCTACCTTCTTTCTCTTTCCCCCACCAATCTTGCTCATGTGAAGCTCTTCTGAAGGGTAATAAAGTCTGTCATTTAACTAATAGAAGCTGCTAATTCTCATGGGAAAAGAGATTAATATTTATTCTAGATAACATGTAAGTGACTACAGCCAAATTTCTTCCCTGAGCACAAGTCTTGATACTTGGGGGAAGAGATTGAAGCCACTGGCTGCCTAAATACAAGCTAAAGTTGAGGATACTGTGCCTTCCTGGAAAAATGAAAATACCAGAGTCAAGAAGATACATCAGCATACTTTAAATTTTTGCTTAGTTAACTATGGGATTTTTTGCAATTTTTTTTTTGTGTGTGTGTGTGACAGTGACCAGAAAAACTAAGTCTTTAGCAAATCTAATTAAATATCTTCAATATATAGTATCATGACCAAAGACAAAACTTTTTAAAAAGGTGATTCATAATCTAGTTCCTGACAAGGCACGCATACACTTGAGCGTTAAATAAGGATTCGAGAAAATGCAACATAACTTTACAAGCTCGAACATGAGTAATTGATAAATGAGTCAAATAATTGTGCTTTTAGTTCAAAGAAAACAGCAATTTTCATGGACTTCGGTGGTCAGAAAAGATGTTGTAGAGGAAGAGAACTTGCATTTAACCTTATAGCATAGGGAGGAATTAGGTACTAGGAGAGGAGATACAGAGACTATCTCTACTTGCCAACTACATGACCTATCAGTATTCCTGATCTCAGCCAATTTGTTCTTTGTTGTTTGTACATAAACCCGACTAGGCAATACTGGGGTTGCCTCCCAGTCAGGCTTTGATCCAGAGTGAACAATTCTGGCTAACAGGGATCAATTCCACTATGTCCCACACTAGCACTTTTCTATGAGTGAAAGGTTGTGGACACTGTAAAATTTAACATAAATTCCACCTGAAACGAATGCAAAGCTTGGCACTGTGAAAAACCTTTATTTAATATCTCCAATGGACTAAAGAAATTGACATATTAAGCTAGGCAGGAGATAATTTGCCTCCTAAGTTTCTTTTGAAAGTGAATTTTATTTCTTATTTTATATCACTACTCATATCTATATCTATCTATGTATAATTTTTTTGTGTTTAGTTCGGTTCCTCTTTTATTACCATGTGATTTTGAGTCCTAAAATCATATGATCTCAATATTCTATCCTTAGCACAGCAAATACAACACCACAAAGAAAAATAAAAGCCTTGGCAAGGTTTCCTCTTCCAAGAACTGAGCTGAAAAAAATGAAAGAAAAGATCTGGGAAGGATCAAAAAGCTGACAAGTTTAGCAATATTGTTTATTCCTGCACAATGATCGATGGTCTTGTCAGATCTTGGTTCTATGGATCTAAAAGGGAAGAAAAAGCCAGAAGTTTGCTGTGTTTCAGGAAGTATGTCAGACATGCCACCTTTATCACTATGTCACAAGCTACACCACAAGGGCCAGAAGGTCTTTAAGATACACAAACTGAAGCGTCATCCTTAGAGCCCTTCATGGGAGGGGATGGAGCTGGGAAGAGCAGGGAAATTCTTCAAAAACTCATGAAGCTCTGTTTAATGAAGAGTCCTAAAGGTAGAAGGAAATCTAAGTGATGGCATGGTCTAGTCCTCCATTTACAGATGAGAGGTCATGTGACTCGTGGGGTGACAGTTCCTAACAGAGGGAAATCCAAGACGAGTATTCATTATAATTTGAAATGAAAAGTAGATTAGATAGGTTGAAAATAGAAATATTTTCATTCCATAAGGGAAGGAAATTTTCTCTGGGTGTTAAAAGGAACAGGATTTTCCTAATTGGAATATCTCAAATAAAGTTGCTCATGGTTTCACTTTTATTTCTCTGCAATGCTTCATTCTTCTTGAATGTAAATTCCATTATATCAGGAACTTAATATCCTTTGTCCACTTCTGGATCCACAAAGCCCGGTGACTGGCATATGGTAGAAGCTTAATACACATGTGGTGAGTCTATAAATATATTTAAGCATCTCAGAGCTGTATAAATGTCATGGGTAATGAAATTAATATTTGAGCAGTTAGTGGAAGCACTGTCCCTTCAAGTTCAGCCCTTGTATTCTCCTTCCTTCTTTATCTGTAAAAGTGAATATGATCACATGGTACTTTCCAGGTCTGGCTTCCTGCGCTCATTTTTCTATTTTAAGTTACACAAGCGTATAAAAACCTTCTCAAATAGAATATTTTTATCTTCAGAGGAGGAGCTTCAAATAACCTGGGAAACAAGAACCTACAGAGGAACTACACTGTTTGAAAGTGAGCTGTGCTGGCAGAGTACATAAACTTATCAGTTGAATAGGTCAAGGCTCAGAGAACTGGGCTCCTCCATGAAAGAACCCATTCATCCATCTCACACACACTCATAGGCACCTCTTACTTTGCATGGTTCTGAGAATACACTCTGCTTTCTCTCGCAGGGAGCTTAACAAATGCTACAGACAGTATAAATGACTACTATAACAGACGGACTTACCCATGCAAACTGGTGATCTTTGCTAGTTCTCAGAGTAACAAGCTTAAGAATGCCACGAGAAGCCATGACCTTGTGACTTGAACTTACTAAATTAATAAAAAATCAACTTACTATTCTTAAGGCACTTTGGAAAACTTAAAATAGTAGACGAAGTATCATTGATATTATTTTGTACCTAGTGTAGATGGTTTCAATAAAATAAACCTGTCAAGCATAAAACAGAAGTTGAGTATGTTCTCATTTATCTTTGATTGGTGTGTGTTAGGTTGCAGTAGACGTAGTTTGAGGCCTGGGATTCTCACAGCAAGCACTTCAATTGTCTAAATGATAGCCTGAGGGTGGTTCTCATTAACTGACATTCAAACCCTGCTTCCCCAGAACCCTGTTCAAGTCCTGGAGGTTAGAGTTCAGTCATGGACAGCTGAAGGTCTCTAGGGACCTGTAGCCTGTGCTTCAGTAGAACAAAAACCATTTTATGGAGGGAGGGACAATTTATTAAAATAATTTTTTAGTGTATTTTATAGCATTTTGTTCTGTCAGGAAGGTTTATTGAAGATAATTTTTATTTCAATTCTTCTTAAAGGCTCCTTAGGATTAATGGATGTAGACTATATGGAAGATTCAAACCAAATTGGAAATATAAATCAACATCAGCTTAATTGCACAACTTTTACTTACGCTGACAATGGTCAACGTGTCTACTGAAGCAATCAAATGTATTTTAAAATATGGAAGTGTCCATTTTGTTTCATTCTGTGATCAAGGGATGTAATAAAATAGAGAGAAATCACAAATTTATTGAGCGCTGAATTTCAGCTTACCTATCTTGAAAATAAAGCATAAAAATGCTAACACAACTGAGCTTTAAATTGATTTGTCTCCATCGAGACATCACTATTTTCCCATATGAAACTCACTTCTAAGCCAGTGACTACGTTTATTTCTCAGAAAAGTTTTTTCCAAAGGGAACATTTTTTTCCTTTTAGCTTATTTTTTGTTATCTTATGAACTTCCTTTTTTTTCTGTCTTTTTATTGCAAGAAATTTCAAACAGATACAAAACTTGAGGGAATAGTAGTGTACCCCCATAAACTAATCACCCAGCTTCTAAACTACCAATATATGGTTAATCTTGTTTCATGTACCCCAAACTCTCCCCTACCAGATTATTTTGAAGCAAAATCTAGGCATCATAACTTTTTTTTCATAAATAATTCAGTACATATCTCTAAAGATGTCTAAACTTAGCCCTATTGACATAGTGCCTATCTAGAGAGAAGGATGTCAAACATTTAGCTTTCAAGGTATTTGATAGGTCAGAAATAATATATTAATACTGTTTTAGTCTGTATTTCTCTTACACTGATCAAGGTCAAGCAACTTTTAACCTGTTTAGGGGTTATTTGTGTTTCTTTTTCTGTGAATGCAAGGCTCATGTCTCTTGTCCATTTAAAAATATGGCTTACCTCTTCTAATTTTTAGAAGTTCTTTATATATTAGGGATATTAAAACTTTGTTATTTAAGTTGCAGATACTTTTTCCCATTTGTCTCTTTACCTAGCATGTGGTGTTGATGCCACCCAAAGGGCTTTTATGGTTGTTAATGTTGTTTGTGGAGACGAGAAATCAAATTCTGAGTCACAGTTAAGGAAGGTTTTCCCACCCCAGATTATAGAGGAATTCATTCATGTGTTCTTCTGGTACTCATATGCTTTCAATTTTACATTTAAATATTTCACACATCTGGAATTTATCATAATGCATGTTATGAATAATTGATTTAAAGTTATCTTTTTATATCTTTCCCAATACAACTTATGTACAAATTCATCTTTTCATCGCTGATTTGAGATGCCACCTGTATCATCAAGTAAAATTATATGTAGAATTGGATCTATTTCTGGATTTTTCTCTTCTGTGTCACTGGTCTGATTGTCTTTTTATGCGGCACCATTTTAAATATGATTATTCATAAACTATTTAATATTTGAAAGGGTTATCCCCTCCTCATTGTTATTTTCTTAACATTTTTATGATATTGTTTTTTTCTATCCAAAAACATATGTCTTCCATGTGGGCACATTATCTATTGTGACTTGCAGAATTACTTTATGGTTTTCCTCATATAGGTTTTGCATATTTTTATTAAGTTTGCATCTACATTTTTTATTTTCTTTATTTGCTTTGTAACTTGGAACCTGTCCATCATCTTCTTGCTTTGGTTTGTTGCTTATATGAAGGTTATTGACTTTGTGTATTCGTTTCATTACCCAACACTTTGTTAAATTTTCTTATTCTAGTGGTTTTTCAATTCATCATTTTGAAGTTTCCGGATGTACAATCATGTTGTTTATTAATAAGTATGGTTTTAATTCTTCCTTTAAAATTCTTATGCTTCTATTTATTTTCTCTTGTCTACTTTCACTGTCTAATATCTCTACTATAAAGCTAAAGAACCGTAGAGATAATGTGTATCCTTGTTCCTGATTTTAGTAGAAAATTCTCTAGTGTTCTCCCACCAAGCAAGATGCTGGCTACCTTTAACATGAGTGGATACTGAATTTGTCAAATATTCTTTCTTCTATTGAGATGATCTTCTGATTTCTCTCCTTAGCTTGATTTTATTAATAGATTTGCTAAAATAGCAATATCTTTCCATTTATGAAATAAATTTCACTTGATGATGTATTATCTTTTAATGTGCTGTTGGGTGCTGTCTCTTATGTTTTATTCAACAGTATTAGAAAGATTTGTCTTGTTTTCAAAACAATCTTTGGTTTTGAGCTTCACATTATGTTCACTTTATTAAAAGAACATGAAAGTTTTTCTCCTTTTTCTGTGCTCTGAAGTCATTTAAGTATTATCAAGATTATCTTGTCTTTAAATGTTTGAAGGAATTTTCATGTGCAAACATTCTGCCCTGGTGATTTTGTGTGCAGGTGTTTATTAATTTACCTTCCCTATTTCTTCTTTGGTCATTTGTCCATTTTATCCTGTCTCCACTAGGATCAATTTTGCAAACTTGCAATTTTGTAGAACATTAATCATTTCAGCAAGGAATTCAAATGTACTTTATGGAATGGTACAAACTACTGTCATGTAATTTTTAAAATTCCCTTTGTTTTGATACTTATTTTTCCACTTGACATCGCTAATTCTACATATTTGTACTTATTTGTGGAAGGCTTTTTAAAACCAATGAAACTACCAATCTTGTTAACTCAAGAATTTAATTTTCATACTATAGTCCATAGTCCAGTAATACTATTTTATACTATTATTGATTTTCCCCTTCGAATGTCCTCTCTACCCCTACTGTTTATCTTCTAAATTCAATCATATCCACAATTTCCTTGTTCATGAGTTCTCACACTTCTCTAGAAGTGTATAAAGAAACACTACAGTTTCTATATACCCATAAGGGACTTGGTGCCGTGGAGTCAAGTTCTAGAATACCTTGGAATGCTGGTCTTGAAGTTGCTGACACCCAAATTTTCTCAAGGAGTATTCTTACTGAAAACCCCGCAGCACACCAACAATTCTCACAATCAGTGGTAGGATAGGGCTGCTCCCTGACCTAAGACATTTTTACGTGAGTTGACAGAGCTTTTAAATTATTCAGTTTGTAGCACAACACTGACAGATGTCCAAATGGAACCTTTCTGAGAAGGACATGAAAGCAATGACTTAGCATTATCCCTAAAGCTCACACTGTACCCCTGGATAGAAAGCAAAAGCATAACTGATGTGTGCTTAAAAATACTGTTTAGCAGACATGACCCAAATCTCAGGGTTAGTTAAAGCAATGCAGGCTTTTGGTGTCACATGAGTAAATGGTCAGTAGAAACAAATGAAAATCGCTATTTCAGATTCAGAGAAAACTCTCTGAGGCCTTGTGCTTATAGAGTAAAGGTAAATGAGGAATATTCCTAAATGCTTATAAAGTGAAATACCTCTTTAAAAAAGAGAGAACTTCACAGCCTTCTTGGAAACTTGAATGTGTGCAATCCCAATGCATACCCAGGTTCACTGTGTGGGCATCGGACTGAAAGCTCACATACATTGTCACCGATCTGTCAGCTCACCTTGTTGGCACAGGAAAAACTCTAGATGTGTAGCTCCTCTAGCTCCCATATGACCTCGCTGTTAGCTTTTCTGAATCCTCGGCTGGGTGTGTGTAAACTCCATGGTGAAGGCACAGCCCCTCTGACAGGCCGTCTGCACCATTGAGGTCAGAGGCAGTAAGAACTCTAGGCAAGCTCCAGGCACCCTCCTGGATTTCAGTTTGTACTCATGGATTCCTATTTGACCTCGCTCTCACCCACTTCGTGTCCATCTTTCTTTCCTGACTCTGGTTCTGCTGCCTTCGGGTACAATACAAAATAGAAAAGTAACAGGCTTACATAGACTGCGTAGTCAGCTCCCACAATTGCACAAAATTCTATCTGATTAATAAATCTTATATTCTGTATCACTATCATGATTCTGTTTTATTTGATAAAACCCTTCCTGATACAAAAATGCTAGGATGTTGAATTTTCATAGAAATATAATTTTTACCAAAGAAAGCAATCTGTGGCTATGAAGAGAAAAATGCCACACACAAGACAACTGCAGTTAAAATAGCAAAAGCATCAAACTATTAGAAAAGGATATTTAAGAAAACTCAAATAATAACAGAATGGTATCTAACAACAGTTATATTGCTTTATTCTATATCAGTGACTCTTCTAAGCACTAAGTACTAAGGACTAACACATTTAATCTTTAAAACAACCTAACAACACTATAGGTTCAACAGAATCTCTATCAAACTCTAGCTGTCTTGGGGCAGAAACTATAACCTGATCCTAAAATTCATATGTCAATGCAAGGGACATAGAATAGCAAAACAATCTTGACAGAAAAAGAACAAAGTTGAAGGACTCGTACTTCTCAATCACAAAACTTACTACAGCTACAGGAATTAGTACAGTGTGGTACTAGCCTAACGATAGCCATGTGGATCAGTGGAATAAAATTGAGAGTCCAGAAATAAACTCTTCCATTTCTGTCAGTCATGCCAAGGGTACCAAGGCAATCTAATGAAGGAAAGAATAGTCTTTTCAACAAATGGTGCTGTGGCAACTGGATAGCCACATTCAAAAGAATCAATTTGGACTGCTGCCGTACATCATATACAGAAATTAACAGAAAATGGCTCATACACCTAAAGGTAAGCACTAAAACTATGAAACAGCTAAAAACATAGGAATATTCATAACCTTAGATTGGGCATAATTTCTTAGATATAACACCAAAAGAACTAGTGACAAAAGAAAAAATAGATAAATTGTATCACAATTAAAAACTTTTGAAACACATGAAAATACAACCCCCAAATCGGGCAAAACTATTTGCAAATCATGTATCTGATAACGGACTTGAATCTAGACTACTATATAAAGAATTCTTATAGCTCAATAATAAAAAGATAAGCAAATTAAAAAAATGGACAAAGGGTTTGAATAAATATATTTCTCCAAAGATGATATACGAATGGTCAATAAGCACGTAAAAGGATTCTAACACAGCATTAGTTATTAGAAAAGTACAAGTCAAAACCACAATGATATACTACTTTCCACCCCCTAGGATGGCTATAATAAAAATATGAACAATAACAAGTGCTGGTGGTGATGTGGAGAAATGGAGCCCTCCTGTCTCACTGGTGGAAATGTAAAATGGTGCAGACATTTTGGAAAATATTTTGGCACTTCCTCGAAAAGATAAACATAAGAGTGAGCCTAAGACCCAGCAATTCTACTCCTCCGTCTATATACAAAAGAAATGAAAACATACAGCCACACAAAAACTTGCAGACAAATGTTCATAACAGCCCCAAACTGGAAATAGCTCAAATATTTATTAACTGATGAATATATAAACAAAATATAGCATATGTTTACAATGGAATATTACTCAGCCATAAAAAAGAATGGAGTACAAATACATGCTACAGTATGGATGACCCTTGAAAACAATATGCTAAGTGAAAGAAGCTAGAAGCAAAAGGCTGCATATTTTATGGTTTCACTTATATGAAATATTCAGAATAGGGAAATCCATAAAGAAAGAATGTAAATTTGTGTTTGCTAGAGGGTGAGGAGAGGAGGAATGGGGAGTAACTGCTAATGGGTATGAGGTTTTTTATGGGGGGTGAAGGATGATGAAAATGTTCTGGATTTAGATAGTAATGGTGGTACATATTTGTGAATTCTGTACTTTAAAAGGGTGGATTTTATGGTGTGTGAATTCTCTCTCAATAAACATTATTTTTAAAGCCCAACAATGTGAGAATTATTATATATTTTATTTTCAAAATAATTGATTTGGCCTAGCTCCACTAGCTAGATGTTAACAATATTTGTTTACAATGAAGCCACTTACTAGTAGTGTTTTCTTGTTTATTAAAAGAATAACACCCTTCTGAAACTAATGGAAAGGGCCTGTAGAATATACTCTATGAGCCTAATTACCACAAATACAATTATTTCCTATGTGTAAAAATATTTATTATTTGACAAGTTCCTGAGAGTCACTCTACTGAGCAAATGTGGTCACAAACCAGGACTGAGTGATTGGAAATCGTTCGGAAACATCAGGGCAGATTGATTAATCAGGACCCTGTGAAATAACACTGGAGTGACACTTGAGTGCACATATAATCCTGTGGGACCCAACCCTGGTTCATCAATATTCCTTGGGGGGTTAACAAATACACATATTAGGGCCTCTCCTGAAATTTGAGAGGCCCTAACATGTGTATTTGTTACAAATACAAATTCTGACTCAGAGAGCCGAGTCAGAATCTCTACAGACAGGTCCTGGAACTTGGAGTTTAAGTATCTCACTGAGCTATGACAGAAAAACAGCCACGTTTGGGAACCATTTTGTCCATCATCATCCTTTACCTTGAGGCCCATCTTCCAGAAGGTTGAGACTCTGTAGCCACCCCCAGCAATTCTTTCTAGTGTAGAAAAATCCATTGGTCAAGACAGGAGTCAGTTTATCTAATCTAATCCTGTTACAGTTGAGAGCAATTTCCTCTTGCTGATTTCCATCAGTGAAGCTTGGCACACAGCTAGTGAATTCCTTCTTCTGCTGAAACCTGTTATTACAATGCCCGTAATACACTTTCCCAGCTACATATAATTTTGTTCCCTCACATATTCTAAAATTTATCTCCCTGACAATTAGGAGCTCCCAAAACATGATTTTACTCACTCTACACTCACATGCACTGAATATGTTGCATGAATGTTTGGATTAAATAAATTAAGCTTCAAGATTTTTTTGAAAGATTTAGCATTTGATCCAGTAAGCTTTTCTACATGTTTTTATAAGTAAGCTGCATGGCTTACTTTTTTATAAGGGAGTCATACTTTTTTGAAAATGCTTCCCTAGTTCCTTGTAGCCAGGACTTCAGCTAAGGAGCAAGAAAAAGAAACGTAAATTCCTTGAAATTTTGCAAAGCCTTATATTGAAAGATTGATCGCATCACAAGATTTTCCAGCCTGGTGTTGCCCTCTTGGCATATCTGCAGATTGGGAAGTATATGCAAAGAGGCCAACACCTTCCTGAAATCAATCCAAAGAACAGAAAATGGGGTTTCCCAATTTAGAGGTTCTCAAACGTGGCTGTTTTTAAAACCCTCTGATGCCTCGGCCACGTCCCAACCATGTAAATCTGAATCCTGTCAGTGAGACAAAAGCATTAATATTTTTTGACGCTCTCCAGATGATTCCAATATGCCACTGAGTTTGAGAACGACTACCCTGCCTCTTAGCCCAGAGACTCTTCACTACCAATGAACGACTTTTACTCTGAACAGCTGGAGGTAACCTCCATCTCACACCATAGCTAATAGGAGAGAAGAGTGGACCACATTCATGAAGACATATCTTTTTCTAAGAGTGTGGTTGATTGGGAAGATGGTTCCTTTCCCACCATACACACCTGCCTAAATGGGCCAACCAGCACCAGTCCCAGGACTCTTCCTTTCCCCATTGTGATAAGGGTATGCCATCCTCCAATGCCAATCCATTTCTTTTCTCTGTAGAGTTATGTGATATATGCAAGGACATTGAATATATATATATATATATATATATGTATATATATGTATATATGTATATATATGTGTGTGTGTATATATATATATACACACATATATATCAACAGAAGCTTCTACTCTTTAACAATGTTTTCACATAGAAAAAAAAGACATGATTTTAAGTTAAAAAGATGATCGTTTAAAGGATGTTTTACTGTTTTCACACGTTGGCCTAATAATTTTGCAAATTGGGTTCATGTTCCAGCTGGCTGCTGCTTAGAGGAAGTCATGCCAACTTCTACTGATTTGCTTCATTATCTGAGAAAGGGCATACTAATAAAAATATCTGCCCACGAAGTCTGCCTGTCTGAGATGTTAAAGAAGCCAAACTAGATAACATCGATGGGTTCATAGGCACACATCTATGAAAATAAGATGAGTGCCATCTGATTACAATTTTCTCACTTAAACATAATTCTAAGTGACTCATGTTACCTAGAGCCATGTAATTCCAAGAATAAAAAAGATTTAAAAAAAAAATCCAAGACCTCTTTAGGAAAAGAATGTTGGCTGACCATTGTTTTAGGTAACCTTTAATGAGAAGGATTTTATCAGTTTAATAAATTTAATAAATGCGGCAAAAGACAGTTTATATCTACAAAGAATGGAGTTAGTCCAAAGGAAGTGCTTACTTGTCTCACAAGGACTCTCTCCACATTATATAGATGCTTATGTTAATTGAAATTTCTAAATAGGAATTTTATTTTTGCAATATGTATGATATGAGGCTGAATGAAATATAAAGAAGGCTATTACACAATGTTTCTTAATCCTTAGGTGGTTGGGGAGAAAATAAATACATGTTAAGCCCCTTCATCTGATTGGTTATTTAAAATGAGCTCTCCACCAGAAAATCTAAGTCTAAAAGGTGTTCAGAGAACGAAAAACTCATAAGAGATGAGCAAATGGGAGCAGAAGTAATCAGGAAAACTTCATGGAGGAGATGAGGTGAGAGCTGGCGCTTAATGGGGAAAAGGGAAAGGGGAGATTGGGATGATCAGAACTCACTGGTTCTGCAGGTAGAACGTATACCCACTGTCACTGGCTACAGGAAACTTGGCTCAGGTGGACACAGAAACAGCACTGGTGGGCGCGAGGGTTCAGCTGATGAGATTGGATCTGCAGGGTCAAATATTGACTTTGGTGTCATATTAAGAGGTAGCTGTTGGAACCCATAGCCCTAGGTTTAGAAGTTTAATTTTATCCATTTACCCACCATGTGGCCATGGACAAATTACTTTTAACCCTTGATGCTTAGCTTCTGTACGTGCAGTTGTACACATGTACAATAACTAGCTCAGTGCATTCAACCACCATGAATTCCCTCTCATTCCCTCTCCACTCTGGATTTGCCAGGAAAAAGGGAATCATTAAAAAAAATAAATTTTTTGACTAATGATACAATGGAACAAAAACACAAAGTAATTAATCAATTAATATAGGTTACTTTATAGCCTAAAATGAAGTCACCAAGTTTTTCAGAACAAAGGTAGTATTGAAATCTCAAAGAAAAGGCATAGCTACATTTTTAAAAACTGGTTCTACTTCTACTTAACAAAGCACTAGATTATTTCAGCTACTTTATCCCCTGCTGGAGTTCTGATTAAAAAATAAAATATGTCAACAACGACTAATTACAGCTTTAATGAGTCTATTGTTTACTTCTTGGCAGTAACCTAATAAATTGACCATGTCTTAAACTCACCTAGCATTTTCCAACATAAAACATTTATAATTTGGTCTTTGACAACTTTCACCCCCAGCTGTTACTGGGGAGAAAAGTCATCATTAGCACAAAGACATTTACAGCTATGCCTACCCTCCCCTGCTGTTTGGTACATTTTCAAATCTAATCAGAATAGCACAGAAGTCAGCTTATTAGTGCCTCGCGAGAAGCCTGTGAAGGATCTGATAACAGAGAATCCTGGCAGGGCAGTGCGGTTCTCCATTCTATGATATTCGTTAACTTTAGAGTTGGGGAACGTTTCTTGGTTAATAACAATTTGGGGCTGAGAAAAGCCATGAAATATTCAAAAGTGTGTGTGCTTTGCTGAAATTACACTTAAATAAGATTCCTATGCAGAGTTATGCATTATGCTTTTGTCCAACTTTCCTTAAACTGAAAAAGGGACTTTTATGTGGAAACACATACTCTCGACTGCTCCAATCCACCGTGGCTGTTCTCACTGAAAAAGTCATGATTTCAGCAAAGAAATAAAAGCCAAGAGTTGCAGTTTACATAAAAACTAAGATTTGCTATAAAACAGTTCTTACAAAATTATCTTTGCCTGTATTTTCCAGAGTTGACCTAAAATGAGATCAAAGCTTGTGGCATGCTGGAAGTACAGAAACTGGGCTACACTGTGTCTCATCTACTCAAAACCACCTGGCCGAAGTCCACTCCTGCACAAGGAGAAACGTGATTACATTTTCCATGAAAGATTCACATTTTACTTTCTGGTTGTTTTGAATAAAAAGGACAGATGTCATGATTTACTAGGTTAAATCAAAATATTGAAATGTAAATATTAACGTTTTAGCAAGAAAAAAAATCACCATAAAGTATCTGTCCACAAAGAATGCATTTGCTGTATCGGACACTTTTCCAGTTTATTAAAGCCTATGTCCCAAAGAAACTCTTGAGAATCAATCTGCTTCCCCAACGTCAAAGAGTGTTCTATATCATATCCAACAATTTTTTAAAAATAAAATCCAAATATGTTTTTCAGTGTCTTGTATCCTGAGGTTCCCGTGAACTTAACTGCAAGTGAGGGGTTCCTTCTAGCGAAACTAAAGTTTTTCCTGCTGAAATCTGAGCCCATCTTAGTAGGTATTATTATTACAATGAGAGGAAAATTATGAAAGCTAAGTGCTTGCATATTAAATTTCAGCAGTATAAATTCTAGTTACAGAGACAACAAAATAGAGAAGTTTCACATTTGTTCTGTCTATATATTTCTGTTAAATAGCATTGTATGTGATCATTAGGGGGTTTACATTTTAGAATAAAGTTGGCTCTGCCCTTCTGGGATAATATTACTCAGCAGCTAATCTTCTAGTTCATATTTATACAATGACAAACACAGGCTAATATTAAGTCTATTATATTTCCCCTAATTAAACAGAAGGTAGGACTAGGATATTATACACCTGAAAATCTTCCAACTCTGGAAGAGATGGCTTTCCCGAGGACCTAAAACAGAAACTAGTCCTATAAGTTCTACTATGGTAAGGTTTCCTTATTGAATAATTGAATAATTTTACAAATGTCAGCAAATGATATACTGTTTCTCATTAGTGGGTAGGTTTACATTTTCTTAAGCAATACAAATAAGTAGGATAAGATATGAAGAATGAGTTTTAGAATGCAAGCTGGAACATTTTTTCCCCAACATAGTTATACAGCACTAACTGGGTTACATCAGGGATTCGTTGCGAGAACTGGCAGGGTCGTAATGAGCACATGCACACACTCATGCATGCGCACACAAGCACGTATGCACACAGGTACATCTGGCCTGGAAAGGACTTTAGGTCTATGCATCCACTCCTGAAAAGCCAATCTCTGTTTAAACCGATCTCGTCATTACATAAGTCTGCTTGAATGTTTATGGAGCAAGCCAGAAACATATACAATTTACAATACAAATTTTATAAAATACACACATTTGATTTTTTCTACGCCCACAATTCAAAGTAGGAGAGTGAGAGTATCTTTCTTATTGAGAATTTGGTTCAAGTTATCCAACATGCAAAAGCTACTCCACCTGTAAGGAGTGTGGTTGGGTACTATGGAAATGATTCCTAGGTCTCTTTACCTGGAGCAAGGTGATAACTGATTTCCTGGATACACAGGACAGAAGAGGGAGTTCTGTGTGTAAGAAATGAGTGGTACATTCGGACACAACAGACTATCATCAGACTTGTTAAACGAACCCTGACAGATTGCCCAGGTGGAAGCCTTATGAAGTTGGGCTTTGAATGTGGCACAGGGCACTTCAAAGGAAAGATCAAAAAGTTGCCTGGGGACTCTACGCTGTCAACGACCTCTCCCATTCTTGCCTTTGATAAAAACAAGTACAGCCAACACATTTACAGAATCTCTGTGTGGAGAACACCAAACCAGGAAAGAGGAGGATTTGAAGGAAGGAAATGGAAATACAAGTTTAGGAATATTGAAAAGCAACAATAATTAAGTAGTAGATAAGAAGTTAAAGAAAGAGTATAGGTCTTATAATCAAAATTAGATTTCAAAAATATACTTGTAGCCCAGCTCCATTTATAAAGCAAGGATACTAACATTCTGGAGATTCATTTATTAACTCATTCACTCTCACTCACCCAACACACATTTATTGGGCACATACTCTGTACTGAGAACAATAAAGTGGCCTAAAAGGTTCCACTACTCTACCAAGACCGCTGTAATAGCTGAAACAACAAATAGAAACAACCACATGCCCTGGTATGCTCACCACAGACCCAGTTTTCACCTTCTATTCTGTTAATAGCATCTCCTTTCACTCTTAGAAGGGTTCTAATTTGAACAAACTGTGTGGCCACTGCAATTATTAAGAGCATCCTAACTTTGTCTTCATGTCTCCTCTTATGTTTTATCTTTAGAGTTATCTTTTAAGACTGTAAGTCAGACCAGGTCACTGTTCAGCTTAATGCTTTCCAATGGTATCCCACCAAACTGAAAATAAAACCCAAAGTCCTTCTTCTGCCTTACAGAGTGCTGTATGACCTGGCTAACTGTTCTCCACTAATTCTCTGTTCCTTGAAAGAGCCACATTTCATCCTGTCTTGGGGCCTTTGAATTACCTGTTTCTTCTGCCTATCAGCTTTCCTCCTCCCCTATTTTGACAAGCTGTCTTCTTACTATCATTTTTGAGTCTCCATACTATCAGTTCTGAGTTTAAATGTTTCTTTATCAAAGAGATCTTGTAGGGTCCATGAATCTAAAGAAGGCTTCTGTTCATTTTTATGGCATCACCCAATTTTAACTTTTGCATAGCCCTTTTCCCCAGCTGATCACTGTCTTCTGTTTCATCATGACTTGCAATATTGCAGAATCTCATGCAAGAGAATTATCGGCTCACACCCTTATTTCTATGATCTCATATGCAAGGTTCTTAAAGGAGCAACACATTATCTTGGATATCAACTTTGGAGGATACATGATAAAAATAATCTGTACATCTAGTAAAAGCAAGAATATTGTTTTTAAATGTATAAAAATGGCTAGTGTTTCCGGAAAATTTCAGAAAACATTATCACCATCAGATGCAAATAACTCACATTCTGTGTAAATCTCAGGATGAAGTTTGCTGCGGAACCACTGTTTTTACTTAGGACTTGATTCCTGGACAGAGGATCTCGTATGGGATTAGACTCTGTAGAAAGATCTGCCTGCAGACAAATTTCAGCTAAGTTGAATTCTCAAAACCTATATTACAGAGATCCTATGGAGGATTAAAAAAGGTTTTACTTAATTTACCATCTTTATTATTCCACCTCCACATATTTTAAAAATAAAAGTTAAGATTGATCTGCCCCTATGTAATCCAAAGGCAAAGTTCTAGAAAATCTCTTGTGTTTTCCCATATATTTTCCCCATAATTGTCCTCTAAAGTGGCTTCTGTAGACAGCTATTTTGAGATATGTTGGGAGATTTTCTTGAATTCCAGCATCTATACTTAGCCCCAATGTCTGAACTCCTCATAAAATCTTCATGAAATTGACATTCCTAATGGGTCTAGTGAAAGGAAGTAATATTCACTGTATTAGGGCAAGAAATCACCAAGGAGATGAAATATTAACTAGTTCACTCATTGGTGTTGATTAGATTAACTAATCAAGCTTAACTTCCCACGGTCATCTAAACTAAGTCTTCCAAGGCAAATTTTCATTAGCAAAGTACTGGGTAGAAAAAGACAACATATTTTGTTGAATGGGTTACGAAAAAGAGGCAAAGATTAGAACAGGGCATATGTGTATTAATGAAATTCCTGAAAGAGAAAATACACAAGAAACTTAGTAAGATAAGATCAATGGGCAGATGGAAAGACACTAAAAAATGGCGGAGGGTATCCAAAACCATACCCCTAGCTTGTCCCTCACAATTTTGTTTCTAGCTGGCCCTAAAGATGTCATAACACATTCTAAATATCTGTACTATGACTGGTCTTAGCCCACATATGTTGAGCTTTTCGGATTCTAAAAGCTATTGTAAAAAATTAAGTTGGAAAAATCAATCGGCCCTTTAATAGTGGCATTTAATTGAATATATAATAATCTGCGCATTTGCTATTCCACTAAATCTACAACTATGTGTTGGAACAAGATGAAGTAAAATGGTGAGGAATAAAGGGGGAAAATCAAATTGTTCAGTTAGAATTTACAAAGACATACTTGCATTACTGGGTTCCAGATGTAAATGAAGACACAGACAAAAAGCTACCAAAAACTTCAAATGAAAGTGGTCTGAAGAAAGAGGATGAAGTGAGGCGAAAACATTAGAAGTGAGATAATGAAAGGCCGGGGATGGATAAAGGGGAATTTTATGAACTCCTGACAAGAGCAATATATCATTGTGAGCTTATAAAGGCTAGCCCTTCAACCAAAAGGTGTACTAACAGTAATACACATGAAGAGAGCCGACTGTAGGTAAGGCACAAATGATTGTGATACTTCTGAAAAAGACAGAATCAAGAAACTGCAGTCCAATTCATAGAATTAACAAAATACTAAGAAAATTAATAAAACCTTAAGAAGTTGACCTGGTTTCCATTTTTCTCTTCTCTCATAGTCTTTAGAGAAAACTACACTTTCAGTTTCTTTGTTGCTATCACAGCATTATTCTTTGCATTCTGGGCCAAAACCCAATTCCAAACTACTGGAATCACTTAAATTGTGGTTTCATGGATGTCTTTTTTGTGTGTGTGTGGTTTCATGGATGTCTTTTTTTTTTTTTTTGATACTCCCCATGAAGCTCAAGCTCTCTCTGAAACTCACTAGACCTTAAAGAGTTCTTTCTCATACACTTTTTGCTGAGTGTTACGATTTCAGGTTTAGTAGATATTCTAAAGCTGCTTCTTGGTGAATTGAACTGTCAAAATTAAAAGAATTTAAGATCCTACTGCAGCTTTATGGTCTCCAGTTCCATGATAAGTGTGCTTGCAAGATTCAGCTCCTCTGATATCCCCACTTTGCCAAACTACTCAGAACACAGTTTATCCTCAGTTTTAAAAGAGAATGTCAAGACAGTTTCACAAACATTTACTGAACATCAACTATATGCAAGAGATTTTTACAAGTGTTGTAAATAAATATGGAGACAGAAGAAAGCCCCTAAGCTAGGAATAGAATTCAGTTTCTTCTCTCCTTGAAGAAACTGCCTCAAAGTTACTAGAAGATATCATTATCAGGAAATGACCTTGAAACAGATACTCACATTGTGTTCTCTGTTGCAGAAACAGAATGGTTTTGTGGTATGTCTGTATGTCACGCATTTCATAAAACCCGTCCACAAAGGAAAAGACAGAACATTTGGCATGTGCAGGGACAAGATATCCACCCCTAATGTCTTAATTCAACTCCTTCGTGTAGTCACACATCAAGACGTGGATATGAGAGATACAATTTGAGAAGAAAGATAAGGTTCATTAACAAAAGACACTGTTTCCTTTCCCCTTAAATCACAACTGGTAATTATGTCCGTTCAAGTGTTTTCATAAGCCTTTCACACTCAGTTGATCCAAGGCAGGTGAACAAACATAAAATCAAAAACTATCTTATAAAGGCCTACAGTGATGAAAGGAACTTGTGCCCAAAGGAATTTTACCTGTTTGGTGTCTCTCTCTGGTTCTCTCTAGAAGGCATTTTAGCTGAGGTAGTATTTCACTGAGAAAGAGAAACAGCCATTCTAAATCCTTTTTGCCAAATTAAGAATAGGAGGAGCTTCTGAATCTTGCTGAGAAAGGAGGAATCTCAAAATTAGCTCAGATCGGGATGTGACCCTAGCAAGACTTGTAGTCAGACATGGTTGAAATCCCAGCTCCTCTAATTACTAGCCACATGGCTTCAAGGATTTACATGAGAGACCTCTCTTATGTAAATGGAGTCATAAAGTATATGTAAAGCACCTGCCTTACTACGTAGCCACTGGGGAGACAGTGAGATGATCTCATGGTAAAAAGCACTGTTGGCAACAATTTCTTTGCCATCTTTGCATTTCTTTGTAATTAGTGTTACAATTGCAAACACTCGTTAATAATATTTCTCATTTTGTGCATTGAACCTAAATAATGACTGCAATAAAGGACTCTGTTCCCAGTCAACCTGTATTTATCTGAAACACTTATAGAGTGCTCAAGTCCTATGAAGGAAAGTAACAGAATACAATGCTTGCTCTAAAGGGTTTACACTTTAAAAAAGGAGTTTTCAGTCATTGTCAAAGTATATTGTTAAGGAAAAACAGGTGTATGCATTTGTCAAAGTGCTATGGACTACGCACTTAACATAAGTGTGATATTTAATGTGTAAATTGTTCCTCAGTTAAATCACTGAAAGAAAATCACTGGGGAAAAAAAAAGATGGTCGCCCAAGTGCAACCCCTAGACACTCTGATGAAATTGGTCTGGAGTGTGTGGCTTGGATACGAGAGTTTAAAAACCCTCCCAGGTGATTCTACTATTTAAAAAAAAAAAACCCAAAAACCAAAAGCAGACAAACAAGATGCCAAACAACGAGATGGTAATTTAAGGGATGCCAGAGTAAGCAAATAAAATTCAGGACACTCAGTTAAATTTGATTTTCAGATATAACAGTAATATTTTCATGTAAGTCCCAAGTATTGTACATTCAACCAGATGTCCTGTATTTCATTTGACAACCCTAGATAGTATGCTAACTTTTGTGCAAGAAAAGGAGAGGGAAAAGGAGCATAAAAGAAGAGCGTATAAGCATAAAATAGAATTTGAAGATTTGCTTCTGGGGAGGCGAGCTAGACAGGAGGAAATTAAAGGAAGGGTACTTTTCACTGTATACTTTTGTGCCTTTTTAATTTTGAATCACATAAATGACTACATATTTTTAAAACAAATATAATTACAAAAAATTATAAATTAGTAATTTCTAATAGGAGTGAAGAATCAACATAGGGAGACAAAAACCAATACAGATAATAAACTTAGAAAGCAC
This sequence comes from Rhinolophus hipposideros, assembly GCF_964194185.1. Taxonomy (NCBI): domain Eukaryota; kingdom Metazoa; phylum Chordata; class Mammalia; order Chiroptera; family Rhinolophidae; genus Rhinolophus; species Rhinolophus hipposideros. The sequence goes on from NC_138063.1 coordinate 16,045,471, forward strand.
AATTGATAGGAATTCATTGCTTTATCAAATGCTTTATTCTATTATACTCTGATTTTTCAGTGTAGCTAGATATAAGTAGAATATTAATAACGATTTCTTGAGTTGCCAGACTATAACTGGAATTAACATTAGCAACCTCCTGTTGAGTTGCTGAGATCCTAAGCACTTTACATACATTAATTCACTTAATTCTCACAAAAATTGTTGTGGGTTTTGCAAAGGAAAAGACTAAAACACAGAAAGGTTCATTAACTTGTCCAGAATCACAGAGCTAATGATTGGCAGGTTTTGAATCAAGGTCTATCGGAATCCACAGCCTGTTGCTTTTAAACACAAAACAATATCACCTTGTCTTTCAGAATATGTATTCCCAAAGTCGGGAAATTTATATTTGAGCATGGAAATCAGTGCAAAAAAAAAGAGCAGTGAACAAGCATTTCTATATACTAACATCAGTCACTGAACTGTGAAACATGACACACTGGTAAGTGCTTTGTTTTCAAGTGCATATATACAGATATACTTCAAATTATGCAGTGCTTGTGTTACAGGCCAGTTTATAACTGACATTTATACAAATGTAATTATATTTAGAATAAAATGGGAGTCTGCTTTATAGAAAAACTCTGCTACATTATTTTTTTAGAAGGGAAGATATTATTGTAATATGACTGACCTCTATTCAGGTGTTTTTGGACAGTGTACAAAATGGGATAATCTAGGGGTTTGGTAGTTGTTCTTCAGAGTTGGGGGGTGTCTTAATACAATACATGACTGATGGTCTATGGGTAAAGAGGAGTCTTTGCTAAATTACAAAGAATTTAACTAGTTAAGTTTCTAACTTGAGTCTACCTTTAGTGAATTTATTTTAAAAGTATGAGTAAATATTTGCCAGGGAGAAGCAGAATGTCACTTAACTTATCAAACCAGTATATGTTCATAGCTTATCAGAGACAGGAATAAGTTAGACGGCTAGTTTTTCACTGTGAATGGTTTTTCAAAGAATTCTCTAAAATCTATTTTGGTCCACACAGTTTAAACATTCCCAAAGAAGTGTTCTGCCTTCTGTATACTGCAGGGTGTGGGGAGTTGGAGGTAAGGACATTACCTGTTGGACAGGACAATTGAAAGCTAACTTTTCAAGAGTCTTTAAAATTAATAATTTTAAAAACAGTTGAACAAAAGCTATCATCCCATTGAGGAGAGAGCTGCAGCCTCCTGAATAGTTGTCAGGATGTACGTCAGATGCAGGGCTGGGAGTGGTGGGAAGGCAGGGTATCATCCTCTCTAGCCCCAGGGCATGCTGAGGTTAAGGCAAGGCCTGACTTCCCTGTGTTCAAACTTTGTACTTTCTCCCAATCAATATCAACCCTTTTGAACAGCCAGTACTACAATTCCAAATTCGTACTTTTAAAAATCATCTCAGGAGTGAACATTTAAAACAATGCCCCTGAGATGCTGTTGGCCAGGCAACGGCCCCATTTGTTCAGTGTCTCCATCGTTGTATAGACGTGTTTGTGTCATCATCTGAATTTTCTGTTTATTTTCTTCTTTATTCCTTATAAAAGGGAGCATTTTCTTTGAAAGAACAAAATGTAAAAATATGTATATAATGCTATGTCTACATCATCAAAGGTTATGTCTAAAAAGCGATGAGTAATTGAGGATTTTATGTCACTTTTAGATACTGTTTCCCCGAAAATAAGACCTAGCCGGACAATCAGCCCTAATGCATCTTTTGGAGCAAAAATTAATATAAGACCTGGTCTTATTTTACTATAATATAAGACCCAGTCTTATGTAACATGTAGAATATAATATAATATAATATAATATAATATAATATAATATAATATAATATAATATAATATAATATAATATAATATAATATAATATAATAATATAATACTAGGTCTTATATCAATTTTTGCTGCAAAAAACACATTAGAGCTGATTGTCCGGCTAGGTCTTATTCAGGGAAACACAGTACTCCAACTCCCCACTCCTTATCACCCCACACTATGCCGTGAAATATATATATATATATTTTTATTTATACATATTTATTCAATAGATGTTTTCCAGAATGCATTGCATTCTGGTAAGGTACTGCCAGTAATCTGCATAAAACTCATATTATTTCAGATAAATCAAATTGCATCTCCATTTAATTGTATTTGTTATATATAAAACTGAATCAAATTTTTTGTTTGTTCTTAATTTTAAAAATAGGGAAATTGAATTGTTTATGTTTTATAAACTATGATGGTTAAAATTTTTTCCCCTCAGTTTGTTGATGTCTTCAGTTTTTTTCCCCTGTAGGTCAGCAGCCTGTTCTTCCTTAAATGTCTCCTTATCTAGAGTCCATGGAAATATTGTTCATTTATTTATGAATAAGTTCCATTTGATTTTTCCCATTTAATCTTTTCACAATGTGAAGGCCCAAGACTCAATCTAAAAATCTCTATACAAAAATTGCTAGTTTATAAAACAGCCACAGACACTGATTTTTATAAATTATGACAAGAGCTGGGTATTATTATTATTATTATTTATATCTTTATTTTTTGCCTTTGTTGCCTGGAAGGTCAAAATTCAGTTTTTTGCTTAATAGGCCTCAAAGATTCTCTGGTTAAACTACTTTACCTCTTGGTCCTTCTGGACTATATGACTCTGTTTTTCCTTGTTTTTCATACTTTCTTTAGCTACTTGAATCCATTTTTATCTCTAACTAAACTACTGCAAACACTTTCATGGGAGGAAGTAAACACAGTTGATTCTTGTTGTTCATGGTAGTTTTGTTTTATAAAGATACTGCAAACATTGAATCAGGGAATATTGTGCTCCCAGTGGAAATACAGGGTGTAGTTTCTGTGAGCCTCTGGTCATAATATTTTCAACAACTGATCAATAGAAACTGCATGCGTCTTTCTGTTTAAAAACATACATGTAATATATGGTGTTGATTCCCGAGCATTGAGTTCATGGCCAAGAGCACTGTAAGTCACATATTTTCTCAAGGCACATTGCCGCCCTTTTGCACTTAGGAACACTAGACAGCACTTCAGCACTATATTTGGGGGCCATTTTAAACAGAAAAACTTCCACAAAAATGCAAAAAATGTGGCACTAAGTAAACCGTGAAAAGGACACTTGTGTAGTGTGAGAGCTGAAACAAGAAAGTAGGGTGTCAACTTGTTTGACCTCCGATGTGCACATCAGAAAACTCAAAATTTTCTCTGTTTCCATGCCATCTGTGGATGACCACAATACATCAGGGGTATTGATGTGGGGGTTACAAATGAATTTTAACCAGTAGGCAAATTCACAAGTACACAATCAGCAAATCATTAGTACTGATTGTATGGTTTTCCAAAATGAACACTATTATATTTGGGCCAATTAGCACATTAGCAACAATTAGAATATCAGATTATTAAGCAGAAGGGAGGGCCCTGAGGGAATGGAACCTGGGACAGGTACACTTTGATAACCTTGTGGAAATGTGAGAAAGGTCAGAGCAAAGGCAAGAGGAGCAGATCCCAGGGGAGTCCCATAAAAGACTCAGATCCCTGGGGAAAGGAAAAGAGAAAACGGGTGAGCCTGAAAAGGAGAGAGTATTAACTTATTTTACAATTTTACTTTCTTCCTATTGCAGTGACCCTTTTATTATATCCATTGTTGCTTAACGAGGGAAATTCAGAGGGACTTTTTTATTCCGATAGATTCTACCCTAAACTTAGAAAAATGCATCACACTATATAACCAAATATTATGCTGCTAATATGTCTGAAGGAAAAGTAGCCTAATACATAATGAGTTAATTTTGGCCAAATTGTTAGTAAAAGTTATAACACCAGGTTCTGAGGGGAAACTCTTCTTTATAGAGTTGAAGATGAAAAACATTATTAAACCTGCAATAGCCATTCCCCCCTCTCCTACACCCCCATATTCACAGTAGCATCAACACGACAACATAAACTAGGCAAAGACTGGTAGAGAGCAGGTTGGGAAAGACACATGTGAGTTTTGTAGCGCTACTAGTGAAGCAAATCAGTCCATTCAACTAGGATGTTGCACAGAGTAGGTCCTCCAGTGACCGACTATGTAAGAAGTAGCCCTAAATTAAAATGAGCTCATGACGTGAACTCAGTCTAGTTTTCTGTCTGTACTTGGCTTATCACCAACATTAATTCACTCTCCTGGATCTTTCATACAGTGAAAATTATTGGAATTATCAACACCACAGAGCTCTGTAGATAGTTTAACGCAAGGCTCTTTGTCATGGTTGTTGGCTAATTCAACGTCTTTTCCCACAGTTATTTCCTGTAGAGGATATTGATATGTAGATAAACCACAATTGTAACTGAGCTTCATACATGAACCTGGTTTGGTTCTTGGTCACACCCTTGTTATGTCAGACTGCACCCTAATTCCTATGGTCCTCCTCCCCTCTTCACTGAAGCCATCTCAAGGTTATGGAGTGACTTTTCTTCTAGTCCTGTGGCATTTACATTTCTTGTCCTTCATTTGGACATGATCCTAAACCTACATGGATGAGCAATTGGCATACAGATTCCCGCAGATGAGGAATGGTTGCCCTAATATTCATGGTTTTAAAAATTATTTTAATCTTGATTACCTGAAAATGAAGAAAAATATATAGCTCCAGTTTGGTCAAAGTGTATAGAATTTGAAGAAATATTTCAAAGAAGACTTCATCATTCACATTTTATATTTCAGAACAATAGAAATAATCCGCTTATACCATATGATATTTTAAAGTGTTAGAATCAAGTAGATTGAGTTGAAGGTTAGAATACGTCTGATTTCTTTTTCCTCTTGTTATTAAAGTTTATTGGGGTGACAATGGTTAGTAAAGTTACATAGGTTTCAGGTGTACAATTCTGTGATACATCATCCATGTATCATATTGTAAGTCAGTTAGCTCTGCTCTATTTTATAATAGTTTGACATTGATCACCTGGCCCAGCTGACATGTAGTAGGTACAAGCCAGTATGGCTTAAATGTTCCTGATATTCTGATTGGTCAGCAGGTCCCATGCTGGTTTTTTTGCTATCACCCCTGGCTCCTGGGGAATCAGGAGAGCAAACAGGAGAGATGGTTGCAAAAACACCTCCGGCCTATTTTTTAAACCACTTTCAGGTGCAAGTTCTCCTAAAAGAGAGTCAGAAGTGTCTTTCTGATACAGGATAGTTTACAACTGCTAACACAAAGGAGTGAATTTTATTAAAAATCTAAGGGTATAAGTATGCTATTAACGCAAAGCTTTAAAAAATGTCAACTGTACATGGCGCTAATTTATTTTAATTTATTTTAGTGCCTTCCTGAACCTCAGTCATCAGCAAAAGTTTTACCACAAACTCCAGTCAGTTATGTTACTTGTTGACACAATACCCAGTGACAATGGTACAAGTAAATTTGAAGGTCAGTGATTGAACTTTAGAGAGGTTGAGAGTTTCTCCTCATTCAAAATTATTACAAATGCACAAATTCAAGACACAACAAATATTATTGTATGAAACTAGCAACTCTAAGGTGAAATTGTTAGTTGCAGTAGCCTTCCAAACTAAGAATATTTTTAATAAGCATTTTTGCTCTTAAAGGTAAAGAAAGATAAAATCTAATGGCAATGGCATCTTGAAATATATTGCAGTCAATATTCTGAATTCTGTTTTGACCCACAGGGCAAAAGAATTCTACATATCATATTGCTATATTCCCAATGGTTACTTTCTTTCTCTTTCTTGATATTATCATCGAAGCTTTGATGGACTTGAAAATGTCCTGATAAACTGTGTTATGCTTAAAAAATTAGTTGAAAATATCTATCCAAATTTTCTTTTACACGTAAAGTTTTACAGAAATCTTCTTCTGAAAAATAGTTCAAAAAAACCTTGGGTCCTTGAAAAGAGACCAGAAATGATCTCAGGTGATTTGATTAAGTGTTCTAGTATTCATAGTTCTCAAAGAAAAGCCCATAAAATTTTTTTCCAAAAATTTCAGTAGTCACCTGACCTATGTTTTCCTTATGGTAAAACAAATAAGAAAATATTTACATATCCCTTCTTACAAACAAGTGAGTCAACCACTTCCATGTCAGTTTTCTAACTTTCTCTGACTTGAAATAAAGTATTGTTTGGAAATAAGCCAAGTGCAGATAGAAAACCAGGACTAAATTTTCCCATGATGAACTTTACTTTAGGGCTCTATCTTCCATAGCAGTCTTCTGCCTTTAGACATCTGACCTACCTTGTTCTTGACAACACCTCCAAAGGGCAAAAGCTGGACTCCATTTTGCTTACTATAATCAATTACACATGTTTTTGTCTGTAAGGAAAGTCAAACTGTTATCGCTTTGTAATTCCTGTGAAGTGCCTAAATCCTCAATTTGGAACCATTTTATCCTAAGTATTAATAATAAGTGTGGTTTTCCAGGCTGGTAGGCTGAAGTATACTGGTGTCTGTTTCTTTTCTTTTCTTTTCCTTTTTTAAATTTTATTGGGGAATATTGGGGAATAGTGTGTTTCTCCAGGGGCCATCAGCTCCAAGTCTTTGTCCTTCAATCTAGTTGTGGAGGGCACAGCTCACTGGCCCATGTGGGAATCGAACCCGAAACGCTTGCTCAGAGCTCGTGCTCTAACCAACTGAGCCATCCGGCCTCCCCTACTGGTGTCTATTTCTGATGGTAACAACTCAGAGGGCAGTAATGCTGTTAAGAATTACTCTAAAATTACTGAGATGCAAATACCCAAGTGATCTTTTTATATCATGTATCTATGAGGTTGGCCATTTAGTTTGCAACTGTAGACCTGGACCTGTGTAGAGAAATGAGTTGTTTATAAGTCTACCTCTTATGCTGGCAATTGGCTGAGGTTAGCTAAGAAAAATGCCAGCACTCCTGCTAGAAAATGTTCAGTCAGTTTGATGAGTTACTATTACTTTAGTCTATGGACTAACCACAGTGTCTGCCAGTTTACCAAGTCTATTTATATATACTTATAATGTTCATCCATGAGACAGGAAACTGAGAACTTAAACTATCAAAGATACACAGTCCAGTGTAGTGGATAATACTGGTGAGCAAGCCTCAAACTCCAAGAAAGGACCAATTCCCTTTCTGAGGATGGACTTAAGAGACTCTATAAAAAGGATATGTTTTCTACAAAGGCATATGACCATATTTTCAGAAGCAGGGATTTGAATCCTTATCTAGCCTAGAATCTGCCCTGGTAATGGAAGATTTTAAGTGGTGGCTGCTCCAGAAATTCCAGACCTCAGTGCCACCATCCTTATGGACTACATCAGCTCTAACTGATACAATTCTTTTTGCCCCAAATTGTTCCCCTACAAATCTATTCTTAAGCCTAGAACTTCTAACATTCGGCATGCATTTGGATCTTTGCTACACGTTATAAAGCAAAATGCTTACTGAGATGAGTAATTTGTTAGTTGTTTTCAGGCATAGCTACCTCAGCAGAAATTAATTCATCAGAAATACTGGTCAACAAGTCTTTGATTTTCCAGCTTGGTAGTATAAAATTGGTACCAAACAAGGTAGAAAATATCAAAAGAGAAAAGTGGGCTCTGAGATAAAGTTCTGAGAGAAATCAATTTTATCCTCGACTTGTACTAAAAAGAAAGTTCTTTGCTCGACTGTGAATAAATGTCAAAGAAAAAAAAAAGACCCAAGGACACAATCTTACTTCCATGATAAAATAGACATACAATAAAATTATTTGCCCAGGCAGGAGTTTTGGGGCCCCAAGGAATGTTTGGCCTTATAAAAAGCTTCATTATTTCCAATTACATCGGAGAAACTGAGGATATATCATTTCTCTGAAAAGTCTACAAAAAAGCATCTTTTGTTTCTTCCCTAATAAAGCTTCATAGCACAAGCAACTATTCTTAAAAATGATATGGATTTACTTATAGACACCATTGCCCGAGTATAAATGTAGTCCTAGAAATTCACCACTGCAATGGATATTATAAAAATATTCACTCTCCTCTTTAATTCTAGTATCAATTTATTTTAGATCCAGTTAAACAGAGTAATTTTAAAGTAATGGGAATTAAGTGAAATTTTCTACTTAAAAAACAAAGATATTATTCAAGGTCTAGTTTACTCTGTAGATTTGTCTTAATTAGTGCTGGATTACATATATGCTGTCAGTATCTGGGCGAGCTAAATAATACATCAGGCCAAGAGGAAGACCCTAAGTAGACAAAAACTTTTTATTTTTGCCTTTACATATCCTATCCTTGAGACTCTATGGTTTGGCAAAGACCTCACTGTCTGCCTGAATCATTTAGTTCAATTTTGCCTTTATATCATTCCTCTATGAGCTTAGTTTCTTGTAACACAATTGCCAAAATCATTATTATGGCAACTGTGTTAGTTTCTTGCAATTGTGTTACAAGAAACTAAACTCATAAAGATTATGTCTAAAATGGGAGAAGTGTTTTGTTTACTTTAACCTTCTTTCATCTTTTTCGTACCTTGGCATATATACTCTATGAATGTCCTGAAATCTCTATAAGTTATATGTAAAAAAAACCATTCCAAACTGGAAGCCTTTATAAGAAAAGTAGAATTTGCAAAACTGGGCCCATTAAAAGGAAAATTATCAAATTTTTGATCTTCTTACGCAATGGCCTAGACCCAAAAATTGGTGCATTCAATGAATACATTCTTATGGTGATAATATTTCAAAGCTGGAAATAATGGTGCTTGTTGTCAGTCTTTCATCAAAAACTTACTATCAATGCAGATTTTCACTCCTAACAACCATATCAAAGAGTCATGATTTACAGTGATCATAAGTTATAGGAGGACTTTTGTGTGTGTTAATGATATTTGTGCTTTTTTCTTCATATTATTATTATAATACTCCTACACAAGTCCAAATACTCTGCAAAACAAGAGATGTGTGCCCATTATATTAACTTTCCTATAGACAAACCTCAAACAAGAAAAAACATATTTTCCAAGATAATAGGAAATACTGATGTAGAGGGATAATTTAGAAGATTCACAGTTAGATAATAGCTTAGTGAGTAACATAAGTAATCAAATGTGTTAGGAAAAATGTTCAAAAGAACGCTAGTCAACATGGTTCTAATTAGAAATCCTGACTGGGAAATTTCTAGACGTGGATTATGTGTCTAACTCACAGGTGAGTCATTAAATGTTTTTTTAGGATTTTGCTTCTCCATCTATAATAATCAGAACACAAATAACTGGGCTATTGGCATATTATAAGACGCTTTTATGAAAAACACATCTTTTCAGACTTGTTCAGAACTAGATGTCTGAAATGAGGCATCCATAACAAAGAATGTTTTAACCACCTGGAATCCAGAAGGAACACAGAGAGAACACTTCAACTGGACAAGCGGGCATGCAGAATGTTCTTATACTGATTACTTAATAATCAGAAATATTAGCAACAGAGAGTGAGAGACAATCAAATGTTGTTAAAGAATGGTTGTAAATGTAATAAGATATTCCCCAAACTTTTTTTAAAAAGTGAACTGGAAGGCGAATTATCCTGGGAATGGAGATGAAGTGGAAAGAGGAGTGAGGAGAGAGAGAATAACTTTCCCTAAACTTAGTCAATCACTTGGCATATACTTACAGGTCCATCACTTGACAATATTTTACGTTTTATTAGAAATACGGTGTTTCCCCCAAAATAAAACCTAGCCAGACAATCAACTGTAATGCGTCTTTTGGAGCAAAAATTAATATAAGACCCAGTCTTATTTCACTATAAGACTATAAGACTTACTTCACTATAAGACTGGATATATAATATAATTAATATAATGTCATGTCATGTCATATCATATCATATCATATCATATCATATCATATCATATCATAATATAATACCAGGTCTTATATTAATTTTTGCTCCAAAAGATGCATTAGGGCTGATTGTCCAGCTAGGTCTTATTTTCGGGAAACATGGTAGCAGAAGTAATCATTACAAGAGAATTAGTCTTCAATTCCTTTAGAACATTGCAGTACATTTTGTATGCATTGGTAAGTTGATCTTAAAAGTGTCGTAAGTTCAGGCATAGCGGAACTAGAAGAAAACTACAGAGTAAAATAAAGAAAATGGGAGTTAGTTTGTTCTTAAATTAATATGGGCTGGGTTTCAGTTATTAAGGCATGATGTTAATGAGCCCAAATCAATAGATTCAATCATTTTAGGAATCTGTTAGGTTTTCTATTCTATGGTACCAGAACACACTCCTACTGAGGTATGACTTGTCATTTTCACAGGGCAGCTGGGAGAGAATATGGGTTAACAAAATTACAGGGAAAGAAAAGTGATCACTCCATAATAAAGGATAAATGATGTCATAGTCATAAACTAAGAGCTACCAGCTTATTTAATAAATCCTCCCAATTTAACAATAATAATAATGATAAACATATATAATTAGATACAACCTTACATATCCCCTAAGTCACTATTACCAGTCTGATTTCTCCTAGGATGTTTAAATTCTGGAAGCCATTTTCCTGAACAAATCCAACTGAATGACCACAAATACCCCAAACACAGTATGTCTTCCTCCCTCACTGTGCTTCATGTTTTCTATACCTCTTTTCAATTTGTGGGACCACTACTCATCCATCTATTGCATCCTTTAACCAGCAATGAGATGTTATAAAAATTTTTTCCTTTTTCCCAATGCCACTTGTTAACAATTTCTCTAATCTGACTTTTCTTCTCTAATCTTACAATCACTGACCTAATTTCAGACATTTTTCATTTCCCACTGCTAAATGATCTCTCTAGTTTTAGCCCCCTTAAATTTGTCTTTCTCTTTATTACCACAATACAGTATTCAAACCACTAATTTTACCAGTTTACACTGAAATTACCTGCTCATGTTTCTATTTTACCAGATTATAAATTCTTCAAAAGCAAGAACTATGTCTTATTCATGTTTACAACCAAAGTGCCAAATATGAGGCTGATACATAAAAGGCACTTAATGAATTTTTTAATAAAAATTAAGATATATAAAAATTATACCAGAGACTAAATTGCTATCAACTTGTTGCAATTTTAATACGGTGAGCAGATCTTTTATTGTAATAAATAACATTGTCAATTTTAACATAACTAGCTCAACATATTCTAAAGTTCATGCTATCCAGGTAGAATTTGTACTCTCCAAAGGATGTCAGTAATTTGGGGGTTTCTTATTTTCATCTTTTGGATCAAGTGACCATGCACAATAACATGATTATCGTAGAAAGGACTAATTATGAAGCAGTTTTGAGCTAGTTCTTTAACCCTCCTATTCGAATTTCTACATTTTTAAAAACATGTTTCCTAAAAAATAAAAATGTTACTGTTGGTTATAACATATGATGATGCCAACAAAACATTTTTCTTTAAATATATAGTTAACATTTATGAATTTGAATTATTCCTTTTCTTTTTCGAATTAGTTCTCTGTTCTCAAGGTGCGTATCCCTGTAGGTATATAAATATTTACTATATTGATTTTAAGAATCAACATTACTACTCTAGACTAACAACCCCATGTTTCAAGGCTCTATTTCATTAAAATCACCTAAATCCAACACCTTCCATGAACTAAAGGATAGGAAACTAGTTTCTGGTTCCCTGGGCCTCATGCATGAGTTTACTTTACAAGTCAAATAGGAGTGAAAACCAGTAGGAAGTTAGAACCATGAAAACCACACTTGACTGGAAAATCTACTGGGAACCAGGAGGAAGAATATTATAATTCAAGGCAAATTCATCTTCACAGCAGCTCAGTTACTATCATATTGTTGTTTTACAGAGAAAACCACAACATAGAACTCAGAGACATCCTCACAGCTTGCACTGGAAACATATGCACACCAGGCTTTCTTCAAGTCTGCAGAGGAGACCAAACCCTCACAGGCCGGCGTAACTTTCCCTGTTAGAGATAAAAACACACTGAACAAGGGTCCTGACACTCCATTTTTCAACTGGTCCTCACCTTTAACCAGGGATACTCTTTTTAATCTCAAGCAGAATGAATTATCATCAAGTATGTAAATTCCTGGGGTGGGGAGAGTACACCGCAATTAAGGAGGTACGCAGGAGCAGTGCAGTACTGAGTTATGCATTCTACTTTGGTTTGCTTGGTTTTTCTGGTAGATAAGTGAAAAATTAAAATCTAACAAGGGAGATTGGGGAAATTGTATAGGTTGATATCAAAATAAGAAGCACCTGATAATGGTCTAGTGACGTCTAGAGAGATAAGCAAACCCTAAATTGCTCATTTCATTTTATTACTACTACGCCATCTTCATTGACTAGCATCTCGTTTCCAACTGAAGCTTAAGGAACAGGTCTTTCTCATATCATGTTCTATTTATTTATGCCTGTTTCATTATGTCGTAACTCTCAGTTGTGAAAACCAGAATGTGTTCATTAAAGTGTTTTTTTTCTAAGACATGTTTTGCAGTGTTGTTTTCTGTATTGTTTCTAATAGAAGCTTTTACCTCCAAACCTGAGAGGCTGCATTTGACAGCAGTTATTCCCAACCTTAGGAAGATTGAAATCAGAGACTGAACGGGGGAGGGATACTAGGAACAGAGCCTGGGAATAATAGGTTCCACATAGTTAGTTGTGGTGTCTATCTTGAGTTCACTGAAAGAATTAAGAAATTAGCAAATAGGTTGCATTGTTCCTGTATTTCCCAGCAGCTGGGAAAAAACTTCAGAAAATCAGAGGCACAAAGTCAGTGCAAGGAGGCACCTGAGTCGATATGCAGAAGCTCTCGATCTTGGAAAAGGTTTCAACTTTTTTTTTTAAGCACTAAGAGATGCCTAGTTTATCTTTTCTTCTTTGAAAAATGTTAATTGTGTTCTATATTTGAAATATTTTGACATGTCCAGAAACATTTATCAACATTACATTTGAGAAGAGCATATTCTGAACAAAAGACCATGAGAACTGAGAATTCTTTTAACGAACTTCTGAGGCTCTGAGGTCCTTGCCTAAGTTCGATTGGACAAATAGAATACAAAGCAATTCTGCTTTTACTAGTTATTTTTGTTCTGGTGTATCCCTCAGGTCAGATTTAATACACGGTTTCATTTTTTTTTCTGAGCAATTTAAAGTAAGAAGAAACAAGAAAACATATTGGGTTGATCCCAAGATCACTATAATTAAAAATAAATTTTTGTGCTACAGAAAGAAGACTAAAATAAAATCTGTACTTTTTCCCTAAGCCTTTTAAAATAAAAGTTTTCCCTTTTATAGCATCTATACATTTCTTTCATTCTTCTTTTCTCTCTGTGTGTACATATATGTACACCTCTCTCTCTTTCTCTCCATACATATATAGTAAATATATATAGCAAGAATTGTAAATTACCCAGGTATAAAGCTAGACAATAGGGACATTAAAAGAATCAATCTATTCCTTCATTTTTCACACAGGAAAACATCAAGCCTTACAGAGAATGAATGCCATACCCCTAGCTATATTATTCAGCACTAGCAGGATTTTATTAGGGATGGATTTCTTAATGGTTTGATGTAAAGCTCACTAATTTATGACATCTAATCTGCCTTCTCTGAAATTATTCCCAAAATTATGTGGGCAAGTCTTGACATCCTTGAATATAGTTTTTCTTACTAAAAAAAAATTTTCTTCCTGTATTTCTGGAGGTTAAACATTTGATTTATAAGGCAGCTACAACTTAATTTACTTTGATCTGTGCTATTTTTTATAACTGTATTAACTACACTTTCACTACACATTATCTCTTAATTTGTGGTCTAAAATATCTATCAAACGTCAAACAAATTGCGTTCTTGTATTTGTAAGATCACAGTTTTGGAAGAGAGCTTGAAGGGGATTTAGTCCAACTTCTACTACAAGCTGTCTCTACAGCCATTAAGTCTTGGGGTGCTGCATTTCTTGGTCTTTGGTCATAGCTTGTCCCTGCAATGACTTCCCAAGTGGTCTCTCCAGTGTCACCTTGTGCAACTCTCTACCGCCTGCCTTCCACTCTCCAAACTCTCCTGTCAGATCACTGAACGCATCAAGCTCTTTCTTAGGTCAGGAACTCAGCAGATGTGTTTGCTCTGTCGGGATTGTTCTTTCTCAAGTGTCCGCCTGACTGGCACCCTGACGTCTGTCAGGTCTCAGCTGAAACAATGCTTCCTTAGACGGATCCTCTCTATTGCTCCCAATGTTGTTCTTTCCCACTTAAAGAAGTTCCTTCCAGTCACAATACCTTCTCATCTTTCTTTTCTTTTAATTTTCTTTTAGTCTTGTCTTGTCCTTCCTGGTTTTGAACACTATTTCTTTTCATTGGAAAGAAGAGGGAAGCAATAAACCCTGAGTAATTCCACTTTCTCTCATATCCACTAACTTCCTTAATTTACTGTTTTGCTCCAAACAACATTAGAAGACTCTTTGGCTCACCTTAGCATTTTTTCCAAACTTCAGCCCACTCTTGGTTTCATTCTTCTTCATACTATGCTTACAGCTCATTTAACACCTTGGGAAGTATTTCTAATTATGTGTTCCTTTATTCATCCATTCTACAAAGCATTTTTAAAAATTGATTTTATTAGAGCCTCTACGTAGCCTCATGAATTTTTTTGGTGGTATCTATCTGGGGATAATAGGAAATGCTATTTTCAATTTTTTAAAAGTTAGTTTATCTGAATTCCTTATTTTTAAGAACTCCATCTCCTATCAAAACTGCCAATGATTCCAAATTACCACATGCATTCATCACTTCCAGTCCTCCTATCACTCATCATTCTAGCAACATCTGACAAAACTGAACTTTCCCCCTTTTTTAAATTACTTCCTGGTTGGGGTTCCCTGACAACATGTTCTTCTGGTTTACCTCCCTCTTCACTGGCTTTTTACTGGCTTCTTCTCTGCAAGATCCCTCCGTGTTAGACTAAGCCAGAGCGTGGCCCTTAGGGCCCTACTTTTCTCTCTCTTTCTACTATCGCTCCAGGTGATGTCCTCAAGACTGTGTGGCTCTAAGTAGCATCCACAGGCACAGGATTCCCAGCTTTCAATGTTTCCCTGTGACTTCTTCCAACGACTCCAGATTCTCATCCAAAAGCCCAGTTTGACATTTCCACTCAGATATATAAGAAGATCTCAAAGGGCTGGACACCAATTCTTTACTTTCCTTTCAAACCTGTTTTTATGCTAGGTTTACCCACCTTAGGAAACAGCTTAACCATCTACCCAGTATTTTTAGTGTAAAACCTGGTGATCATTTTGATTCTTCCTTGCCTTCATCTCCACCCCTTATCCAATTAGCCAGCAAGTCCTGTCAGCCCTGCCTTCAAATGTTTCCTGAATCTATCTACTTCTCTTTGGGACCACTGTTTCCACCCTGTTCTATGCCACTGTCATCTCTGGTCTACTGAAATAGCCTCCTAACTGGTCTCTCTCCTACTCTGCTTGCCCTACAATACGTTTTCCTCAAGGAGGCTGAGGTGATCTTTTAAAAAGATGACCTCCCCAGAGGCTTTTCCTCACCACTGCCTCACACAGTCTCCCTCCCCTGCCCAGGTTACATTCATGATTATACCTTACAATTTTTAATAGCACTGAAACTTGCACAATTACTAATTTATTTATTGGCTTAGGTGTCTAATGGAAAATATTTTTAAACTATGTGTTAAACAGAGTTTTATTCTTATTATTGGTACGCTAGACATATTTTCTTCATGGAAGGAGGGCCTGTGAGAGAAGGTTAATGTTTAGAGAACACGAATAATGATTGCAAAGGGCATGAAATGAATTAAGTAATATTTGCAACTCCATTTATGGGGTTTACAATATGGTTTTTACTGTGCTTAGTGATATTGCCACTTCCTACAACTATGTAATAAATTTAAGCTCCATATACACATAAGAAGGAGTTAAAAAAAATCATTCCCCTTTAGCCGGCATCTTTAGAAAGCGACAAATTCATCATGAAAACAACTTGTTTGTCCTGTTGTTAGTGTAATTGTTTTCCTGCATCACAGTATTACAATGGCTTGCTTAAGAGCTGCACTACTGGTCAACCTGCCTTGATGAATCAACTCAAGAAACTGGATTAATTGTGAGCTGAGCATTATGTGAATAGATGGTCTACGTTTTATGCTCCACTGATCTGAAAAGAACACACACCAAAAAAATCTAGCCAGAAATTTCCCAGAGTAAGGGTGGGAAAAGAGCAGCTTTCTGTTCTGAACCACCTGGAGTTTTGGATAACTTCCACTTCTCTAGAAGAATAGTTAAATACATGAAAAGCAATTCAGAAACCAAAAGACAATTTTAGTATACGTTGGTGTGCCAAGGAGCTGGGTGGATCAATTATTGTAGGATTACCTTCCCTATCAGGTCAAAGATTCCTGTTCCAAGAAGAGCCTTTGAGAGAGTTGTGGTTTGCCTACATACGGCAGATCCCTTTAATTCTTTCTTGGCAACTATGAGAACTGGCTCCTCCAGTTTCATCTGCAATGTTTTATTTTCCTTTCAAAAGCAATGATGGTAACATTTTATGGGAGGCCATAGTCAGTTCTTAAGCAGAAAGCCTCATTAACATTAAACTACTGTCAAGATTACCCTTTTTGGGGGCATCCATAAGAATCCCCTGTTGCTTTCAACAAGGGCTGATCCCATCTGGGTAAAAGATTATGCTCGGAAACTGTGAAAAATATTGAGGTAGAATGGCTCTCACTTCCTACTACAATTTGGACTTGATAGTAACTTGAAAATTCAATAAACTTAAGTACCTGAGGCTATAATGCTGAAGCCCGTCTTTTCTGTTAACTTTTAAAATTTAGAACTATATAACCATGTATATAATATATATTTATAATGTTACTGAATGTGCAGGAATGTAACTAAAATATTAAAAGCAGCATACATTTTTAAGCAAAATTCATAGCTATTATGTTAAATAATAATTTTGTTACTAATCATACTGAAACTGTTATTAATTTAGGCTTAATAGTGTACCATTTAAACAACTGGAATCTTATACTCTTAGCTTTAGATCTTGAAATAAAAAGCTAGCAAACATGTTATAGATGTGACTTTAACCAAAGACAACTTTTTCCCAGGAAAAAGTCTCCAGCTTTTGCTAATTGCATTTCACCTGCTTCAATAGTTTTCAGGTAAATAATGTTATTTTGGAAACTAATTTATTATGACCACTTGAATGAACACACACGCTCACACCGTAATAGCTGCAACACTTGGATCAGAATTTGGAAATCACTGAGCAAAAAATTGGAAGACACAAATTACTTTTGATTTTCTACAGCTGTCTCACCTGAGGACGTGCAAAGAAATGTCCTGTCAGTTGCCTGGCTTGCCTCTCACTAAATTGCTTCTGAAATGAAACTCTATAAACAATCGTGATTATCATTATTATTATTATTAATTTCTCGGTTGTTTTTTGAGATACAAATGGAAGGCAACTGGCATCGCAGTGCCCAGCGTTGTATCCTCACCAGCTGTTTGACCTGCAGAATACCAAAACAAAGACAGCCAGCTAGAGTTTTCAGGATGCCATCCTCCTACTCCCATCACAACCAGGCTCCGCTCGCCTGTCGGCTGGCCTGCCGCTCCCCATCCACGTCTTACTTCCTTTTCGCAGGCTCGCAGCTGAGAAAACCCTGAGTGGGTGGGTACACATTCCAGCAATAACAGCCCGGCTTCCCCAACTCACCAGCCTGCGAAGTTTCCTTTGCGAGAGGGCTGGGTGTCAGGTTTCAGAGGCTCCCTTCCCCTTTCCCAAGCCCGTGAACTCCTGGGCTTCCACACCAGCAAAACGCAGGATCTGCTTTACAGAGCAACCATCATGGGGACAGCGCCTTCTTTTTCCAACCTGTGGCGCTGGATCGGTCCCACGCTGCGCTGTCCCCAGCCCCTGCCCGTCAGGACGGCAAGTGGCAGGACTTGTAGCACCACCCCTGAGTCCTCCGAGACGCCTGGATCTGGAAGGTTTGTGTGAGAAGAAGGCGTGTCTCCCAGTCCTCACGCGGATGTGCGGAGCTCACCTCAGGGCAAATCTTGATGGTGACTCAAACGGGCTGGGCTCCTGGTTAAATTCTCCTCTGTGGAGCCTCAAAGCTCGAGCAGCAGCTCCTTTCTATGTCTTTATTTTCCCGTATTTTCTTTGATATCTCTTACTGAAAGAGCCCAGGGCACTGTGAGAACCGCCTCCAAAACATTGCATTCTCTCCTCCCAGAGGATGTCTCATTAACTACAGAGAGCAAGGGATTGCCAGTGGAGAACGGAGAAAAGCCTCAGGAAATGAAAGTGGGAAAGAAATTGATGTTTTAAAAGTTAGGATCTATAAATATGAATACATCAATCAGTATGCTAAACGCTAATCTTTGCCTCCTAGTCACTTCAGAGATCAGTCGTTCAGTAAATGAGATCCAGGCTATGAGATCAAACAAAATCAGGACACACGTTTACTGAACAAATATTTAGTACCCACCATGTGGCAGACCCTGTTCTAGACACTTTGCAATCATCCACAGAAGAGATCCTGGTTGGCCCTCTTGAGGTCACGTTTCAGACAGACTGACATCCGTAGTTTACAGACTGATGGTAAAGGTAAGAATCCAGTTATATACATATAATAGCAGCTGATTCATTCCTCTGTGAATAAAGTTAAAAAGTTACAAACCTGTTGCTTGTACTCATTCATGTTGGTAAACATGAGATGACTGCTTAAATTTTGTTATGGGACCCAGTTCTGATAGGGTGCCTCAGAGAATCAGCTAGGAAGCCTCTCCTAGCTGTGGGAGGGGTAAATGAAGACCCCAAACCCAAAAGCGAACACAAACAAACAATAGCAAAGAAGTGGAGGAGTATTGGAGAAAACATTCGGTCCCATGGGAATCTGTTCCTCCAATTGGAAAATATGGAAGAAGTTCTATTTTCTGTGCCTCAATGTCCTTATCTTGAAAATGGGGTTAATAAAATGCCTTCTTAGGGTTATTGTGAGTAAATGAGATCATGTCAGCTAACTGCATAGAACAGTGCCAGCCACAGTAAATTCTATACATGTGTTAGCTATCCTTCTTATTTTGGTAGCACTTATCTACTTCATTCTCCCAAAGTAAGGTCCAATTCATAAAAAATATTCTGATCCACCAGGAGAAAGTATAGGAGGGTCAGGTTGTAGATTTTCAAAAGACATATGCTGGGAATCTATAATCATGGTAAATTTATTTTACATCCATCAGCAATATCTAAGTATGTGACAAGTGTGTGTCCAAGGGCCTGGAGAGAGATAAAAGAAGGACCGTAACCTTAAATTTATTCTCCTGTATGTAGCACATTAATTTAAAATAATTCTCTGCGCTATACAATGATAATCTGTGTTCTTCACCTCGTTCATGGTGAAGCTAATAGCTATTGTGAAAGCTAATAGCTATTGTTTCCTGTGTGCAGTAGAGTTTATAAAACCCTTGCCTGTAGACCATCTCACTTGACTTTCACAACATTGCTCTGAAATAGGCGAGGCATTTGTTATTTTTTTGGTCCCCATCGTATGAATGAAGAAATTGAGGTTGAGACAGTCCCAACAATGGGCCCACAATCATGAGGGTCCATAAACGCAGACTCAGGTCCACTGATCCTGAAGGGAGGGCTCACGGCAGTCACTACATCAAGCTCCCTTGCTACTATTTCTAGAAAAAAATCCTATCATGAGAAAGTCTAACACACACATTTACCACCTGCCCTCTTTGTCAACTTCCCCAGATATGTGTGTGGGCCGCCTTGCAGGGTCAACTCGTGCAGGGACAGTCACTTGCCACCTAAGTCCTGTCTTTCAGATTCCGGGGCTCAGAAGCACTAGTGTTACATAGTGACACTACTCAGCTAGTCCAGAGTGGGAGAATTTTTCTTTCCCTCTGGGAACAGGGATGCTAAGGAGAAGAAGGTGGGGATACAAGAAAAGAATGAGTCTTGGCCTCCTCGTGAAAGCCACTTTGAACAGAGGCAGGGCAGAATAAAAGACCCTGGAAAAACCAGGCGACAGCATTATGTGTCATAATAAAACAATAAATAAATACCTTCCTGTACCTGGAGTTTCAGTAGCATGAATTAAATAGACATAATTTCTGTCAATAGGCTTATCTTTCAATAAATATAGCACTGAGGTCTACAGATATAAAAATACATGGGAAAATTCTAGTGGAAAATGGCAAATTGATCACATGTGTTTCAGCTCCCCTTCCTCAAACTCCTCTAACACAAGAATAAGTGATTTAAATATATATATATATATATATATCATGAAATCATAAAGACAAATAAAAGGGAGAGGAGACATAAAAAGACAAAATAAACTATAATAGATGGTGGGAAGAACCTAAGTCAGGTGGAGGCTGGGTAACTGATTTGGAAGAGAAGAGTTAAACCATTTGTAAACCTGTAGGAGGAGTTATGGATAAGAAGCAAGACAATTCTCTGTGCATAACCCAGGGAGGCTCAGGCCTAGAAGGCATAAACATCACCATAGAAGGAGACCAGCTGGTGGGGTGAACACAGGGGTTTGGTTAGACGTCTGTATACAGAATGCTGGACCCAAAGTTCCTTTCTCCACTGCAGTGCTATTAACCAACCATAACTTTGTCCATCTGCTCAAACCGGCCTCCAGGAGACTGGAGGTTTATTTTTTGGAGAAAGTAAACTAGAGGAATTGTGGTTTAACAAGATGAACTTAAACATGAGCATTTTTACTCTGCTCCTGCTAAAAATGAGTTAAAAAGAAATTTGTATATAAGATAGAAAAAAAACTCTTGAAATTGAAAATATACTATGGGTCATAAGATTAATTTGACAAAAAATCATCAGGAAAATAGAACAAAAAGCTATAGAAATAAAAATTGGAGAAAAGGGAATTTTTTTCTAATGAAAATCCCAGAGTTCCAGAAAAGAGTTTTTTTCTTTTTATCCAGAAAGGGATGAAAAAATTAATTAAAGAAATAATGCGAGAACAATTCCAGAAATGAAGATCATGAATCTTTGGGATCAAAAGTTCTACTAAAAGCCCAGGAGAAGAATTTTTTTAATTAGTTGATTAATCAATTAATTAAACATACTAAGATACATCATTCTGAAATATTAAAAACCCAGGAATAAAGAGAACAACGTAAAACATCTTCCAGAAACACAAAGTAGATCACATCAAAGGAAAGGAATAATTTACAATAGGTATAACGCATGCTAAACAAAACAAAACAAAAGTATATTACTAACTCCAGGGAAAATAAAAGGTTGTGAGAGAACAGAAACATAATGATAACACACCACTTTGCTCAGATGTGGATATAATAAGAATAATGGGAACGCTGAAAATAAAGTAACCATAAATTATGATATAACTGTACATAGAGAGTAGAGATAAAAAAAGACAGTCTCTGTTTATGTGTGTGTAAAACAACTAAATCCTCAATTCTATAACATAGAGTCCATAGATAACGGGTAAAATTGCTAAATAAAGAAATAGCAGAATAAGGAAGACATTTTGAAATATGTCAGTACAATAAAAAGGACTAAAAAAGTCAAATATCTTCCTGTGGGGATTGAGACTTGAGGAGATTTGTGCTAGCTAATTTATTAGAACTTTAACACTATTTAAAACAAAAAAACTATGAGATGTATTTGCTAAATAAAAATTAAATTAACATTAATGTAGCTTTAAAATATACACAGGGAAACAAAAGACGTGTTCATTATGGAAAACATTCAATTTATTAAAGTACTTACATATATTTTTTTGCATAATAACTTATAAGCAGTGGAGAAAGTGAATTTGGGGTGTAGACTAAAGATAGATTGTGAGGTTTGCACAGTCATTTATTCACTCAACAAACATTTACTAATAACTTGTGCCTCATACTGTGCCAGGCAGAGGGCATAAGGTAGAGAAAACAAAGGAAAACTATAAGGTGCTCTAAGAGAAAATGAGCATTGTAAAGCTTTAAACAACAAATATATTTGGTTTCTCCTCTCTTGTCCTTCATATCATGAGCCACTGACTTAACTGCTTTTCATCCTTCAAAATATTATACTCTTAAAAATTGCCATCTTGTCTCTCTCTACTTGAACCCCAAACTGGTGAGATCAGAGGTTACCTAACTCACCCTTCTCCTGCGATTGCAGGGAAGGTTTTGTCAGCTAGCCATACACAGGTTTGCCTCCACCCTCTGCTGATTTTCAGTTCATATGAAATCTGTGTAATCACAAATAAAAATCAACCCCTCCCCAGTTTGAAAAAACCCCACAGCATGACTAAAAGTCACAAGACTGGACTTCCAGGTCATGCTAGTTTTACTACCCACTTTGAAAGATGTTACTTCAAGAAATATGTAGGTTTAAGTGAATTTCTACTAGCAAATTACTTTAAATGGGTCACACATCAAGATCTATTTTAGGCATCAAAGTGGACGTGTTCACATAATTGTATGTAGGGCATCTACTCTATGATGAGGTCTTTTTTTTTTTCTCAATAGGGGAAATTTTATTGGGGAATAACTCTCCAATAGACTTGAAACAGTTCTAAATTATAAGATGTTTTCCAGAAATTCATGATGCAAAAGGTAAAGCGAGTGCTACCAATACATACAAAATCCAAGCGAAAGTTCTTAGCAGCTGCCAGTAGCAATTCAGGTGCAATTCCAAATTCTGACTTTTTATTATTGGCAAGAGACAACATTGCCAAGTTTTTGTTGCTGTTGTTGTTGTTGTTGTTTTGTATGATGAGGTCTTAACCTCTCTATTTCCAACTTCATTTTGCCTCTGTTTCTTAGAATGTGAAATCAACACACACTGGGACCTTCTATAGAAAAGGACCAAATGGTTTCATGAGCAATATTTGCATGTAGCCTTGATGCAAGCCCTGACTTGAGAAGCCAAAGTAGTGGGTAAGCTATTATTCTGGCTATGAATAGTGTTTGACCCCTTTATAAACAACCACAAAAAATCTACAAGTATAATTATGGACATAATTAAAATTACAAAATTGTTTAATCAAATTAACAAGTTGATTAGAAAGAAATAGATTTATATTAATAAAAAAACTAAGCAGAGAAGACTGTAATGACAATACATATACATAAGCATAAATATACAGAGAGATGCCAAAAAAATGTATATGCATCTCTTAAAATGTGTATACATTTTTCGGAACCCCTGGTAGTTGTATATCAACATATATAACTGTAAGTGTAAGCATAAGTATAGTTATATACAAGCACATGTAAAGTATATACATATACTTGCTTAATATTAGCTTTATAGTGAGCTACAAAATAAAATGTTATGTGTGCCTACTATGTAAGTGTAAATGAATACATGGTGATTTATTCATTTTTCCCAAAATATGTTACCAAAAAACAGTGTTCTTGTTCACAACTTTTGCTACCTCTTAACTGCAAATACTTCAAATTGTCATGTCACACAACTTTGGAATAATTTTTTCTTAAATTCCTTTGCCTTTTACCCAATTTTCAGGTGATTTTCCAAGAATCCAAACTAACATTGACCGACATAATTTCAGGCAAATTTGTATTCCCCGCCCCCAATTTTTTTGATCAAATTGAAGTACCTTCACGAATGTTCGATTATAAGGCATCTACAGCGACACCAATATATACATCTCTTTTTTAGGGTATAATTTGAGAAATGATGTTGTTTTATATTTGATCATCCATGATGTTAAAACATAATT
The DNA here is from genome assembly GCF_964194185.1 of Rhinolophus hipposideros. Taxonomy (NCBI): domain Eukaryota; kingdom Metazoa; phylum Chordata; class Mammalia; order Chiroptera; family Rhinolophidae; genus Rhinolophus; species Rhinolophus hipposideros. Next base: position 16,069,261 of record NC_138063.1, read on the forward strand.
TGCAAAAATAACATTTAGTAAATGAAGATTTGGTTATAACAAAGAATTCCATGCTAAATGATTTCTTCTTAAAACTATATTTTCAAATATGTCAACTGTAATCGAAAAATTTTTTAATTAAAAAAATCTATATTTTTCAAAAAAAGTAATGATGCCTTAATGAATAATCTTACATCATAATTACATGAAACACGATCTAATATATTTTTATCACCGATATGGTAAATGTCTACAAGCACATAATGAATTTTTATTATATTTATACTATATAGTTAAATGTTCTATTTCCAAAATGACATGAAAATCATAAGGACCATAGCCGTACAATACCTCCTGGAATATGCATTGTCACCATATCCACTAAGTAGGTTTCTGTTCTGTGGAATTTTTCACTACAGATTTCATTTCACTACTGTAGATTGAGAGAATGGAAGAAAATCCCTACATACTTCTTATAAAGTGTATGCTTTTGTTAGAACCACTCACCTTATTTTACATAAGTTATAAACAATCTACTTTTATAATTATAAATCTGCTGTGAGTCTTGAGAGAGGAGAAGATGTTTTTAAAGAACTGATAAAAGAATACACGATCAGAATGAATATACCACAATTAATAAGAGCTTCTCATGTTCTTGCATTTCCCCACCTATAAAATGTGGTACATATTAATCATCTTCTTGGTATAAGACTTTCAACCCCTTCTCTCTTTGTAAGGTCTCCTCCAATGCTTATCTTGGTGGCAGTTCCTTATGAAAGTCAAAGGGGTCAGATACTCATTATAGGGGTAGCAGTGTGTATAGCCTGGATGAAATAGAATTGAGTGGTTCCAACTGTGGCATTCATCTGATTACATATGATTAAATGCCTTTAGGCTTATACCAGCTTGCCCTGGAGTGGAGGCAATAAAATATCAAACCTGGGAAAAGCAATCTTACAACTAAAAGAAATATGGAACATGCTAATTTGCATAAGCAAAGAAGTGAGAAATGCATACGCGAATGGGTTCTAAGGGTGTTTGTATCAAGGAAGAAGGAGCACAATTTTAGAACAGATGGACTGACTAATATAGATGCCCAGGATAAAATGTACTAATTTGATTAGCAGTGTTTGTAATTGTTTTTCCAGTTTGATGAGATTCAAAACTAGAGTAAGCCATGTCTTAATTCAAAGAAACACCCTTGCTTTTTAAGAAGGAAACTGCAACAATATTACAAATACTCACAGAATATTCTATATTTGTTCTTTCTACATTTCCCCAAAGGATCATACAACTACTTTTCAAAGTAATAGGCACTGGGGAACAGAACAGGAACCTTTCCAGAACAGTAGAACATTGAGAAATCACTAATGGCTAAGTAACAAAAAAGTCACTGCAATTCAGATTCAAGTCAAGGCTAATGGCTGAATTAATTCTACTTCACAGTGGATTCAATCAGAGTTTCAGCTCCATCTCATGTTTGTCGTTTTCCTATTGGCTAAAGGATAATGTGATAGAAAGGTTAATTTGGAGATACTGAAACTATGCAACTCAGCCCGAGACTATATCCAATGGGATAGTTACTCTCAGAAAGAACTGCAGATATGAGTGTCACTATTAAGAACTCAAATGAGGCAAAAGAGGTGCTTCCTATCACATCTCCACTTGAGTCCCTACATTGACCTGTGTAGAAGGTGGATGGGTCTTCAAGAGTGAGGATGAATATCTATAAGCTTAATCAGATGATGACTTCAAATGTAACTAATGCAACTAATCAAATAGACACAGATTCTAACATAGTTGGTATAGTTGGATAGGTGGGTCTAAGTCATTTATTTACTGAATTACCCACAAGGTTCTCCCACAAGGTTCTCCAATTGATCCACATTTTAGACAAAGCACTTCTGCTTCTTGTACTTGATACCAGAAAATTTATAATAAAAGAATTGCCTGCAGTACATAAAGTAGGGTGCTTCATGGAGCCTTTGGTATTTCCTTCGAGGGGGAGCATTTTGGAAGCCGCTGTCTATAGTATTCTATAACTGAGGGTCTTCCCAACTTCTGTATAGAGTAAGATGAACAAGAATTCTAAACCAAAATTCCAAGTTCTGCCAAAAGACATCTGTGATGGATTCTTCTTTGATCTTACATGCTAAAAACAGAGGATGTAAGAATAATTCATTCTGCTTATAAAAATTTCATGTCTCACACCATTATAGGTGTCCAAAGGATAAATGTTGAATGAGTCAGTAAATAAATGAATGTGTTCACTACTCTGACATCTTTAAAAAGGAAGTTTTCACAGAAAAGGGCAAAAGACTCTCTTATCCATTCTGTGACGTATTTCAGTAAATATGATTTTTCATAACTAAGATATTAAAAGTTGGGGGAAAAGATTTGTGAAAATGATTCAAAGCACTACATATTGGACTCTCAAAGATAATATAATTTGCGATAAAAATGTCCATAGCAAAATAAGGGAACTCCTTGAGGCAAAATGGTACAAATGTGTGTAATTTTTCTTAATGAAAATTAGAAGGAGAAATTTTGACTCTCTCCTATGAGATATTATAACCTCATGTCATAATTAAAGGTAAACATACAGGCAACTCTCTCTCCTACTATTTAACATAAGATAAATAAATCACAGAAGTACTTTGGCTATCTATTGCTGGGCACCCTGGATTTGTCACAATCAGAAGATACACGGCCCAAACTTCTCCTTGATGATATAAGATCTTGTAACATTGGCCGTCACAATTTGGAATCTGCTCTCTAGGACTAACAGCAAGTGTTTGCAAGTTATCTTTCCTCTTCTTCCTCCTTGACTCTATCACAGTAAAGATAAAATAATTATCCTTAAAACCTCTGTTTTATAAAATTATAAAATATTTGTTGCAATCATTCATTGATTGTTAATAACCACCCAATTAGTTAGAGAAAAATGTAATATACAATTCCACACAAGTCCATCCTCAGTTATTTCAGCATAAATATATCTACAGATTCAAAACAGCACTAATACAGGCTTTGGATAATATTGGAAATTTGTGAAGTAGCTCAAAGTTGAATCTAATTCCTGACGCCATAATTCCATGATCCCCATGAGTCCTGTAGTAGCAAATATTATGGTATATAAACTATCCTCGATTTGACATTGCTTTTTGCCCTCAGTTTGGCCCTAGAGGACCTCATACATTTGCTGGCCCAATGAAGGGTTTTGAGCTATGACAAGGAAATACTAACTCCACTCCTCCACAGTAACTCCAAGGGTTTGCTGCTCACACCTCAGCACCAAATGAAACTTGACTTTATACTAATGAAACTGTACTTGACACTATTAATAGAAACTATAAATAGTTTCATCTGTACCGCTCAATTTTTTATGTCATAACATAAAGAATTAAGTGATATTCAATAAACCAGTTGAAGAAGGCAGGGATTAGATAATCAAATTTAATAAATAAAAACACTAAAACAAAAAAAAATTGTGTCTAAAGAGAGAATCTTTACTTAGCTGGTAAATCAATAATATTGAGTGGAATATCAAATTCCTTGATGATGTCACAGAAGTCAAACATTTATAGTTTAGTCAAACGTTTTATAGTCAACTATTTCAGTTTTGAAAATTAAAATCCACATTTTTGGCTCTCATTGGCTAGAATAATTATCTCATTATTTTATTTACCCATCCTCAAAATTAAATCACTTAGTCTCTAATTATCCTTTTTGGTGTCCCAGTTTAATGCATATTTCCTCATTCAATTAACATCTACCTGTAATTTTTAAAACTGCATTAAGTTTGACTGAATATTTCCCATGATCATCATGCTTCTGATGAGAAGGAAAAGTTTTGATTTTTTTTAAAAAATATTTTGTTCTAACATTTCACATTAAATTTCTTTCTTTGAAATGTTCTGATATTTTTAAATCTGGTAAGTGGTAGTAAATATAATACAGTTTGGCCTAGGACTCATGTAATAATCATTACTATTTTCTTGAATTTTCAGTATTGTTTTTGACCATTTTTTAAAACTTTTTCTATTTCCTGAAAATATGAAGCATTCTATTCTATCTTAGCTTAATTGATGTAGCCATTAAATTATGTTTAATTATAATATCCTTTTATAGCTAAAGAATTGCTAGTTCTAGGTTCATTAATTTTACTATAGCCAAAACCTAGGGCAATTATTATATTGTAACTAATCTATAGTAGAAAATGTAGACTATATTTTTATTTTATCAACTTAACCCAAGAAAGGTAATGGCTGCTGGTTTAAATTTTTGCACATAAGTATTTTTAAAAGAATAGTAATGTACACAATCAAATATTTACAGTATAGTGGATGTAAGGATGTGTCATGTATAGTTTATTAGTACTAAATAGTCAAGTCCTATCCCCAAAAGGCTTTGGCTTATGGTTAGTTTGGATTTGGCACCTACTATATTTTTTCACTTATTTGTGTCTATTTATACCCCAATTTGTTTCAGAAAGATAATTTTTTCTATAATTTCATAAAATACAGTAAATAAAATTGAAATCAATAACATAATAGAGAAATGGGCAATAAAGTTGAACAGGCACTTTACAAAAGAGAGTACCCAAATATCCAGTAAGCATGAAAAAGTGCTCACCTTCTTTGGTCATCAGAGAAAAGCAAACTAAACCATAATGAGATGTAACTATGCATCTACCAGTATGACTAAAATGAAACAGCAAGTATGGACGAGGACATGCAGCAACTGAAATGCTCATTCACCGCTAAGGGAAGTGTACATGACTATTTGACTATTTTGGAAAACTGAACTTGGGCAGAGATATGGCCCATTCTAAATATACGGTTTGTGGAACTTTGTAATGTGTACACCAGGAGTCTTTTACAAGAGCAATTTGTAATAGCTGCACATTGAAAACAACCTACATGTCCATGAATAATAAATTACAAAATGGAATGTAGGTGCATTCATAAAATGGAATATTACACATCCATGAGAATAAAGTATTCCTACCTGCAACAACATTAACGAATCAAACAAGCATAATATTGAAGGAGAAAGTCCAGACACAAAACAACATAGCAATAGCAAGAGGAAGGTACAACAGATATTTTGAAGTTAGCAAGGAGATAGAAGTGTGGTAACTCCCCTATCAGGGTGGAGGAAAGTCACTGCAGAGTGGCTCCTTCACTGGAGACCCAGGGTACTTCAAAAAGTTCTGGGTCGTATAAAGCAGAAATATAAGGATTGAGGGAACGTCTCTATGTAGAGTACCTCTTTTCCCACCCGAAGCTTAGGAAATAACTATTTCCGAGCAACTCAGCTGGGTGATGAAGCACAGGAAGGCTACCTGAAAAGTAATTAAACAATCTAGATTCTCACGACTATTCATTTTTTTCATAGGAAATGCATTAGTTTCATGTAACACGTATAGCGCACTGACTATGTAGAAGTAATGGACAATCTGGGCATACCAAGATTATTTCACAGCAAAATTTACACAAAAGCCATGATTCCTGGTCTTACGGAGTTTACAACTTCAAGGGGAGGGATCACAAAGTTTTTCCAACTCTTTTAGCCACTCATTCAACAGGTGATTAGTGAGCACTTACAAACTCTATGAGGTCCTGACTATGAATTTCAGCACTATGTTAGTTCAGAAAATTTCCATAATCTCTCTAATCCCTTGTTCCCCCTTTTCTATGAAAGAGATACTAATACTAATACTAACAATAACTACTTCATAAAGTTGCATGCCTGCAACACACTTAGATGGGTGTTTCTAATAAACATATAAGAAAGCACAGCATTCCCTAGAATCAAGTATTGCTCAACCAAATTTACTAGGAGGCGACTAAGTGACAAGCCTTACAAAGTTTAATTTTACTTAAAGTGAACAGGGAGTGCAAAGGGATTACAAATGAGTAGGAGGAAACTTTAGAGATGATGGATATGTTCACTATCTTGACTGCGGTAATGGTTTCACGAGTATATTCATGTGTCAAAACACCAAGTTGTATACTTTAATTATGTGCAGTTTATTATAGGTCAATTATACTTCAATAGAGCTGTCTAAAAAAAGGAACATAAATATAAAACTAGGCTTAAATATCCACCCCCTTAAAGGAAACACCATCTTCTTTCTATTTGACTCCGCCCCCTCCATCTCTAGCGCCCTCATCGTGGGGTAGCTGAAGGCCCTTATGCTTCTATTTCATATTTGAAGATGTTTGCCCATACAGGGTATATAGTTTCAATAATATTGTCAGATCAGCTATTCTCAAAACTCAACTTACACACATGCTGGAAATCTGGAGAGTTAGAAGAATAAATTATGATTGTTTAAATTCTTAACAGTAAAACCTAACTTCTTAAGCTTTTTAAAAGTCAGTCTAATCCAAAGTATCATTATCTGTACATGAATAGACATAAGCATACTCTCCAAAGAAATTAAAAGAAGATAACCCAATGTACCAAGAAATTTAATCTTACTGGAGGGTCTATTTAATACTATTTATGCTTAAGTTTTGAAGTGTTTTATATGACATGTCCATAGATACTCAGTAAAGGTGGAATTGTATTGAAGTGAATAATTATTTTATAATCAACTGCATCTACTTAACTAAAGCTTTTCTACGTGTTCTTTGCCCCCAGACACGTGGTTTTGACTTTTGTTCTAGTGAAGCTTTTACTGTAATAACATAACATAAAATACAATACAATACAATACAATACAATAAAAATGTTAGAGAAAAAAAAACATACTATAGTAAATCACTCCCAACCTCTGTGGCTTAAACCAATGTGTATTCTCTAATTGGGAAAATTTCACTCAAAAGGTTTTATCATGTACTAATTGCTCTAATAATTACCTTTCCTTAGGAAAGTCCTTCTGTGGCCCCTGGGTTGTTATCTTTTCACTCTGTTCTCATTTTAGCTCCATGACTTTCCTTTTGCTTTCTCTTAGCAATTTGTCATTAGCTCCTGGTCTATGGAGGCCCTTCCAATTTGTGATAATAGCTAGATATTGCTTAACTACTTTTCCTATTTTCTGTTGTTCTAATGAAATGTTCATATTAATTCTGTTCTTTTAGTGAAGTGGGGGTACTTAACTGTGTATTCAGTGTATCGTCTTGAAAATTAGAAGCTTTTGAAGGTATATGTATACGTGTTTGTGTGCACTGATAAGTACATTACATTTTTTTACTATGGATTGGAAAGAGTAAACTGACTTAGTTTGGCTAGTAAAGAACTTCATGAGGAATCATAAATTAATATATTTTTAAAACACATTCGCCAGTTTATGGCTTTGTTTGAATAGGTTGACATATGGCCAGCCTGGAACACTGGGCCAACATGTGGAGGACAGCTGCGCTGAAGGGTCAGCTGGACTGTGAATAAGAAACCAATTGTTCAGATATGGAGACTGTTTGATAAGCAGAGCATTACTGAGCGTGTCCAGATGACTATAAAAAGTGTATGGAATCTTAATTAGTAAACAATGAACAAATTTTAAATATTTATAATTGCATAATATGAAACCAATTTTGTTTGTTCTTAAAGGATGCCTTACTTTTATTATGATGGAAACTCCTCTGGCTTTTGGCTGTTTTTCATCCATGCTAAGCATATAGTTAGTGCAAAATTCACTCCTATTTTGTAAGATACAAGCAGACTGGGGCCACGAATAAGACCTAAAGGACAGGGCCACGTATCATGTATTCCTGTGTTCGGAGATAGGTGCTACCTCCTGGGGTGCTGAGGTAATAGGGCAAATTATGTGGTTGCACTTATTTTCTGACTCTTCCCCTCTAGCTCAGACATCGATGGTTTTCAGTATGTCCCCCGCCAGCACAGAAGTATCCCATTTTCAGAACTCACTTGTGAGTGCAACTGCAAATGAAGGGTTTGGTAAATTTGGTCATTTTCCCACTGAATGTCTAAGAACAAAACTATTAAAACATCACTAACAAGACGTTACCGGTTCTACTTAAACCTCACAAAGGTAGCATGACTGATACACGTTCCCCATTAATACGGGGGTTGTTTCCATAGCTGGCAGTCAGATGATATACATACTGATAGAGGTAAGAAATGAGCCTGTTTTGTCAAAGGCTGGGGGCTCAGAAGGGTGGTGGAGGGATTGCCATCACCCCTGTCAAGCTTCAGGTTCCTGAAGAGGTGATCTTCTTAGGGCAGAATGGTGAGGATGTATATGGAACCTGTCCAAATCTCCTGCCTGTTGCCCACTCCTACAAGAAAAGTTCAACCCTCGAGAAAAAGACTTATCCTCAAAGTCAGTGCCCAGAAAAACATTCAGAGACGTAAATTCTTGAACACTTGTTTTTTCCCCGAATGTTCAGAGACTTCATGTTCAGAGATACTGCCCATAATGGGTGGTATCTCAGACAGGAAAAGAAACGTTGAATTAAAACTAAATGCCAGTTAATGTAACGAAACCTCAAAAAGTGGTCCAGCATTTCAGAATAAGCTTAATATCTTCTAGTTAATTTATTTTGCTCAAATCTACTCATGTTTGCTTTTAAGAGATCTAGAATGTTTGCTTCTGATGTTGAGGAGCTTGGTATTGATGTAATTCCTTAAATTTTTAATGTTATTTTGGCTAGTGTAAACATAATGTTAATGACTCATGTTTCTGAGCCACTTAACCATCCCAGCTTGATCGTAACTAACAAAACGTCCTGAAAGCTAATCTAACTACACCATTTATATCTGAAAAGTGTTATAAAATGATATGTATTTATAGTCCATGCATGTTATCTTCTTTGATAGTTTAGAAAATTGTTAAGTTTTTTATTAATATGTTGAGGTATTCAATTTCAACAATTCTTCCTTTTATTTGCTCCTGACAACATTCATCCCCCTTTTTAACTCATAGTTGGGCCAAGAGTCAAGGGTATTCACAACGTAGCACATAGACACGGCTACGTGAGAGAGTCGTGCACTTTTTTATTGTAAGAATTTCAATCTGCAGATACTGTGCATTACTATTAGCAGTCATATTAATCAATCTCGAAAGAACCACACATTCTTAAAATAAATATTTCTAATGCCTTTAATTCAATAGGAGATCTATTTCCTGAAAATAGGGACAATGAGTTCTCTTTTTATCATTTCATTAAGTAAGCAATTTTCAAAATATTTTGGGTAAATAAACCTTAAATATTTTTCAATATGCAGTTGACCTTTGAATAACATGAATTTGAACTGCACAGGTCCCCCTATACCTGGATTTTTTCCCATAAATATGTACGGTACTGCAAATGTATTTTCCTTGTGATTTTCTTAATAACATTTTCGTTTTTCTAGCCCACTTTATTGTAAGACTACAGTATATAATACATATAATATATAAAACATGTGTTCGTTGACTGTTTATGTTATCAGTAACGCATCCAATCAACGGTAGGAGATTAGTCAAGTTTTAAGGGAGTGAAAAGTTATATGTGAATTTTCAACTGCGTAGGGGTCACTCCGCCTAACCCCTGCATTGTTTAAGGGTTAACTGCACATTGAATAAGCAGACTGCCTGGGTAGTGAGGTGCCCCATCACCCACTGCTTCTGTCCCTCATAACTTCTCCCCTCTTTGATAGAAGCCTTCGTGTTTATTTTTCCCAAGTTCATGCAGGTGAATACAGTGTTATTCTGAACACATTCTCCACGTCTAGGTCACACTGAAGTGAGAAACATTTCAAGTGCTTGATGAAAAACAAGCTGTTCTTTTTTAAACACTTAAGTTATTTAGTCCTAAGGCGGGGGAAGAGCCTGAACTAAAGAACCCTTTTTACGATCATTTTCATTGTGATAATTCCTGTAATAATAACTTCTGAATTAGTCATACATTTAAGCCCTTAAAGACATGAACGGGAAAGACATAAGGGCGTCTAAGAGTGTTAGGAAGGCTGTAGTTTTTTCCTGTTTCATTTGAATACCTGATGCTTGTATACACTTGAAATCAAAGTGACTAGTGAAACAAGGAGATAAAGAGACTGCTCCTCTCTTCAAAGTCTTACATGCGCCCCCACAAAGGGACACACAATAGTCTCCATGTCACACCAGGCTCCCTGTCCCTAAGCAGAGGTGGGTTCTGAGTTAAGCAGAGGATTGAGACACCAGCCACCGTTTGCAGTCATTGCCCCAAGGCTGAGTTCATTGCTTATTTGTACCGCTGTCAACATATTTCAAAAACTGTGACTCTCCACAGAGCAGAAGGTGTGGGCATTGGGGGGAAAGGCAGCAGCAGGAAAGTGTTTCGTATCTCTGAAGGAAATCCCACAGCTTGCAAGCAAATCAAGTAGATTGAATGTATCACTCACTTTTATCACAATAGATCTTGATGCAGCAGGGAAATCACACGCAACTTGGAAAAAGAGAGTCCACGGTTTCCTAGGAAATGGGTTTGTGCCAACGTCTGAGTAATAAATACATGATTTGGATGGAGCAGTATTTATTTATTCAATCCGTGCATTTGTGGACCTAAATGGTCTTTTCCAAGGGAGAAAACAGTCAACGCTTTTCTGAAGCATTTGTATTTATTCAACATGAAATCCCATCTTTTAAAACCTGATCTTTGATTGAGGAACCAAAGTTTCCAACAACTAAAGGAACCTATTTGGCAAATGATGAGTTACTCTCGAGATTACATTCATTTCTAATAATATTTGCTAAGAGTTATCGGCCCTTCATTTCCAGGGTGTGATGGATCATACATGATCTCTCACGTTACAAATGACCTGTGCTGGGATGGTCAAATCAACACGACTGGACTGGAGTCTTTTCAGAGAGGGAATTCTTCAATCACGTTAGGATAAAGACCAAACTGCTTGTGCATTCTCCAAATACATGGAGCAAATCATCGGCATGATGGTTATAAAAATTTTTTTGTGCTTTGGAGATATGCCTAGGATAGTACCCTGACAATTTTAAACAGAAAAACATAAATTTCTACAAGTAGAGAAAATGGCAACTGTAAAGGTTTTAAACTATAAAGGTTTTAAAGGTTATACAATCATTGATGGAAAAAATGAACCAGAAGGAAAAGAGATGCAGAGCTGTAACTCTTTCTGTGGTGCTTTCTTGTCTAGGCTTTTCTGGGAATGGCTGCCACAGTGACTCCTCAGTCTGCCTGAGTACTCCCCCCTCCCACCTGTCGGACACGCGGTAAGACTGCTCCTTCCCTGAGACTCAGAATATGATGTAAGAGAGGCCGGCAGAACACCTGCGCATGGGTAAGGCTTCGTTGCCCACCAGCTGAGATTTTAAGGAGGGCACCCTCAAACTCAAGTGAGAGCTCCAGAAACTCCTCTCGCCGATCTGTCACTTCTGCCTCAACACTGCATGCAAAGGGCCCATAGCAGTCAAAGTTGGGAAACCAAACAAATACAAAATATGAAACCTTCATTTAAAAAGGTAGCCTCACAATAAGAAACTCCTACATACCTTTCATCCAAAGACCCTATTCAAGTCTGGACAGCCATCCCAAGAAGACCTTTTAAAGCAAAAGAATCTAGCTCCAATTCAGGATCATGCATTGCACTTAGTTACCGTCTCTCTTTATTTTTCTTTCATTTAGAACGCTCCACAGTCCTCCTGGGACCTTCACGACCTTGACATTTTTGAAGAGTACAGACCAGTCATTCTGTAGAATATCTCTCAGTTTGGGTTTGCCTGATGTGTCCTCACGTTTAGACTCAGTTACTCCTTCCTAACAGTCAAACTTGAACGTGCATAGGAATCTCATAGGGATTTTGTTAAAATGTAGATTCTGTTAAGAGGACTACAATGAGATCATGGCTCTGCATTTCTAATAAGCCCCCAGGACATGGAAGGTCTGATCACACCTTGATTAGGAAGATCCCAGAAGACATCGAATCAAGAAAAGGATATATTAGTACCGTGTACCCACCTGCCCCTTCATCAGGATTTCCCCCATCCTTCATGCCTATTAAATGTAGTCATATGCAGAAGTCCAAACCTTCTGAAATTATTAATTTCCCCACTAGAAATCCAAACCTTCCAGAATTATTTTCTTCCATCCTTAAAGGAACCTACCAACCTTTCCTGACCATCATCTCAGTGTATGGTTCCAGGATCCAGCCAGTTCAAAATTCAAAACCTAGAAGTCATCCGTGATTCTTCTCTGTTGAGCAGCTCCCACAACCAGTCTAGCAGCATGATCCAATTCTAAACCATCCCAAATCTCTTCACTTTTATTTGTCTCTACTGCTCCCAGTGCATTGCCTATCATCATCACCTCTTGCTTGCAAATACGGAGACCAGTTATTTCCTAAATGGTCTCACTGTTTCCACTCTTGTTCCCCTACACACAGTCACCAGGGAGAGCTTTTCAAAATTACCTGAGTCAGGTTGCTCTGGTAAAAAATAAAATAAAATAAAATAAAATAAAATAAAATAAAATAAAATAAACACCTCTAACGATTATTTTCCACAGTTAGGAGGGAAAAATCCAAACTCCTTTCTTTGTTGGCAAGGATTTGTGTAGACTTCTCTCATCCCACGCTTGCTTGCACACTTATTTTTTTTCTCTGACCAACAAGAGTCATGCTCCTGGCTTGGATGTGCTTTCTCCAGAACTTTGAAGAGCTTGCTACTTTGTATCATTCAGACCTCTGCTCAAAACCCAGCCTTTCCAAGGACCTCCTGATTGCTTTCTCTGAAAAAGCCCTTTCTCCCGTTTCTGTACTTCTCTATTCCCTACCTTTATTTACTTTCATGATAAGTATCGTTCCTCTGTGAAACTATGTTATTTATTTGCTTACTTGCTTTGTGTTTCTTTTCCCTTCCAGATATAAATTCATCAGAGAAGGAACATTGTATTTCTTTTTCATTGTTGTATTTCAGTTCCAGTGTCAGCCATAACAGAAACAATCAATAAATGTTAACTAAATGAATGAATGAGTGTTACCTTAAATCACTTAAATCACTGCCTGTGAGGAATTGGCAAACCTACCGACTTCTCACTTGATTGCTCACTACCAATATATTCTTTGCAAATCTGCACATGCTCCGTCAACATAGACTGGAGAATGGAATGATACTGAGTCATATGCAGCCCTTGGACCATTCCTCTTGCCATGCCCAGGAGCTTTCTTCAAGTTTGCAGAATGACAGTAGTCCAAGGAGATATCTAATCCTCAGAGAAGGCATCCCAGTGTCCCCCATTCTACCCAGGGGATTTCTTCTGACTTCTTCTGGTTTCAAGATGGCAAATTGAACCTATCCATTCAAACTCCCTTTGCCCCATATTCCATTGAAAAAAAATAAAGAATTTAAAAATAATAAAATATCTGTAGCAGTTTAAGAAAATAGAAAAGGGTAAAATCACTCAGCAAGAAACTTGAAAAATGTCAGAAGGATATAGATTTGGCCTGAGAGAAAATCCTATCCATGCTGACCCGTCCACAGTTTCAGACAAGAAAAAAAAAAAAAAAAAAAAGGACCCACCTTGGACGTACATGTAGAGGTTTCCACAACAAGTCCTAGAAAAAAGGAGAATCTTGAATCACCACATACCAGATACAAAACAGGCACTGAGCCAGTGGGTGAAGGTGAAAAGAAAGACTAAGGGAACAACCACCGTGTCCCCAACACCAGCTAACTTTCAGATCAGAGTCTTTCAGATCAGAGAAACAACGGAAGAAGCTCAGCTCAGCCCAGGAGTAAAACCTCAGTGTGCTCCCTCTCTGGAAAATTCTTCCCTGTCTCCCACTAGCAGTTACTGCTGGAAGCGATACTGGTGGTACCAGTGATACTGGTAGAAGAAGCTGGAGAGAAGAAAAGCATCCTTTGAATTCTCCTAGGGCTGGGTTTCATCGTGCTTTCAATAACTCGGACTCCTGACTTTATCGTTGTGTTTATCCTGCTGACAGAAACAGGGGCTTTGCTGTTTAGAGAACCCCACAGCCAGTAACTTACACAATGGGAAAGGAGAGGGGCCAGGACACGTAATTGTTGATTACTCCTGGCCTATGTATTCTGAAGGAAAGTCCATGCACTGTTGCATTTCCTTATTCACAGGTCCCAAATGCAAAGCTCATTCTTAGTTCTCCGCAGCCCTCCTCCACACAAAAGAAAAAAAAAAAAAAAAAGGAGGGCTAGTTCCACAGGGGATAGTACAAAGTGACCTACACAATTGCTGACTGAGTTTTTATCTTTTTACAGTCTTGAACCGATTTACCGAAGAAGACTTCCTAAGGCGGTGGTTCTCACAGAGGGGCTATTACGATCCTCCCTTCCACCCCCAGGGTGATTTGGCAAGGGCTAGAGATATTTGTTAGTTGTCACAGCTGGGTGGTAGAGAGTGTACTACTGGCATTCGGGAATCATCACACAATTACTGGCCAGTCCTCCAACTCCCAACAAAGAATTATGTGGTTGCGAATGTCAACAGTTCTGAGGTTTAGAATCCTGCTCAAAGGTCAGTGGGCCCAGATGGACAATGGTAAATATGGAGCTGGCCATGAAACAATAGGACATCATGGGGACAGTGGTGAGCTGAGCTGTGATAACAGCAATATGGGCCCAGTGACGACAGATTTTCCAATTTTTGAAGAGAGGGGAGGAGTTTGGGTTTTTAATGGTGATTTATATTGTTGCAAACCAGTTTTATAATGGAGTTTATAAATGATGGAAATCAATTTTACAATGTTGAAAACCAATCCAAATTAAAATATAGAAACAAAACAAATAAAAAAATAAAACCACTCCATGAGCCAAAAAAAATATGTCAGTGGTCTGGATCTGGCCCATGGACTGCTGGTTTGCCGTTGCAGATTTCATTCTTTATTTATTATACATGAGCTGACTATAATAACACAATTAAGTCCTAGCACTTAGGACACACAACAGTTTAAAAGCAGGCATTAGTCTGAGCAATTACCAGAGAAAACGTCTACCCCTAAAAAACGTTAATATAAATAAGATCTAAATTTAAACAATATCATATATTTTATATGATGACGCTAAAAGGTAAGCAGCAGCCAAAGTCTGAATATCTGTAATATAACCTATTTCAAATAGATAATGCAAAGAATATACAGTAGAAGAGTAGACAAAATAAAAAGAAAAAACAAACAGGTAAATCTCAAAAGAAGAATTGCAAACAGTTGCAAAGATGCTCAGTTGCAATGATAACCAAATATATGCAAATTAAAATGAGATATTTTTCATCAATGAGATTAAAAAGGAAATAGTACCCAGTGTTGGCAAGCAAATGGGAGAGAGACAGAGGTACACTAATGCACTCTTGGCAAACATAAAGTTTCTTTGCAATCTACAATTTGTATCAAACTGAAAATGTACAGGTTCTTTCACGCACAAGTCCACATCTAGAAAATTATCTTAAGAAAACAATTAAATAGGTGGATACAGATATACATACAACTCTGTTCATTGTAACATAGTTTATAAGAGCAAATAATTGGAAATCACCCAAACATCCATTCATAAAGGTTTGGTTAAATAAATTATATTAACAACACACAATGGAGTGTAGTTCTACAGCAGCCAAAGAGAATGAGATATCCATATGTATGGAGAAAAGGCAGCTTATGGTCTTGTTTACATAAAAGAAAAACTCGAAACATTATAAATGCATAAAATAATGGGAGGGAATGAGAGAAAATACGTTGGAGAAGGCATTGATAGGAATGTTCTCAACAGTTAATATTGCTGTTGGTGGATGCTGTCACTGCTGGTTTCTGAGTGGTGAGATGCGATATTTATTCTGCTTTAAAAAAAATCAGTCTATATTTTCTGCTATTTTTCCTATATACAGAGGGTGCCAAAAAACGTATACACATTTTAAGAAAGGAAAAAAAACTATTAAAATGTAATACTCAATATATACCGATACCAAAAGGTGAATGAATACATGTCAGGTTTGATTTCTGCGATAAAGTGGTTACCATCAGCATCCAGAAACTTAATTTTTTTTAAAAAGATTTTATTGGGAAGGGGAACAGGACTTTATTGGGGAACAGTGTGTACTTCCAGGACTTTCTTTTTTTTCCAAGTCAAGTTGTTGTCCTTTCAATCTTAGTTGTGCAGGGTGCCATTCAGTTTCAAGTTGTTGTCCTTTCAGCCTTAGTTGTGGAGGGCGCAGCTCAGCTCCAGGTCCAGTGGGGGTTGCTAGTTGCAGGGGGCGCAGCCCACCATCCCTTGAGGGAGTCGAACCAGCAACCTTGTGGTTGAGAGGATGCCCTCCAACCAACTGAGCCATCTGGGAGCTCAGCGGCAGCTCAGCTCAAGGTGCCGTGTTCAATCTTAGTTGCAGGGGGCGCTGCCCACCCATCCCTTGTGGGACTCCAGGAATTGAACTGGCAACCTTGCCGTTGTGAGCCCACTAGCCCATGTGGGAATCAAACCAGCAGCCTTTGGAGTTAGGGACATAGAGCTCTAACCGCCTGAGCCACCGGGCCAGCCCCCAGACACTTCTGATTACTGAGAACTACTGCTTGAGCAACGGTGACCAAAGTGTCCATTTGTATACATCTTTTTGGCACCCCTGGTATACTGCAAGTAAATCTTGCTCTTGTAATAAGAAACAAAGGAATAAATGTTGTTATTAAAGCTAATATATTGTTAATTTCATACATAAATCAATCTGAAACACACACATACACAGTGTGTGTGTGTGTGTGTGTGTGTGTGTGTGTATGTATATATGTATATATAAGAATATATATTGTGGCAGACCAGCTGCCACAGATCGAACGGTACCTGGGAGGGGGAGTGGAAATGAAAGAAAGAGGCACACACAAATTATGATGCGGCAGGTCTCCAGGGATGCTGGAGCAAGCGGTTTAATTATCTTCACCAATATATACCCTATGGGTATGTGCAGTTTAACAATCACATGTGTGCATTACCTCACAGAAAGTAAATTTTCAACTTTTACAAAGAAACTACAAAATCAGTACAAAACTCCCCAAAGTAATTAACAAGACAAAGTCTACCAATCATCCTGATAGCCATCAGTTATCTGTATCCCGGAAAACCGGCCACTCCCACCTCATTCCTCAGCAGCTCGCAAGCCCCCTGGAGGGACAAGCAGAACAATGTCTTAGGACTTGAAACAAGTTAATCATGAACTAAGCCAGGCCGCAAGTTTCCAGAGAAACAAGAAATTATGGCTCCCCACAATATATATATTCTTAAAGGTAGAATATCCACATATTATACCCTAGGGGAAAACATACTGTAGTATTTCTGTATATAAAGTTCTATTTTATGATCTAAAAAACCATTATCACCAGACTTTACTTGGCCTATTAGGTATTAAGAAAATTTAGTTGATCTATTTGTGTCTCTATAAAACTGAGAAAGGGTAGTTAATTATCAAAAGTAAAAATGCCAGTAAGTTAGAAAAGGAGACATTTTTTCAGCCATTGATAGTAAATTAAGTGGTCCAAACAAAAAAAAGTAAAACTTGTAAACTTACATTTCCCCCCAAATTCCAGCATCATCAATTAATACCAATTTGGAAGTGAGTCACAATTTTAATTTTTAAAAAGTATTAGACTAATGTTATAGAAAGTTCAATTTTTATAACTAGTGCTGAACATAACATAAAATAAGAGCTTGCAGGTAGAAACCAACTGGCAATACCATTTTTGTTTTTAACTTTTAAGTGGAAACTGCCAGGGAAATTGAACAAATGATGTTTCCTTATGCAAGTAGTCCTAGAGTGATAAAATATAACTTTGAAAAAATGTATTTGATCTTTGCCTTTATCTCCACTTCATCTGATGATTTCAATGTTTTTGTAATCTCTTAAATGTCAACAATATACTTAAGAAATGGATACTTAAATTTTCTTTTGAAATTGATAAGACTGGGGGTATCCTACATTTATATCTAATACAGTAAGTAATACTTTGAAATGCTGCCACTACTGACAACATTTTCTAATTTTCTTTGGAGGCTTAATACATAAAGAAACTTCACAAGTGTAGGTTGACTTAGAGAGAATATGACTTTTCTTTGCTTTGACACTTATCTGAAGGAACTAATATTCTCACCTATAAAGGTGTGACATCAGGATGGAATTGAGACAGAGTAAGCCTGGGTGCTCTGCGATTTGGTTCTCATCTGGGCTCTGCCATCACTAGTTGTTCTTTGATCCTACATCTTTGTGCTTCTGTTTCATCATTTGCAAAGTGGAAGAGTTCTGCAACATGATAGCTAAAATCCCTTTAATCCCTAACCCTCTACGAATCTATGAGCAGATCCAGGAATATGAGTCTGTGCTTTAATCTTGGATCCCTTGGGTTCCTCTCTCTCAGCATCTCTCAGCCTTTGAGGAGGGTTGCCTGTATGTTCAGCTTGGTCTGAGGAGAATAGCTGTCTCCTGGGCTTCTGATATTTTCAGGAACAAGGAAATAAATACCTAAACAATAGGGAGGAGGGATGAGCTCGCAATATGAAACATTAATAGGAAAGAGAAGCAGAAGGACTAGAGAAATGGCAGGAGAGGTCAGTTGTCACATTACAGAATAGACTAGTGACTTTCACATTAGCGCCACCTAGGGAATTTTGAACAAAATTCCCAGCTTCATCCCAATCAATTACATCAGAATCTTTCTGGGTATGGCTCACACTGATATTTAAAAAGAAATAAAACTAATAAAGACTCCCAGGTACCTCTCTTGCACAGGCAGTATTAAGAATCACAAGACAAGATGAGGGTGAGAGTGTCATTTGAGAAAGAGAGGAAATAAATTAATTCAGAAATATTCTTATGCAAATGGAATTGTGTGGTTTTTTTTTTAATATCTACAAACCTAAAAACGTTAACCGTTCTGGATTTATAAAGACATCACAAATCACAGTCGATGGGGCAGCCAAGATTGAAAATCACTAGAGCATAAGCCACTGTGTAATATTTTAATATTTGATCCTTATTAAATTCCAAACTTAGGTCATTGAAAAATAGAGACAGATAGTTGTTTATTCAATCTGTCATCATCAACAAGAAAGGCTCTAATTTTTACTCAACTATTCTGAATAAAGAAAGAATGAATTAACATTTTGGCCTTTTTAAAAAGTTGTGGATCCCAATAAACAATGTGAAATTCTTAAAGGCCTCTACATACACGCTTCTACACTCAAATGCCTGCTTGCTTTCTGTGTATCTATAATAAAGGAAAGAACCACAGGCACATACATATTTGGGAGGGGGCAGGGAAACCATCCAGACACTGGATATAAGACAACAGGGAATGCTGGGGACTGGGACATTCTGGAGGCTCCCCCCCTCTGAAACAGGCCACCTCTGGTCAACTTAGCAGGTCATTACCATGGGACATACTGCCAGGTCTTCCCTTCTTTCAAAGGAAGTGGAAAATTAAAAATTTTATGTGAACTCTGATGTTTTGAAAAAAGTAAAAGTTACTTCAATAATATTTTCAACTTTGTATGGATCAAACATTTTTTGAGCAAGATACCTATATACAATTTATTAAAAATACATGAACGCATTCAAATCTCACTGTACGATCTAACCTTTAGCAACCTATACAAATACTGAGTGACGACCGTTCATGCTGAGGTAAGAAAATATATGTATACGCCTAAGTGTTCATAACTTGCACGATATCACTTTGTCACACTGATTCTTTAAAAACCAATTTAATTGGTCTAAAGTTCCAGTAAAAGCTCCATTCAAGCAGTACTGAACCAAAAATATCTGAATTTACATGGTGCCCAGTAGTCATCTAAAAGTGACTGTTCTGGGATTCACGAGGAGACCAACTTTTAGAGTGTTGCTAGCATAAGTTCTGCACATCTATATTTTCAGTGTATCTCTTCTTGGGTTCCTCCCATTTATACCTAAGCCATAGGTTAGCGATTATTTTCTGGAAGTGACCAAATTAGCATCCCATGGTAGACTCCTTATGGATCAATCTCTTGGTACGCTTCTTTCAGGGAACTGTCCCCGCTCCTTTCTTTCTCAGGTTTTCATTTGGGCAAACATCATTGGATAATGTGATCCTCCTGCCTTTTGTCACAACTGATTGCTTCAGGGCCAGGTATAAGACGCCAACTGATTCAATGGGCTGCTTCCCAGGGGTATTTGTAATTCCCAGAGTCTCAACAGAGTCTGGCTGTTCTCTTGATGAGTGGAAGTGTAAGCTTGGAATATATGATTGGCACCCATTTTCCACCATGGAGACTGAAGTGGAAGGATTTGGTTTTGAGAAAAAGGGAAGAATGAAGCCCATGTCAGGAAGCAAGGAGATGAGAGAGGGAGAGATCAGACACACTTGCTTCTAGGCCATTTCTGTGGTCCAGCTTCCTTGGTTTCCATTAGACACCCTTGTATCCCCACAATAAATGAACGTTCTTCTTCTTACTGTGAGTTAGAGTCATTACAATTATAAAAATCTTTACTATAAAAAAGTGATATAACAACTAGAGATCTAAAAATACAATAATCACACTATATAAACAGCACATACAGATACAAACTTATATGAAAATATATCTGTATACATAAATGTGTACAAAGGTATAGAAACGTACACACACACGTATATCTATCTCCACAGGCTCCATCATTAACATTTTAAAGCTGAAAGCCAAATATTTCTTAATTCAGCCACCACATTCAAAATACTTTTTAGAAATGGATATCAGAGTTGCAAAAATCACAGCAGGGGAGGTGATAAGACACATTCTTCAAACGCTGAAAGAATTATGAAAGTGATAAACATCTGCTTGGTGTGTTCCCCCAAACAGTTTAAAATGTTTTCCTAAGAATCTTGTCACTGTTATCCTAAGAAATCTGGAATGACCCTGGCACTGTGTCAGGGGCACATTTAGTTCTGGTTTTCATACAGGGTTCTGATACTTTATCTCATCAATGGAACCGAGCTAAGTGCTACATGATATATATTTCCAGTTTTAAAAAATATGCTGCCCTGGCCATTATTCACCAATTTGTTACTATGGTTTTCTGAAGTTGCACAAGAGTCAACATCACTCCTCTTCAGAAAAATAGACGTTTATGAACAGTCTGTGTTTTACAATCAAATTTAAAGAATCAGTTTAATTTTAATACCAATTTTGAAATTCACTGTAGAGGTTTTCTTGGAATTTATATGACAGTCAATGACAAAACTATATCAAAATAGCCATAAAGTTGTACCTTAATGCTGTTTTATACAAGAGAAATAGGAAGGGACAAGGCTAGGAAGAGAAGGTTCTCTTAGAGTGTTTAAATACGGTAAATTGTTTTTGCAAAAAGCATCTTCTTACACCTCTTAGTGAGGAGGAGGAAGAAAGGCTGTACAAAGCAGGAAGAGAACAAAGCACAAGGTGCATCTAGGGACCTCATTGGGAGAAGAACAGAGACGAGAGAAATAAGGGCATGAAGCTGTGTTAAACCAGAACGAGATAGCCTTGAAAATAAGATAACAATCATTTATGGCTCACAGCTTTTATTTATTAGGCATTTACTAAACGCTATACTATAAAGTCTTTCATCCCTAGAATCAAACACAGTACCTGGTACAAAGCAGGTGCTCAATAAAAATAAGTTCAGTGAAGGCATGTAGTCTTATGCTCCTTAATTGATTTATATCAGTGAGGTATACAGGTGTTTTTATCTCCTTTATAGGTTCACAGAGGTTAATTGACTTACCCAAGTATCACAGGCATATTTGAATTCAGAATTATGTAACTCGAAGACCAGTTGTTTTCACCTATGCACTCTGAGCTAAGGAGTTAATTTCTGATGCTACAGGAAATGGAGAAATGGTCGCAGATTTTGAGCAAATTGGAAGTCAAGCCAAGTAGCCATTTTTGAGAAATGATGGTGAATATGCCTCGTATGGCCAGTGACAGCAGGATTCCCAAATGCAAACTCTGGAAGCACCTTCGAGAACGGAATGGCAATTATGGCATTTGTGAGGTATTTAGAGAAAGAGCATACAACTTACTGGCCAGAGGAAAACAGCCAGGCCTTTCTACATTGGCTGAAGATTTCTGAGAGAAAACCTACAGTAGTTCTGAAAAAGTGTAAATTGTTACAGCGAATTGGCAGGGGAGGGACTTCTACACTTGCACATTGACTTCTGTAGTAAGTTGACTTTTTCAAAGTTTTTCTTGTCTGACACATTCTTGCTATTTTATATTTTTACCAGCATCAAGAATTGCAAGTGAGATGGAGACTGAGAACAAAGGAAAAGAAAGAGGAGAAGAAAGGAAGAGGAAGAGGGAGGGAGAGAGAACGGCCTCCATTATATCCAAAGAAGTACTTAAAAACCAAATAGGCAATTCTTAATTAAATTTGTGAGCAACCTTGGGTTTGATTATATCATGAAGGAAATAAGGAAATATAGTTCACAATTTAAATCTATCTTTAAGGAGGTAAAAGGGAAAATTAAGACAAATAGCAAACAATGTAGTCAGGCTAAAGAACTACAGCCAAGGACGCAAATAAGACATTTCTTGAGTACACAAACTGCAGCTGCATTTCTTTTTTATCTAACTACTGAAACCAAAGGTAAGTTATCTCCATGTTGCTCTCTAAATTTCCTCCAAATCCTTCCAGTTTTTATTTGAGGACTTTCCACTGAGTTTAAGTGCAGGTAGAATACAGACTGCAGGCGTGCTGGGCTGCAGAAACTCTGCCATCGTTTCTAACTGTACAAAAATCATTTTGCACGTCAGTGCATTTCTACTAACATTGTCTCATTCCCCACCTACCCTCAGCCCCACCCCCAGCTGACCTGTGACTACTGCAAGGTCTCTCTTCTCCTTTCTCACCATTGACCATGTATCATTCTTGACTCCTTTCCTTTATCAGGCCAAAGCGCCAATTCCTCAATCCTGTAACAATTATTTCACCTTATAAAAATTATTGTAAATTTAAGAATTTCTCTCACTTCTCCCAAAATGTACATGAATAAAGGGTGCTTCTAAGCACCCTACTTTTGTATATGATCTCTGTTATTGGGATCAGAGTCATTCGTTCACCAGCTCTTCCTTGTGTGACAGATTGTGAGCTGGAGTTGTCCTAGCACCGTGGACACAGAGAACAATAAGACTCCATCAGTTTTTACAGCTCAGGAAACAGGCACAGAAGCTGACAACTGCAGAACAATGGTGAAGGGGTCCACACAGAAATCTGCACGGGACATCATGGCAACACTCCTAGAATCTAGAGGTTCATTCAGCCACAGGGTTTCAAGAAACCAAGGGACAGAGACTAGCCACTTGAGGTTTACTGACCCCAGTTGCCTACAAAATACAGAGCCCAGCAATACTCACCTATAATTCAGGCTGCCTGAAATTAAAACCACTCTGCCTGAAAGTGGGGGGCTGATTTTATGAGTGATGGAGGCCTCAGAGCTGGATCAGCTCCCTTGGCTTTGGGGTGGCATACAAAGATGTGTAGGGAGTCGAGGGGAGGGGCTGCTCCTGCAGCCAGACCTTGCCTGAGCAGGAAACCATTCAGAGGAGGGGAAGTGCCCTAACCTCATTCTTTCCTCCTATCTGAGATTATGGGCAACTTTCTTTCCTCCTGGAAACTCTGAAGGGCCAGTTTCTCTGTTTTCTAGAAAAAAACCTACAGTCAAGCAAATTCAGTTTGCAAAGAAATCGGATTTATAGCCAAGGATTTGCAAATATTCCGTGTTCTGCTCTCTGTGTCACCTATGGCCTACTTTCTGAGTAAGCCGCACATCAATCTTAGAGTAACTTGCTTAAGAGCTATGATCACAGCCTATTAACTCCAGTGTCGTTTCCATAAGAAATCATCGGTGGAAACGCCAGAGGGTTTTTGCCTTTCCCTATGGTTACCTTATAGCACCACTGTGCTTGTCAGCGTCCGACCCACTGCAAGTCGCCTAGATGTTCAGCAGGCATATGATGATGAGTGACGGCACCGAGGCTGAGCATGAGCTCATATGGGTGGTGGGGGCATCAGGGAGGAGGTCGGAACAGAGGAGAAATTGGCTAGGTCACGAAGAAGAGGGGTGATGTGGGCATTCAGGAAGAAGCAACAGCATGAGCCAAAGCTGTGAGTGGAGGCAGCATGGCAGACATGGGGGACCTTACAAGTAGTCCTGTCAGGGAGGTGGTGGAAGACGAAGATGGAGAAATAGGCTAGACTTCAGAGTACACTGTATGTCAGGTTCAATTCACGGGCACAATTATTCTGGAGTCAGACTCCTTGTGGTCTTTATACACGAGTAGCATCCGGAAGGCCGGGACGCACAACCTGGCAGTTGAAAGACGGGAAGAGTTTCTGGATACTGAAAGGACCACATCCCTGCCTGGGCAGCGGGTGTTTGGAGACAAATCCCTAGACATTTTCTCCTGGGAAAAATGATGCCAAAAGGACAGAAATTAGACCAAGAAATTCAGCCTGTTCTCTGGAAGAGTAATGGATGGAATATTGTTAATTTGGCATCAATTCCAGACTCAAGGCAAAGGTCTAAAGTGCAGCTGCTCATTCCGTCATTTAGCTAATGGGAGCTTGAGGATTTGCCAGACACCCTTTCTGGGCTTGACATGATTTCAGACCTGCTTTATGTTGAAATTGTGATCACTGCCTTCTCCAGGCAGTGGCTGTGCAAAAGGAGATTGGCAGACACTCTCTCAAGGTGAGCCTGGGCGAGAAGCTGAACTGCCTGTTCCAAGGTCAGACCCTCGGAAGAAGCAGTGGAAAGGACTGAGGCCAAGTTCCTCCAGGATGTAAGAGCTGGGACTGACTGCCCAGTACAGCACATATGCCTCTTTGGTACGTGTTCATTCCACCACCGAGCAGATAGTTGTTATGTGCATAGTGTTTGCGGGGATGCAGCAGTGACCGAAACATAAGGAGCTCGGATGGAGTGAGGAGAGACTGACGATACACAAATGAATGTAAACTGTCAGATGGAGGTAAGTCTTGTGGGAGGGGCGGGGGAAGCAGGATAAGGGGATAAAGAATGACAGCAAAACGATGCTATCTTGGGGTCTTGAGCAATTACTGAACAGTGTTTCTTCCTTGCAAAATAGAAATAAAAATAGACGTGAATAGTCTCAACCTCTCCAGGTTGTAACAAGAATTAAACATAGCAAGTAAAGAGTAATCGGTAGCTTACGTGATTACTGAGCGTGAGACCAATATCGTACTGAAAATCTCTTAGAAGTCTGTCAAAGCAACCTTCAGGAAAATCTTGAAAATTAGCTTTCTAGAATGATAACTGTGTCTGAATAATAATACATGATTTTTATTTTCGTATACCTCCTCCTCTTTGGGAGGAGGAAAAGTAGAGTTCAGAATAAACTGGCAGAGACACCGCGTGTGTGTCTTACTTATTCATTCACATACAAATTCTTAAAGACATCTCTGGTGTCTATTTGAAGGCAACGATACGTTAGAAAACAAATGTCCTATTATTTAAAAATTAAATGAATGACATATTTTGGCCTTAGAGAGCTGTGTCTATCCTGGTTTCTGTGTCTGTATCCTCGGCTACAGTGTGCATTCCTATGTTAGGAAATCTTCCATGTATTTTCATTATGTATTGGCAACACATAAGATAGTGCCTGGAAGAGTTAAGTGCTGGGAGGATGAGGTTAAATTGACCCGAGGAGCCTGTCTATAAGTCACACATAAACAACAGCCACAGGGACAGAGCACAGGCTATCCTCCTAGGCTGTGCTTGCATGGCATGGAACTGGGACTCACAACCATGGAAATGGAAATACCCCTTTCCCTGTCCTCCGTAGATCCTCTGTGGGATGTTCCCCTTGGGGAGAATTAGGCCCAAGTCATCTCCGCCACTGGTTTAGTCACGTCCTCTGCTTCCTTAGCCTCTGCCCCAATGCCAGGGCATGCTGCTGAGCCTCCACTTAGAAGGTCCATCAGGGGCATTCTTACAGAAGCTGCTCGTACCCACACTGAATCAAGGCCTCAGGAACAGGAAAATATTGATCCCTCTAACTGTTGACATGACTCATAAAAACATTCATTTTCCTTTGTGTTTTAGAAAAAGAAATTTCAAAGCCAGTGTCGGCTCAAGTCAATTAAATTCAAAACAAAATGTAAGGTGATTTAGCCAAAAGATCCAAAAATGATTTGAGAAGGTGAAGAAGGAAAGACAGGCATAACAATTGGTCTACAGCTTTTTAAAATAAGTCTACAAATACACTGGATTTGATACTGCGTGTAAAAAAAAAGTAATCAAGTAAAAAATGCATGAAAGGAGCACACAATTAAATTATGAAGGAAACTCGTATTGTTCTTCCCAGACAGCAAAGAGAAAATCATATGAAGAAATGGGGAAACAAATGAAGGCACTGAGAAGCAAATGTAATACAGCATATGAGGTGGGACATGTAGCCTGGTGATGGCATATAGTATATGCTTAATAAAACCTTGTTAACTAAGTGAATAAATAAGAACCATGGCTTATGAAACTAAGTATGAAACAAACTGAGTATAAAATAGAATATCTTAAGTATTATTCAGCAATAATTAATAAAGGAGACTGGGTTTAGAGTAAGGAGTTTAACTGTCCCAATTCAGTGTCATTAGTTCAACGAACACATCTCTGATCCTCACACTGCATGTCTATTTGAAGTTTGGATGCATACACCTATTAATAGGAAAGTTCTCACATTTTGATTCAAATTGGTGCATGGAAATGTAGAAACAATCAATACAGATAAGCCCAGAGCCCGGTGCAGAATGAAGGATGAGCCACCAAAACATTCTCTCTTCTCTAGAGGAGAAAGGAGAGCTCTAATTCCCAGGCTTCATTTGCACATGCTGCTATTCACAGATGACTAAAATGTGCCACTTTGTTAGTCACCCCCTGGGTCCATAGCACATAAGCACAGAGAGGAAATGGTCCAAGAACCATTGGCATGCAACCCATGATACATTATGTTACTAAATATCTGGCATGGCAATTGGCTAAACCTCGTCAGCCAGTTGCCAAATGTCATTTAACAAAGCAGTCCCCATCCAGGACCTCTATGTGACTATACTGATAATATTATCACTGGAGGTGAAGAGACACATTCCCTAAAGAAGCTCATCATTAGAAATAAACATGGCAGCTCATCAAAAAGCAAAGGCAACAGGAAGAAATTGAGGAGGAGCTTTTCAATAAACCACAGTTTGTGTAGGTTTGCATGTGGTTTAGTGAGTGTATGCAAATACGAAAGTCTTTATTCTGTCAAGTAATATAGGTGATGTATTTTTTTTCTCTTAATTGCCTAAACTAGTGACTAGACTTCCCCAACACCATAAATAAAATAAACATTTATTCTCGCCAGCAGTCTTCAGATCACAGTGTCCAAGGCTGCTTGGGTTTTAGTTCTTCCTTTGAATTATTTTGGGAAAACTGAGCAATGATTCCTCCTCAACCTGGCTTCTTTACAAGTAGAAATATCCTTTGTCATTTTGCCAAGCATGAAGTCAAATGTGATGTTTGAAAGAGAGAGTGGAAGAGTTCCTTTAACGAACTTTTATCTTATTTTGCATGGTCTTTTGGGGCAATCTCACCCCCTACACACAACATGCAAGCGTGTGCGTTCTCTCTCTCTCTCTCTCTCTCTCTCTCTCTCTCTCTCTCTCTCTCTCTCTCTCTCTCTCTCTCTCTCTCTCTCTCTCCCCCCTCACAATCAGCTCCACCTCTATGATACTTCTAACCCAGATCTCTCACTGCAGCTCCAAATTCATATCTTATTAGGCATTTCAAAATGAAATGTGTCCAATATTGAGAACATCGCCTCTCTATCCTGGGAAACGTTTCCCTTACTCTGACTTCTTTTTATGAATGACGCACACATGAATCCAGTCGCAATCCAGCCAAGATCCTAAGTCATTAGATACTCCCATGTATCCATCCACTTCTCAGTTGGTTTCATTAAGAACTAACCTGGACTATACATCCAAAATAACCCTCTTTTCAGTCTCCTCTTCACCAATCTGATTGTCACTGCCTCAGCCTGCCTGGGCTCAGCATTTTCTGAATAGTGGTAATAACCACACCGTGGCGTTCCTTATCCAGTCTTATTGCAATCGAACTCATTCTTCTTCCCATTCTGACGCTGCCCTGAACCTTCAAAATATATATCTTAGCATGTCCAGCAACTGCTGAAAAAACCCTTCAATTTAACAAGAAAGGGACAGACCCTAAATGAGGAAAACTATAGTGACTTTGCTCTCAAAATTAATATATAAATCTAATGCAATTAGAATCCCAAGATTCTTTGAATTGGATCAAATGATCCAATTACCTTTATATGGACTAATAAGTGCTGGAGAAAATTTTGAAAAAGAGTGTTCAGGGATGAATAAGCCTTACCACATAGTAGAAAGCGCTATAAAGCTGCTATTACAACACATAGTATTGGTATAGGAATGGAGAATTAGCCCAATGAAACAGAATTGAGAATCCAGAAATAGATCCCAGAATGCAGAAGAACTTAATATGTGATAAAGGGGGTATTTCAATGCAGTGGGGAAAAGGTAGTTTATTTAATAAATAGTGTTGGCCCAATAGGTTATTTAACTAGAAGAAAATTAAATAGGACCCCTGATATACCTTATATACTAAAATAAATGCTGCATGTATTAGAGACTTCTTTGTAAGGTATACAAGCACAAGATCTTGAAAGAATATCTTAGTAAATACATATACAGTATAAGAGAAAGGAAGACCTTCTTAACCACAAACAGAATCCCCAATGCTATAAATGAAAAAATATCATGTAAAAGTTAAATTTTAATGTGGCATAATATAATATTAACAAAGTCATCAGAAAAACAATATTTTTTGCATAAATATTACCATTGCAGAAAATAGACAAAGAGCTCTCAAAAATTAACAAGGAAAAATAAAAACAACAAAATTGGGCAAAAAAAGAAAGGTTATTTCCAAAAGATCAAATCCAACTGGTGAAGGAATATAAGAAAAGATGCTTTAATGTAATAAGAGGTCATTTGACATACAATGGACTGTCCAAAAGAAAAAAGAACTATATCACCCAGTGTAGGAAAGTCTGTAGAATAAATAATACTTTCACATCCTGCTGGCAGAAAAGTATGTTTTTAATAGCCTTTTGGGAATGTAATCTAGCAATTTATTAAAATTAAGTCTTTAGAAATAGAAACGCCAATTGGTAAGAGTATGCATGTATACGTGTGTATATATAGACTGCACGCAAAGAAAAACTATATTAATAGATGAATAGGTAAATTACTAAATAAAATATGAAAAATATGGTACAGTCGCATGTCACAAAGACTTAAAAATATAAGTTGATTTGGAGGAATTTCAAAGAGTCATTAGTGAAAAAAGCAAGATGCAGAAAAGTATATATAATACAAACAAATTCTATAAAACAATAACAACCCCACCTACGTATGTCTGTGTGCTTTTACATAGTTGTATATGATTATATAAACCATGGTAAATACACGAAGGTTAGATTTGATTGTTAACATTGATGACCTGGAGTGGGTAATTTGGTGATGAGAATACAGAAGATAAGAGGCTCCCCTAACACAGACCTCCCTTGAAATGATTCTAGAGCAAAATGATTCTAGAGCACTTTTACAGCAAAATGATTCTAGAGCACTTTTACAGAGCAAAATGTTCCTTTATAATCTGATTACTTTATTAGAGATAAGGCTGAGCTCCTTGTGTGTCCACATAATGGGTAAAGCCATACAATAGCAGCAACATTCCATGTGCAGAGAATAGTACTTGTGGCTACCTGTGTGCTGCGGTGTCAATTGTGGGAAACAGGCAGAACAACCAAGCTCTGACTTCAGCTGGTTATGGACTAACCAGATGGAATAAAATGAGTGTATACGAGGTCTGCCAATTAAGTTTGTGAACTTGTTGCAATGATGTTGCTAACTTTTTTTGATATCAGAGGGATTATTTATTATGGAATTGTACCAACTGGACAAACAGTTAACCAAGTTTACTATTTGGAAGTGCTGAAAAGGCTGCATGAAAAAGTTAGACGACATGACCTTTTCGCCAACAATTCATGGTTCTTGCATCACGACAATGCACCAGCTCACACAGCACTGTCTGTGAGGGAGTTTTTAGCCAGTAAATAAATAATTGTATTGGAACACCCTCCCTACTCACCTGATCTGGCCCCCAATGACTTCTTTCTTTACCTGAAGATAAAGGAAATATTGAAAGGAAGACATTTTGATGACATTCAGGACATTAAGGGTAATGTGACAACAGCTCTGATGGCCATTCCAGAAAAAGAGTTCCAAAATTGCTTTAAAAGGCGGAGTAGGCACTGGCATCGGTGCATAACTTCCCAAGGGGTCTACCTCAAAGGTGACCATAGTGATATGCATCAATAAGGTATGCAGCACTTTTTCCAGGATGAGTTTGTAAACTTAATTGTCCTACCTTGTATTACATAAGATAAAAATGAAAGATAAACAACATTCATCGACTTCATAGTTTTGAGGGTCATTATCTAAAATACAAAAGTAAAGTGATTGACTCACTGTGTTTGGGAACACCTTGATACACACATAGTTCCTACCTGTGTTATTTTTACTTGTATCTTAGTAGAAGACCATTAACTGGTCACCATCTACTGGTGGTTCGCTCAAAAAATGCTAGCAGCTAAATAACTGTAGCAATTAAATGCCCTCACAATCATTATCTTACCAGAGAACTATACTATGACCTCTAACCACGTAGTAAGAACAGCTGGGCGACTCCTGAAAAATCAACACTGCCCACCACAAGTCAGGGTGAGCCACTCGGTAAACCTTGGATATATGTGGAGTTATTTGCCCTTCCAGGTGAGATGGAATAAAGTCGTGTGTTATTATACTTTATAGAGCCATTACAAATCTGGAACTGAACCAATTCCAGGAAGTCTAAAGTTCACTGAGGTCTGAAACTGGCAATTCTGGAGGTGTGATAGTTGAGCACTAATTCTAAAAATGTGCCACAACAAAAACATTCATGGTGTGTAGTTATATAGGTTTGGGAAGTTATATAGTTCCTGGTAGAACTCAATGCTTATTAGCATATTAAAGCATATTAAAGTATCTGAAAAGGCCTGCTGTAAATAAAGTGGTTTAACTTTATTTAATGTATTATTTCTCAAACATACTTGAATCGGAAAGCTCTTTTTTTGTGTGCGCCTAACACCAGTTTCTGACAGAACTAATCTTCCATGGAACAAGTATTAGGAGGTTGCCTTATTGAAGTCAGCAGTGAAGTGTGCTATGGCCCAACAGCTCCTCCTGCAGTACTTCATTTTATTCCAAATTATCTAAAAAAGGTTTCCTGCAGCAGCTCGTTGTAAGTTGGGGTGGAAATAGGGAGAGGAGAGGGAGAACGGGATATCTCAAGTTAACAATGACTCTCGACCTCCTGCGTTTATAATCTCATTGTGTATAGGAAGACACACACACAAGTAAATAAAGGCAGAAGACAGTAATTCAGCCTCCAGTATCTCCATTAGGTACAGATGAAGGCATTAGGATTTTAGACGTGCTCAACTGGGACAAAGGACGTTTTACATTAGACCTTGAAGGATATGTAGGAAGGATAGTGCCTGGCACAATAGCGATCGATACATGTTTGCTTAACAAACGAAGGACATTCTGGGCTGGGAGCAGCATGAGAAATATCTTGAAGTCAAATTGAAAGTAATGTGTTAGTCTTGGAGGAGGGAAGAAATCCAGGCTGCTTGGTGAGGGGTTAGGGCGAGCATTGTGCTGGAGGGGAATAGAAATTAAGATGAGAGGGACAGGATATATGCAGAATGTAAAACTATTCTGATGAGGATTCAAGAGTTTTCCTGAAGTTGTGGGTCTTTTCTTCTTCAATTTTAGTATCTTGCACACACCCGAACATGCAATAGGCATTGAAAGGATGTGAACTAAAAGAACAAATGAATGAGCATGAATAAAATAAGTACAATGGAGACCTGGAGGAATTTTGTTTGAAAAGTAAAAGGACACAAGCAGTATCTTTTGGAAAATAAATCTGGTTGATGATGTTTGGTGTTTTGAGACACCACAGACAATAGATATCAGTTAGAAGACAAAAGTAGGGGTTGAGGAAAAACTTCTAGCCTGGAGTGGATAAGTTTGAAATGCATTTTGAAGGAAGAATCAGTAAGCCTTAAGAGTAACTAAACAGAGAAAATAAAGAAAAGGGACACTAAAGAAATAGCAACCAACTTTAAGCCTAAGAGAATGGTAGTGCCATTAACAAAGGAAAATTCCAAAGAGGAATAGGATTTGTTAAAGGGATTGTGTTGAAGCATGATGGTAAATATTCAACGGGACATGTTCCATCTCCATAATGGTGACATAGGTGAGCAAAAATGCTCACAAATAACTCATCTTAGCTGATTTTTAAATCAGATATGGAATGATTATCACCCCCATTTCTCAGATGAGACAAGTAAGTAGCAGAAACACCAGGTTTTGCGCTAAATACATACACCCAGCAAGGAGCAGAGCCAGGACTTCAGTCCCCATTTATAGTCAATGTTCTTTTACATTTCAGGAGACACTGGATTGAAAATCAATGTCTGGACAGAGAGAGAGAGATTTGAAATTTACCTACATAGATATGAGAGTTGGAGAATAGTATTTATTCCATGAGAACTGAGTTCAGTTTGATGAGCTTAAATTGGGTGCCTAGTATGTGCTCAGCTCTGTGACACTGATGAGGGAATGGGAAGACGATAAACACAGGGTGAAGAACTGGCATCCAGAGAAAGCTAAGAAGGAAGACAGAAGAATCAGTACACAGGCCAAATTAAATAAAAACCTAGTTAACTACCATGTCATGAGTACCTACTGTGTGCAAGACAGGGCGTGGTTGACTGAAGAAGAATGTGCAGGTGAGAGAGTGCAATGTTTCTGACGTCAGGGCTGGCAAAGAGGGATGGCTTGATTAGGGGTGAGAAATGCCACAACCAGGAAAAAGAAAGAAAATTTTCTGTTCTCAATTCTTTTCCTCCTCTTCAGGCAAACCAAGAATGAAAAACAGGCTCCACGAATACCTCCCATTCCTCCAATTTGCCAATTTCTACTAGGACCAGACTCTTGCTGGAGTCCTGGATTGAGTATGGGGCTTTATTACTAAAATGGTTGGGGCCTTCTTACTAAAATGGTTGGGGCCAAGGGAGAAGAAACAAATAATGCCTAAGGATTTAAGGGAAAAAGCCTGAGTCACAAAGTTTTTCAAATATATTTGGGATGACAGAGACTCCTCCTACCCTGTTTCTCTCTCCCTCAAACAGAATTAGAAAACTCAAATGAAAACAATTACCATATGCAGGATATTTCAGTCTATCACCCAACTTTCTAGCTTCTCGCCCACTAAAACTGGACATGCTGCACATTTGGCAGATCACTAGTATTATTTGCTGTCCTTGGAGCACATTCTAATTATCTCCACCTACCAAAATCATGCATACCTTCATAGTTTTGCTCAAATACCACCTCCCCCAGGAAGCCTTCCCTGAATACCTTGGTCTGAAATGAACTCATTCTTCCTGAGCTCTATAGCACTTTATGTTTTGAAAGGAGCCTGTCACTCACTGGTCTGCACTGTGACTTTTCAAAAACCATCATCTGTAAAAATAAGAATTTATTAAAATATTTTAAACACCAAAAATAATGGCAGACACAGCATGTGAACCATGGTATTCTCAATTCAGAGCTTTTCCATTATCCTCACTTACTTTTTTTCTATATATTATTTACTCTTTAAAGTTTTAAGTTCCCTGATGGCAAGGCCCAAGTTTTATACATTATAAATATTCACCAAAGCATTGAGCTTAAAGGTGCAATGAATATTTGATGAATGGATGAATTAATCTGTTAGGAAAAAAGTGGGAAGTAAAATAACTTTTTTTACTTTAAACATTTACTCATATATGCCTGGGTATGTTATGACACACACTGTTACAGGTGCTGAGGATATGGATGGGTGTGAGCGAAACAGTAAACATCCCCTCTCAGCTCCCCCCAACACGCAGCCTACAGGCCAGAGGGAGGAGCCATACAATAAGCAAATAAAGGAGTAAAGCATTTGCTGAAGAGTGATAAGTCCTAGGAAGAATAATAAAGCAGGGAAGAGGATAAGAAGTGTCTAGGGGGGTGGGGAGGGACGTGCGATTTTAAATAGACGATCAGGGAATACCTCAAGGAGGAAGTAATCTCTGAGCAGAGCATTAAGGAGGTGCCTGGGTAAGCCACGCACATATCTGACCAAAGACTGCTCCTGAGAGGGAGTAGCAAGTGTAAAGGCCAAGACATAAGCCTGTCTTGGTTGTTTAAGGAATAGCAAAGAGGCCAACGTGGCTGAAGCAGAGAGAGCGCAAGGCAAGAGTAGAAGGAAGTGTGGCTGGACTGCAAGGGAGCATATTAGTTTCCTAGGGCAGCCATAACTATCACAAACTGGGTTGCTTAATATAGCAGAAATGTATTAGAAATCAAAAATCAAGGTGTTGGCAGAGTTGGTTCCTTCTGGAGACTCAGGGAGAATCCGTGCCACGCATTTCTGCCAGCTTCGCAATCCTACTGCTCTTAGGGCTGTAGATGCATTGCTCCAATATTTACCTCCATCTTCACATTTCCTTCTTCTCCACGTCTCTGTGTCTTCTCCTCTTCTGTCCCTTTTAAGGACACACTCATTGGATTTAGGACTCACCCTAATCCAGTAGGGTCACATCAAAATCCTTACCTTAATTCTATCTGCAAAGACCTTATTACCAATAAGGTCATATTCTGAGGTTGTGGATGATCATGAATTGAGGGGAGACTCTATTCAGCTCACTACAAGGAGCAAGGGTAAAGCACCAGGAGCAAAAGTTAGGAGGCCATTGACATGTCAATAATCCATCTGTGGAATCATGTGGTTTGAGCTGGTAACAGTGGAGGTGCTGAGAAGTGGTCCAATTAAATCTCTTTTTAAAATAGAGCCAATGGGATTTGTGGACACATAGAATTATTGACTTACTGGGTTTTTCTTTGCTGCTTTATAAATAAGAGAAACACTGGTGTTTGGAATAGAAGGGGTCAGTGGCAGCTCCATAGCTGTCATTGCTTGTTTGAGTCAGTCATGAATGTCCCAATAAAGGTTTACAAACATTTGTATGTAGGCAAGGGAAATAATAGCAGTTTTCCAGGTTTAACATTTAGTGTTTCTTATTAAGTATATCCATGACAATATATTTTGTTGCAATCCAAATAGAGCAAAATTTTAAAGATATGTAAGTTGTTCTGAGGAAAGAAAATGCATTCAGAAGACAGGGATGAATAAATGTATTGCATTTCTTATGCAAAGCCCAGAACCAAAACAACTCTGTATTCTGATTCACTGTATCTATTTGAATGGAAATATTTTACTTCAGGGAAGAAAACTGATCTCACCCTCTCTAAGAAGGAAGAAAAGACTTGCATCTTAAAGAGCCTTAGGAGTTGAGCTCAGTTAGAAAAATAATAATGAGAATCAATATGAACTTCTGAGTGTTTTGGTAATAGTTTCAGCTGAAATCTCGATTTACTTCCCAAGTTAGGACCTCAGGGAGACAAGACATACAGAGAGAGTGAAGGAAATGAGATACTATAAATTATCCTCATTTTGATGGCAGATCCTCAAGCAAATTTCTTGTTATTTAGTAAAAAACAGAGACCAAGAATGCCCCTCATTTAACAATTGCTTCTCCATGGACCTTTCCCATTGATTCAACAAAGGTCTCTTGCTATCTAAGGAATATTCTCTGATTTTCTAAGACAGGCATTCAAAGGCCTCTAATGTTACTCTCATGTTTTCTCCTTCTTCCAAAAGAAACTCAGCGCTCCAGGTAAAGCCACTCAATGTCCCCAAACATGCTGTTTGATTGCTCCAGGCTCTGCCTATCCTACCTGAAGAGGTCACCATCTCTCTCATTCAGAGTTCTGGTTTTCATGACTTGGTTCAGTCTCACTTTCTCTGTGATACTTTATCCTGTGCTATCAATTCACACAGCAAAAATTTCTCCTTTTATTAAAATATTCATAGGCCTGCCATGTCATCCTCTCTTGCCTGCACTTAAATACAATAGCCTTTTAACTGGCCTCCCTGCTTTTCCCCTGGACTCCTGTAGTCTATTCCAAAATGATATTTTCAAAACATAAGTTAACTTATGTTATTCCTTGCTCAAAATCCTTTGAGTGGCTTTCCATCTCACAGAGTAAAATGCCAAATTATCTCTCTACGATGAGGCCCATCTCCACCCGCAACACAAGCCATTCACTCCTGGTCGGGTTTTCTGTGCGTATGCTCCCACCTACCTCATCTGACCGGAAATAATAATTCTCCTTCCCACGTTCACTGTCTTCACCCTTCATATTTTAGCTCAATCATCACATTCTCAGAAATGCTTCTCCATTCCCTTAGATCAGGTACCCTGCTTTTTTGTGCTCAACACACCGTGTTCTATTTTTTCACAGCACTTATCACAGCCTGTAATATATGCTTGAATGATTAGGCAATTCAGTTCTATGCAGATAAGGGGTCATATCTGAGTTGTCAAGATTGTCTCCAATGCCTGGGAGGTCACCCTGCACAGAGAAGTGAGTAATTAAATCCTTGTTTAATTAATGAATAACATTATGTTCTCTACCACTAGGTTGATATGGATAATATTTTACCCAGCATTCTTAGTTATCTTTGTATTTACACCCCTCTAAATACATGATCTCTTGCAAAGTACTGTATTTCACCAGTTAGGGACTTGCCGTATTTCTTGATACTAGTGGTGATTAAACATTTGCCTGCTCACCAACTACTATGTGCAAAAATCAGTGCTGCTCACTGATAAAAAGTCAGTGCTGCTCACAGATTTAGAAACAATGAAAAGGAAACATTTGTTTACTTCTGGTAAGAATATGCTCATAGAAACTGGTGTGTGGTTTGTGTTTAATTATGCAATTCCAGAGCTCTAGAAGTACTGAAGTCTTCTGATCCCACAACCTCATTTTAAAATGAGGCATCACGGCCAAAGCAGGTTCAATGAGACAAAGTTAATTTAGTGACCACTCAGGGACAAGACACTCAATCTCCTGTCTGCTACTCTGATATTTGTTCCTACTTCAGCACACACAGAACACATTAGAGTCATCAGCCCAACATCTTCGTTTTAGGGAAAAAATAAGAAGAATTTGCTTGTCCAGAGTGACACAGTGAACTAATGGCAAAAATTAGTATTAGAATGCAGCAGGGGCTCTTGGATTCATTTTCATTCCTCTGTTTTACGTTTGTTTGTTCGTTTTTGGTCACCTCCAAGCTGGAGAGAGGCATCTCTGTCTACTGACCCTGTGACATTTGAGACCCATCTCAGTTGATGTTAACTCTTAATACTTTGTTTACAAGACATTTGGGGTATTTCTCTCATTGCACTTTGTACTATAGTCTGCCAGTGAAGCTCACAAACTTGTTGCAACCATGTTGCTAATGTTTTTTGATATCAGAGGGATTATTCATTATGAATTTGTACCAATGGGACAAACAGTTAACCAAGTTTACTATTTGCAAATGCTGAAAAGGCTGAGTGAAAAAGTGAGACGACCTGAACTTTTCACCAACAATTCATGGCTCTTGCATCACGACAATGCACCAGCTCACAGGGCAGTGTTTGTGAGGGAGTTTTTAGCCAGTAAACAAATAATTGTATCGGAACACCCTCCCTAGTCACCTGATCTGGCCCCCAATGACTTCTTTCTTTACCTGAAGATAAAGGAAATATTAAAAGGAAGACATTTTCATGACATTCAGGACATCAAGGGTCATATGATGACAGCTCTGATGGCCATTCCAGAAAAAGAGTTCCAAAATTGCTTTGAAGGGTGGACTGGGCACTAGCATCAGTGCATAGCTTCTCAAGGGGAGTACTTTGAAGGTGACGATAGTGATATTTAGCAATGAGGTATATAGCTCTTTTTCTAGGATAAGTTTGCAAACTTAATTGTCATACCTCTTTATTTGGATTCTTGTTTAGTTTCCTTCATTTAGTTGTCAGCTTCTTGAAGGTAAAACCTTTATCTAGTCTATTTTTACATAATCCATAGTTACTAACACAATGCCATACACATAATAGCTTTTATAAATATTTGGTAAATTGAATGGAGTTAATGAGAAATTACCACATATTATAGCTACTATGAAGGCCATTTCTGAATCAAATGACCAGGGAATTGACAACAATCTTAATTATTATGACTCCAATGAGAAATTGTTGTAAGAACACTTGGTTATTATCCAATAGAGGACAAAGAATTATCTGGAAACCACAGGAAGAAAACCTAGGTTACAAAACACAGCATTGATGTTACATCTAACATGCATCAGATTCTTTAAAAATAGTTCTTTTGTCCTAACCTCAAACCCTCTCGTCCCCCAGAGAAAGGAAAGATATTACACTCACTGAGTCACAACTGGTTTCACAAAAGGATTTCTCTTTGTTCCAAATGAATGACAAGAATGGTGACAGAAAAGTACAATTTTTTATTTGAATTGGGTTTCCTACAGCATGCTCTCATTTCTAAAGAAAATTGCATTATTTCTTTATGGTGGGGGTGTGCGGAAGGAATGGGAGAATCTGGAAAATACTACAAATGAACACTTTGAGGAGAGCATTCAGCAAAACCCACTTGAGGAGTTAGGGAAAGATACAAATCAAAAATATGAAGGAAATTCTTGAAGGCTCTACATTTACAACAAACTGAAATAGTAACTGAAGCTTTTAGAAATTAATTTTAGTTTGGATAAAATCATTCAAACAAGTGAGCTACATATAAAAATTCAGAATTTGAGTTAACACAAAATCTAGATTTTATAATGTCCCTTATATTTTTCAGTGTTTAGAAGAATTTGTCATTTCTTGTGATCATTTTGGTCATTTCAAACAATTGTTTACTTCCATACCAAATTTTATATTCATAATTAATTTACTTATAATCAAATCATAGAGGCTCCTCCAAATATTATTATTATAAGCTTCAGGCCCCACAAAATCTATTATTTCCTTTTTTTACTAGGATAATTTCCACAAGAAGTATCCAAATAAAAGTAAGTAAGGCTTTTCAGTCTCTATTCTGTCAAAACATTCTTCCTTAGAGATAAGTTACATTGTCATTGCTACAATTTATATGACTTGTCCATACTCAGTTTTAGTGGCCACATATAAGTATTCATTGCATACAGAACAAAAGATACTGTAAACGATAAAATCAGATAATCAACAGTTTTTTCAGGAAAGAATAGAGTGAATTTCATAGTATCTTTTTTATTACTATGCCATCCATCACTGTCACTCAAATTAAGATGAAAAGTTTATGGTCGAAAGGTAGAACTCACTGCAAATGTTATAAGGAAATAGTTTTTCAATTGATATCCAACAGATAAGCTGTAGTAATTAGAACCCACACAGATGTTGCTAGAGCAATAGCTCCTTTCCTGTCTCACCAAACGTTCTAACTTTATCTCCAAACTTGGGTTCTGACTTTCCCCAATATCGGCATGGATATCCAAGTGTTTCCAGCATCCCCTGTCCTGTTCTGACTCTGTCGTCCCTTTAATACTTGTGATCTGTCCGCATTCCTATTCTGTGCATGCTTTGTGTATTGATATTTATGTATGGCCCCTACTAGTTGAGATTTTGCCTATTCCTGGGCTGCAACCAAGACTGTTGGGCCCCATCTCCCCGAGACTTGCTGCTTTGAGCCTAATGGCCCTATGTCCATCTGGTTCTTGGCTCTATCCTGACCTCTAGCGATCACTGCGGGGACCACCCTATCTGAAGTCCTTATTTACTTGTGTGCTCTATGAGATGGATCTGGTTGAACAGTCTCAATGAGGATTACCCTAAAAATTGTCTACTTACATGGAGTATGCAGCTTTAGTTACCAATAAAGAAAGAACTGGCTGAAGATTAGGGTGATAGATACGGGAAATTTACCTTCTTTTAAGCAAAATGAAGTTTCTCAACTGACCGTAATAATTTATTCCTGTATCTGTCATCTTCAGTCTTCATCTCTTCATCCATCCATTTAACTTCGAGTGGCTGGCAAAGTGATAAGGCAAACTAGAAAATTTACATCACAGTTTGGCCTGGGGTTAGTCTTGTCCAGACTCGTAAATACAATCAGCCCAGAATGGAACAGAGTATGTTTCTGTTCAACAACACAAATTCTGGATTGAATAGTCATTCAGGGAATAGTCATTCCCTGATACATCATATTCAACAGGTAGTTCTAAATAAAAATGTGGTTTGTTCCCAGGAGCAGAAGGAGGAGTCTGGGAGAAAACATTGTGCTAGAAAAGCAGTATTTTGGGTGAGGGCAAATTGAACCAGCATTCAGGGTTCTGAATGAATATATCAATATAGAATCACTTAAAACAATCTGGGAGACTTAATAGGAAAGGCTTTAAGTTGAAAGAGAAGAATATTGTGGACTTCAAAGAAAGGCAGGAATGTTGGTAATCATTCCAAGAAAATGTAAGAGTGCTTTCATGTTGTGCTTCTGTGACTTAAGGAAAATATCTCTGGGAGAAAATAGGCAATCATTCCTATTGATTTTTTTATATGGAGGTCATATGTAATAGAATTACCTAGCTGACAGATCAATTATGATCTCATACTTTTTTCAATAGACTGATAGCACTACGCAGGTATCATTCTTTACTACCCAGTGACAGATGTTTTCACTTTTGTATAGAGACATAAATAAACTGCAGATAGATTGTACTACCCAGATCCTTCATGAAATGGCCTATCAAAACAGAGTCACTATTAATGACCAGAGGTCTCCATGGGTTAATTATTTTTGATTTCATGCAGGGCTTTGAGCCAAGAACAGATTGTGGCGACACTGTTATTTGCTTTCCTTGTTATATTCAGCATCCTTCCGCGAAATATTTTTGCATGATCATTGCCCACCAACATCAGATTACTACTTTCTTACAAGATTCATTTGGCTGATGGAATTCTAGTGGCTGTGCTAGAACAAGGGCATTTGCTATTGTCGACTTTTCCTCCCATGAATTCAATTGAATATTAATAAAGATGGGGATCTGAGGTCAGACTAGGCATTTGCACAATGAAACTACTGCTGAGTGATAATCACATCAGTCCATACAGCTGGCCTGTTTTATTTGGTGTCTCCTTAGCTCTAGAGAGCCAAAGTGCCTAGAAGAAGAAGCCCATTTGTCATTTAATGTGGTCTGCAGCTGTGGAGATTACATTGTCACATACAGAAAAATCCTAGAGTCCCTCATAAACAAACCAAAGCATGATGCCATAGAAAAATTATTTCTGGACCCCAAAACCCACCTTTAGGTGAAAGTTGGGGTTTTCTTGTGAGTTCAATTTATTGTCACAGGCAGTGAAAATATACGGATGACACTAGAATTTATACGTCTAGGATATTTTACTGAGATAATAATGCACAGGTATTTATTTAACTTGTCAATTTTTTTATATATTTGGATATATATTCTCTTTTAAATAAATTTTTATTTTTCAATTACAGTTGACATACAATATTATATTAGTTTCAGGTGTACAACATAGTGATTAGACATTTATATAACTTATAAAGTGATCACCCCAATAAATCTAGGACCCATCTGACAGCATACTTAGT
This sequence comes from Rhinolophus hipposideros, assembly GCF_964194185.1. NCBI lineage: Eukaryota > Metazoa > Chordata > Mammalia > Chiroptera > Rhinolophidae > Rhinolophus > Rhinolophus hipposideros. The sequence goes on from NC_138063.1 coordinate 16,110,936, forward strand.
AGTTATTACAATATTACTGACTATATTCCCTATGCTATACTTTACATCCTCATGACAATTTTGTAACTACTAATTTATACTTCTTAATCCTTTCCCCTTTTTCACCTATCCCCCCAACTCCCTCTTCATTCTGGCAAACATCAGTTTGTTCTCTGTATCTATGAGTTTGTTTCTGTGTTATTTGTTCATTTATTTTGTTTGTTAGATTCCACATATAAGTGAAATCATACGGTATTTGCTTTCTCTGTCTAACTTATTTCAGTTAGCATAATACCCTCTAGGTCCATCCATGTAGTTGCAGATGGCAAGATTTCATTCTTTTTTATGGCTGAATAATATTCCACTGTATATATGTATCTTTTCTTCTTTATCCATTTACCTACTGATGGACACTTAGATTGCTTAGATAAAAATCTATCAACAATTACTTTCAATGTAAATGGATAAAATGTTCCAGTCAAAAGACAGACTGGCTGAATGGATAAGAAAACAAGACCCTTACATATGCTGCCTATAAGAGACTCACTTCAGATCAAAAGACACACAGACTGAAAGTAAAGCGATGGAAAAAGTTATTTCATGGAAATGGAAACAAATATAAAAGCTGGGGTAGAAATACTTATACCAGACAAAATAAACTTTAAAACAAAGGCTGTAACAAGAGACAAAGAAGAACCCAGTAACTCTACTTGTGGGTTTTTATCTGAAGAAACCCAAAACACTAATTTGAAAAGACATGTGCATTTCTATGTTCACTGCAGCATTATTTACAGTAAGTGAAAGTTTTAAGTGATATTTTTAATACAAGCAAGCAAGCATTTCCAAAATGCAAAACAATATACCCTGTCCAGAAAACATCCCACTTCCAACATTTCTCTTTCACAGGAGAGTCAATACTTCATAATAACATATAGCAATAAGAATAACCTATATTCATTTAGCTAATGCAGTTTACAAAGCAGTTTTATAACAAGGATACATGTCCCAAGAGAACTGTCTCCTTCAACTATCACTGTGTGTAAGCAGGCACCCTTTTCTTCCTCAAACTTCTCTGAGCAGCAGTAGAGAATCAAAAAAAACAGGAAGTCATGCTGTTATAAATATTACTTCTAAACACCAAGTGTGAGAGTGTGTATGGGGTTGAGGATTTGGAAACTAATTTCTTTCTTTATAAAATAGCCAAACTTTTGGATATAAGTGAAATAAATTATTGAATAAAATAAATTGTATACAAATTCCCAAACAATTAATTTGCATTGTTATATTACCTTTCTTATACTTTTGTTGCTCTGTACATTAAATGTACCTGTGAAAGCCTATAAAAAAGTTTTGCTTTTGGGGAAAATTCAGGTGGAAGAAAAGATGAATAAGTAAACAACAAAATAAATTACCAATAATGTATAGAGCTGCAGTGCCATGTGGCTTACCCCTTTTTCTGGGATTTATAATCTGTCTAGCAACGTGCTAAATTCTTTAGAGGTATTCCCTGATTTAACTTTCACAATCAACTTGCGTACAGACAAAGAAATGGATGCCAGAGAAATTCAAATAACTTGCCGGAGGCCAAATAGTTATTAAGTAGCCAAGCCTACAAATTAGAATATAAGTGTTAAAATGTGCTGCCTGGAGCTAGATACAAAAAGTGGAGAGGCAAGTGGATAGCTTAGAAAACAGGAAAAGGGCATAGAAATCGCAAAGTAAGCAAACTACACATGTAAATATACTCGTAGAGCTGGCACAGCTATTCCATTAGAAGGGTGACAGGAAGGCTTTCATAAACCACTCAGCTGCTGAAAGGAGTATAGAAACTTCTACCCTGTTTCTCTGAAAATAAGACCTAGCCGGACAATCAGCTCTAATGCGTCTTTTGGAGCAAAAATTAATATAAAACCCAGTATTATATTATATTGCATTACATTATATTATATTAAAGTCTTGGTCCTATATTATATTAAAATAAGACCAGGTCTTATATTAATTTTTGCTCCAAAAGACGCATTAGAGCTGATTGTCTGGCTAGGTCTTATTTTCAGGGACACAGTAGGCTGCCTGCTACTGCCTGAGTCAATTGCCTTCCTTGTATAGGTACATTTAAATAGGTACATTTAAGGTTACAAACAACAAACAAATTAACCAGAAACCTTTCTTGTTGCTTTCTTAGGACTTTGCTATTTTGTTCCTCTCATATGATCCTCTTACAATGTGATTATACTTTCACACACATTATTGATTTTCTTATTTGATTACTTCCCTGCTACACTGAATTGGCAAAGAAGGGGTTTCCTTACTTAATAGCAGTGGTCTTCAATCTTTTTGTTTGTTTGTTCATTTTTGATGATGCTCTCATTTTTAGTTAAAATAACCACCTTTAATTAGACATTTCAATAATTGGTAGCATTTACAGTTCTTCCTAATAATCATCCCTTTTGCAAAATAATACATGACAACTACATGCTATTAAACGTTTTTCCAAATGACAACCTTCCTTAAAATGGACTCATAATCGCAAAACACAGGATTATCAATAAACGTAACCAGGGTTCACTTTAATCTTTCATTTATTGTTACTGTTATTATTCCTAATCAGAAATTGGGACAGGTTAAGTAAGAGGCATTAGTTATTTACACATCTTTTTCCTTACTTTGTTGATCTCTTCCACGGTAATTTTTAAAAAGAGGTAGCTCATGTTGAAAAGGAAAAGAGTGGATTGGACGCTAGGAGCCATGGTGTTTCTTCCTACTCTGTGACTTTTGACAAACTACTCAGCCTCTCTGAGTCTCAATTTTCTTGTCTATTAAGATGAAATGGGTATACTAGAGCATCCCTAAATTTACTGCCAGTGCTGAATTTCTCCCCATGATCTTCCAAACATAGGAAGTACAGGAAATTTGAGAATTCGTATCACTCAGTCATCTGGATTCAGAAAATAAACTCTTCTACTATGCTCCAATGGAGTGCTTGCTATGTACAATTCTCAACCTTGTCTGCCCACTAGAATCACCTGGGGGACTTTTAAAACATATTAATGCCTGAGCCCCACCCCACAGAAATTAAAGTCGTCATCTCTGGGGGAGCGGGTTAATGCTTCCTGCTTTGTAAAAGTTCCTCAGATGATTCCAGTGGGCAGCGAGGGCTGAGAGCTGCCATTAAGCATGAATGAAGGGAGGTTCATGGCTTAAGCTGACAGTATCAGAAGTGGGCCAACCACACACTGTGTTCCCGTGCCTCAATTACACGTGAATCAAGTGCAGAAATATATATGGTGGTGTAATAAAGTACTAAATTGAATAGTTGCAACAGTAATAAATCCTGTATCTAGAAAAACCATACCCTCTTCCAAACCTCACAGTTTGGATCCTAGAATGTTAGCTAGAATGGGGACACTGGGAACAAAGAACCCCCAACTAGTATGAACTGTTACCTTGCCACCCCAGGAAAGTGACAAAGATAAATTTTAATTTCAGGAACTATCTTCCCAGCTCAGCATTTTCTCTAATTATTGTGTCCCTTCTCCAATTGCTTTCTCACAATCTAATAAATATAATGCTCAATTTTTATGGATTCTTGTATTCCATGCTTTGTTAATTTCCCTTCATCTTTTACATTTTCCCTCCTGTACCTAGGTAGATTTAACCACCTCGTTAATCATATTTTATGTAATCTTGGAGAAATGCAATCCACACATGTACCTATGGTTTCAAAACACATATCTCACGCAACCTCACTTCTGAGTTTTTAGGCCACATTCCAGTGGACCCTTTCATTCACTGTGCCCAAAATTGAGCTCAGATATTTTCAACTATCCCCATAATCTTGTGAGCCCCAAATTCATATCCCCTGCCTCAATTCACTTTCACATTCAAATATCTAATTACTTGTGATGGCTCCCCCAGCAGTGACAAAAGCACCTCCAACTCAATGTTTCCAAAACCAAATTGATTACCTTCCTCTTCATGTCTATCCCCCCCCCAAACAGTCAATATTCTCAGTCAGTGGTATCACCATATATCTAGTCAGCCAAGCTAGAACCCAAGCTAGAACCCAGGGTGCCATTCTTGATTGTTCCCTTCAACATTCATTTCCACACCCATCAATCAGTAGGTGTTACTGATTTGACTTCCTCTATATTTCTCCTATCATGCTCGTCAACACTCCTGCCCTTGCCTCCTAGGTCTCTCATCTCTTGCAAGAACTACTACTTCAGCACCTCCGACTTCTAGTATTGTCTCTCAAACCCATCAGCTATGCAGCTGCCAGAGTGTAAATGTTAAGCCTGACTCACTTAACTTAATCATCGCTTACTTAACTTTTAGTGTCTCCCCAGGACAGGATAAAGTCCTGTCTCTTCAGTTGGCCACAGGCCCCTGTGGCCTGGCACCCATCTCCGTCTCCCCTCGCAACTCCTATCGGCCTCTGTCCGGGGCTCGATTCTCCAGAAATAATAAATTGTTTGCAGTCCTCCTCCAACTTGATTGGTAACCTGTGCCTTTGGTCCTTTGCCCTTTCTTTTGTTAACTCTTGTCCATCACCTAAGACTCATTTCTGTTCTATCCTCTTCCAGGAACTGTACCTTGCCTCATTGCCTACTAGGTTCCTCTTTGCCTTCATAATATTCTGTGCAATTCACTATCATTAAAATTAATCCTCCTCCTCCTCTTCCTCTACAATGTGAGTTTCTTGAATTTAATGACTATACTCTGTATCCTTAGCACCTGGACAGAGTCTGGCCCTCAACAAAACATTGTGAATTATGAGTATATCCATAGTACTCAGTATATACTTCTTCCACAGTACTTATTACCTTCTTTGGTATCTACTGCGTTTTTCTTCTCTCTTTTCAACTAGACTGTTAACTCCAGGAGAGCTGTCAAAGACTATGTTGTATTTATCTTTGTTTCTGCAGGGTTAATCATGTTGCCTGACCATAAATAGGTGCTCTATCAGTGACAACTAAGAGAAAGGAAGAAAGGAAGGTCCAATTTTCATATAAAGGTTCAGCATAATTTGAAAACTTTAAACATTCAAACTCAAGTAAAAGTATAATATCCTTCACTTCTCTAAACAAATGAAACAAAGATTTGTAGAACTTTAAGAGCTAGTTACTATCTTCACATATCTGACTGTAGAATATTTGTCTTATAACATTCCAGAGTTGAATCATCATAAGATTCTGAGAGAAATCATGAATTTCATTGATAGAAAATGGAAGGAAATGGTTCCCTTTACCTGTAAGAATGGACAGAGACATACTAGAAAGAATGGCTAGTGAGGAAAGATGGAACCTTCATTGTATATAAATGCAACATGAGTCATTTATCTTTTTAGCTTAGGCACAATGTTTTTGAAAGCATGACATTTATTGATGCAAAATCTCAGACATCAATGATGAGGGACTTAAGAACTTTTTTTAAAAGCTTGTCAGTAGGTGTTTTAAAACAGTAGATGTCTTTAAAAGCCAAAGCAAGGAGCATAATTAATAAAAAGTATTAATCGGTAGTAAAAATATAGCTAACATTGTTATAGCTTGCAGCAAGAAACTAAAACAAAAACAAAATCTCTAATATTATTTGTAGTATTGCTGGGGAACGCTATGAATATATAGAAAAAAAATTGTTCCTTTCTTCCTGCCTCTTCTTTTCCTATCATTTCTCTTCACATCCAAATAAGTCACTAATAATTTTAGCTTTTGTGGACTCTCTGTATCTCACCCATTTAGTAGCTTTTTTTAGTATAGTATGTTCTTTTTAGAAATAAAAAAAAATTTAAACCATTTTCATTGCTGCTTGTACGTGGAAGTGAAATATAATTTAGAGAAGCCTTCCACAATCTCTGTTAGTACAACTGAGGAGGTTGGGTGACTCATATTACAAAATAACAGCTGTCAGCCCGTCATAAGAAGTTAGGGTCTATGAGCTCAAACTCCTGTGACAGCGAACAAAGTCCAGCAAGTCTTAGCCTGAGAGTGAAGACAAGGCATTCAGGCTGGAAGGGAGTTGTGAGATCTGTTGGAGACCAGGTGTCTTGTGAAGTTGAGCCACTGTTTGTGAACCTCTTCACACTGTGTCAGAGCCATCTGGGTTGGTTTGCTTGCTACAGACACAGATATGTGTATCTCAACCCAGACCTAAATATCAGATTCCCTGGAAATAGAGTCCAAGAAGCTGCATTTTGCCAGTCTCCCCTAAGGAGGCAGAGGCATGTTAGAGTTTGGGGACATCTGTTTTAAGCCATATACAAAATGTCTGTAACTACTGCCTCTTTCCTTCCCATTCAAGAAAACCACATTATTTTAGGGAGAGCCTTCAATTCCACTTAAAAGTAGGCAATTCATTTGGAAACGTCTGTGTTTTGCTAACAAGGAATTACTAGTGACATATCGCACAATGAATCCCAAAGTGTATTAAGGCACAGAGGTGAGAACTCCTGAGAAGTTTGAGAGAATCCAGCTCATTGAATTTCCACAACTGTTGTGCTGACTTTTCTATAGAGCGCTCCAAAAGCTTACCTTTTAGAGCCATCCTCACAGGAAATATGTTCATCCTTATGAGAACTCAGATGATTTTGTGGACGTAATACTCTACAACTTCAAATGGGATAGGATCAAACACTGAGAAATTTTCTTATTTATTCTCTTAATAAAAATATTATAGAAATTTATTCTCTTAATAAAGAGAATATAAAATACTCCAGCTGGGAATTCTAATTTCACAAACGAATAACTACCATTGGCCCGGAAACGCATGCATATTTTGGAATGTCATAATTATTTGGTAGGCAAAGTGTGGGAAGCAAAAAGAAAATTTAATGAACTCAAACATGGGTGTGTGCACACACAGGCACGCACACACTGAAATGCCAAGAACTATCATTCAGATTTTGTTTAAAAATCCTCCCACATTCTTCAGAGTGAATCACCCACTGTGGTCATTTGCTAAACAGCACTACCTATCATTCTTAATTTGTAATTCACATCCATGACAAAAAGGCATTGATTAGTCTTACCCAGTTGTGTGTGTTTTTTTAAATCTACATTTAAGACTGAAAAACAATACTGATTTGAAAATCCTTTGTTAGTTTTAACCATATTACCTGGAAGGAGTAACCCATAGATATTAACAATCACTATTATATTAATTTGTATTTTTATAAGGTAATAAGAAGAAAGTTAAATGTTGGACTGGCACATTTTGATCATCATTAGAGGAGAGAAAAAATTCTATAGGATGGAGTCACTTTTTATAAGTAAAAATAGAGGAAACTCAGGAGTAGTTTGAGGCTATAGAGGATTTGAGATTGTGGGGAGTAGGGTGCTACTAAATGGTGACTAGGTCCGGCAGCACCAAAGTCAAATGTGAAAATCATCTCAGCTTGGCCTGATGGAACATTACAAGAGAATCTGAAGCAGACACACCTTTCTTTGCTACTTGGAAATCTGAGAAGCAGGCAGCTCAAGAAGAGACTGATTTTACTTTAATTATAGGTAAACACTAAATAGATTTCTGCACTGTTTCTCTTTGCTATTAGGAAGTTATTCTCCTCATGTCCTCTAAGCCAGGATTCTTAGATAAAGCTTGGTTTATGTTATAAAATTTAGAATAAGTTACTTGAAGCTAAACTATTATGCAAGTGTACAAAAAATGAACTGGGGATTTAGTATAATAGAAATCATTGTTATGCATTAAGCACTTAGAGTCAGACACAAAGTATTTTACATATATTAATTTCATTTTCACCTATGATGAAAGATACTATTATTCTCCCTGTTTTCAGATGACAAAACAAAGGCTAATCAAAGTAAACAGGGAGAGCAGGTAGGTGATAGAGACAAAGTTTACATTCAAGTCTGATTTATTCTAGTCACTTATGTCTTAATTCCCCCCTAAAGTAAGAGCATTAACTACAGAAAAAAACATTAAATGTAAGATTCCTTTACCTACATACTCTTCTGATCTATATAAAATAATGTCAAATTTATTTTAAACCTCCTCACAAAATTTCAGAAACATTTTTATAGGTTAAAGCATGACCCCTGTGGAAATACTACAAAAGATGTCTTTAAAAATTATTACATCATGGTGGCTTACATCTACCAGGGATCCTCCCAATAGCAGCTATATCTAATAATACTCTTGCCATCCAGAAACCAAAGTCAATCCCTGGTTTTTATCACATCCAATTGCCAATTAAGAGTCTTACCTCATACCTGAGACCTAAGCAAAGAATATTATTGCCATCTAATAACACTAGTATAATCTTTCCTCAAATTTTTCCCTAGTTGGGGACTATTTCTTTTCTTATGAGCACCTACTAATCTCACTCTTCTCAGACAAAGATAAAAACTAGTCAACGGACTTCCTTGTCCACTTAGCAATCTCCTTCTAGCTTCATCTCATTCATCAACAACTTCTGACACTCCTCTCCCACACACAGTGCGATACCTCCCTCTCTATACTCCCATAGCTTTCTGCACATATGTTTCCTGTGGCTTGTGAATCACGCCGCTATATGCTGTACACCCTGCACCATTTCACAACCAGACTGCAATATCCATCTTTGTGTCTATCTTGGCCAGCATGGTGGCCAACTCATGGCCATGTCTCAACAAATATTTGTAAATTGACTGACTGAATAAATACTTCCAATACTCCTTTTGAAGTATTCTTTTTTCTCAGGTGGCATTGGTTCTGACCTTCTTTATAGCCTCCTCTAAAATGAAACAAGCTAGGGGATGTATACCGTGGGTGGTGAGATACAGGGTCATCTATGATCTTGGCCTCAGAATTTTAGTATTATCAATGTAGTCCAAAATCTTAAAGGAAAAAAACAGTTTTTATCTTCTCTTAGAAGATGCTTTTATTAACGTAACATTCATTCACCATTTTAAGAGAGGCAGTACAATGGTTCATAGCACAGACTCAAGCACACTGCTTGGCACAGATTCCCTCAAGAGATGTTTCCCAGGTATCAATTTTGTCAGAAGTACTCCTCTAGCCATTGGCTTTAGCCACTATTTTCTCTTGCGGGGACTATCATAACAGCCTTGGAGCTGGTCTCCCTGCTGCTACCCTTGCTCCCTTTTTCTCCGAGTGAAATAGTAACACGTGACAACTCATGTCTCTCCTTGACTCCAGCTCTTCCTGCAGCTTCCCGTCTCACTCAGTACAAAAGCCACAGTTCAGTGAGATCATCACTCTGTCCGTTCTGGCTCTCTGTTGTGTATCTGATCTCATCTATTATTCTCCTCTGTCTCCTGTTTTTTGAACCATAATTACCTCCTTGCTCTTCCTCGAGCATGGCAAACACACTCTCATGCAAGGACCATTGCATTTACCACACACCACTCCCTCTGCATGAGGTGCTTTTTCCTGTGTTGGTTATCTGTTATCTCCTTCACTCACTGAGCTCAGGTCTCTGCCCAAGAACCACATGGTCAGAGTTTCCTTCCCTCCCTATTCAATCTAAATCATCCCCCACTCTCTGAGCCCTTGCTCTTCTTTAATTATCCCCATCTGTCATATTATAGATGCATTTATATATTTTGGTGTTCTATCCAGAACTCCAGGATAACAGGGATTTATTGCCTTCCCCTAGAAGAGCATCTGGTACACAACAGGCACTCAATAAATATTTATTGAATAAATAGAATACCTTCACTAATAAAGCTTATAATTATGTTAAGAGGACATAAAACATTGAAAACTACAGCATATAAAAAGCTAAACGGCACAATACTGGGATGATATGCCACATGGTAATACAGGATTAAGGGCCAGATGTGCCATCATTGACATACACAATAAATTTAATGTCCCTGCATGCTTGAGATTACGTTGTACGGGTTCAGGAAAGAAAATTATTCTTTCTGTTTCTACCTAGGCTACCGAAAATCCCATCTCAAATTGGAAGACACACTTTTGAGGATGGTCAGTTCTGGGAGGCTTCCAAAAGTAGTATGGGGTCTGACCATCCTGTCAAAAGTTGTCCCCACAGTATGAGTTGACAGGGATGCAAAATTTACAGGGTTGTCTTGCACCCTCTGGAGGAGATGAGACCTATCGACGATGGCCTGCAACATGGCCGCCATCTGCGGAGGAAACCAGAATGTTACACAGCCTCTGGTCCCAATTTCAGGTTGGCAGTCTCCTGCTTGTGGCTTGACTCCACGGATTGGCTGTGTTCTCTCTCAAAATCTAGGCACACAGAAAATGTGGAAGCCAGACTGGCTTACACCTACCACTCAGCTGTTTTCAGGGTACCTGCTCTTCGAATTACTTGCTTTGTACTCAGAAAAATGCAAATAAACTTGATTATTAGCAGAAGCTAAACACAGAAATGAAAGCAAATCTATGGCAGAAACAACAAATGAGCTCTTAGTAAATAAATTATGGATGATTTAAGTGACCTTGTGTTTTATAATATTTGTATATCTGACCCTAACTTCTTCCTGCCTTCCATTATTATAAATTCAGATAATTGTATACATGTTCTTTTAGGATTTCAAAAAAAAAGAAAAAAAAGCTGAGTTTTTAATAAACTCAGACAGATGAAACTGAATCCAGAAATGTTAGCTACACAATAATCTGCATTTATGACAGGAACTTCAACACTGTGCTCCACCCACCATTATGACTCAGAGAAAGGCCTCATGTATCGAGTATTCTTGGGAGATCATGTTCCCAGAGGCTTACAGCTGCCTCCAGGGTTACAATTAGGTCACCTTTACAAGCAATTGCCTTAGAAGATTTCCTCCCAGTCATTTGCCCTAAACAGAAAATAAGACTGTTTTAAATTTCTTTGCCCTTTTAAGTTTATACATGAAAACATTCACTTTTCAGTGAAAAGCTGCATTAACTTTCATGCTGAAACATACCTTTATTTGTAGCACGAGGCTTCAGGCTAAAACCAACCCAAGACTGAAATTGCCAGAAGGAAGAATGTCAGAATGCTCAGCGCTTGTTTTCCTGAGTAGTTAAACTCTAAAACATGTTTTCAAAAATCACTGGGGCCTTGAGTTCTTACCTACTGCCACTTTCTGCCTGTAGGCAAGTGGAGAACCAAGCTGTCAAGACTGAGAGGTGGGTCACTCTTTATTTAGCAAAAGGACTTGCAGGGTTTCTGCTTCAGCAGCAAATTCAATAAGGTTTGACTGCTACATAGAAGCTTTAGCAGTCACTCTGTAGGGGTGATATGCTAATCCATAATGCTTTCCATACACCTACGTATATTTTTTACAAGCTAGATATACAACAGAGTATGTAGTATGCTAACTTTCCTGAAACAAAAAAGGGACAAAAGACTATATATTCATATTTGTCTGTATTAGCATAAAGGAACACTGAGTAGATTAAAAAATAATTAGTTTCAGAGAGCCGTGGTGTGGGGTACTTGATGGGTGGGTGGAGCAATGGAGGTAAATCTTGGTGTAGCCTTATTGTTTGAACTATGACCATTTATTACTTATCCAAAAATTTAAAAGGTCCCATAGGGAGATATACCCTCCTTTAATAATAACATTTAATTTTGCCTTCTCTTTGAAAATAATCGGGATACCACTTGGCTCTTTGATTTTGTATGCCAACGATATTATTCAATATTCGTCACTTCTGTGACACACTTCTTGTGAAGGGAGACCACACTTAGATTATTATCATGACCAAAACCTTAGGTACGGTTTATTGAAAATGAAGACCCAAGTTTTTAATCTTGTCATCTTTTTTTTCCTGAGGAGTTCCTCTGTTCTCTTTCTTTTATTAATAAAAATACCCCAGAAATAAAATTTCTCTCTCCCTCCATTTCATCATTGACATCACCACTCAATTTTAAAAATTACTGTTTAGTGAAAACAGTAGGTTCTGGTGTCAATATCCTAATATTTACATTATAAGGGGAAACTGTGGCTCAGGACAATTAAGTGACTGCTCATGCGGCTAACCCAGCATACACGCTTAACTCTGACTGATTAGAAAATTCTTACTCTGCCCAGGGGCATGATTCTACTGAAAGGAAATGATACATTGACTAGAGATGTTCCACATCTAAGCTGTGGAAATTCAGGCAAGCATCCTATACATGAAAAATTGGAGAGATGTTCCTTATTTCCTTTCCTGTTCTAACATCCAGATAAGTTATGCTATTAATATACATTGCTGTCTATAATGAAAATAAGTTCTGGAAATGTGCTTTAGAAAAACGATCTGACTGCTAAAATGTTTATCCAATGGATGGAAAAATTAATGTCTTATCATTTCCTTCTTAACCGTGAGGCCCTATAATTCTTTCTGTTTAGATATCAAAGGAATTAGGAGGACAATGTCTATGAATCATTTCATTACCCAGGGGACTAGTTAATAAAAAGTATAAGATAAAATCAGTCTTCTACAAAGATTCTCAATATTACTCCCTTACATGAAGTCAATCAAGTAATGGAACTATAATAATAACAGCCATGGGATGAATTCTTTCCTCTAGTCATGTGAACTTGTCACCAGGCCTTACACAAACCATTAAAAAAAAAAGGTAATTGAACTTTATCAAAATTAAAACTTATTGCTCTTAGCAAAGAAACTGCTAGGAAAGTGAAAAGGCTAACAAAACTAAACGTTCTAACCATATGATCCAGCTATCACTCTCCTTGGTTGTTACTCAAATGAATTGAAAACTTATATCCACACTAAAACCTACACATGAATGTTTATAACAGCTCTATGCATAATTGCCAAAACCTGGAAGCAACCAAGATATCCTATAGTGATGGATACATGCCATTATACATTTGCCCAAATCCATAGAAAATACAACACCAAGAGTGAACCCTAAAGTAAACTACAGACTGAGTGATTATGATGGGTCAGTGTAGGTTCATCAATCATAACAGATAGATTGCTTCGGTCAGAGATATGGTAGGTGATCAACAAATACTAATTTCATTCTTTTCTTTTCAGTTGTTCTTACATGGAAAATATAAGTAATGTCTTCAAAGGCAGTCAGCTATATAATACTGAGAAATAGACAAAAGGATGAGATTATGAATCAAGGTTAGTCATCTAAGAACAGTTAAAGGAGTCTGGTATCACATGACAGTTCTTCCCACTTTTGTGATTTATAATATCACCTGGGTTTTAGAATGCCCTTGCTGTTAACCTTCCTAACTGGTGTCTCTCACTTTTTACTGGATTCACATGTGTGCATTTAGCACACATTTCCTATTTAGTCACTACATTTTTAAGCACACATTCTTGTTTTTGAACTTTGTCATAAATTCCCAGAAGGGAAGATAATGTTTGATACATTTTTTTATGGCTGATTTGTACAGAGGAGACATTCAATAAAAGTTGAACATATTGCTGATACTGGTGATATTGATATTCTCATTTTTGAAAATCTCTCTTCTCATCAATATTATTTATTCAAATAACTTAGATATTACTAAGTTACTTTCATATAAAATGAAAAATTTTATTTAAGAGATTCAGCCAGGTAACAATATATTTTTTTAAATTTCCCTTAATATAGTCATAAATCTAGGATCCTGAATTTATTCATTTGTTCCATTTTTCAATAAACATGTATTGAACATTTTTTTCTTGCCAAGCATTATACTAAATGTTGGAAATACAGAGATTATTATGTGCTCACATTCTAGAGGGGATGTCAAATACAGCAACAAATTTATAATGGTGGGATAAATACATCATGAGAAGTGTGTGTGGAAAGGGAGAAAGAACACCAAGACAATATTCCAGATAAGGTTCAGAAATAAAATTTTGATCCATCTATTCATTAGCTAATCTAAAATTCTGCAATCAAATTTAATGTCCTTTAGATATCTGAATGTAGATTATCTATAATTGATACTATAAATAAAGGTTTAATTATTTGAGCATTAAAATTGTGGTGATTTTACCAGGCAAGGAGAGTAACCCTTTCTCTGATTACTTAGGCACCTGTAGCTACATATGCCTAAAGTCAATGAATCTATCCAAGGCTTGACTATTAATTACAAGAAAGAAACTTTGTTTGCATGAGACAATCCAGAGAGTCCACAGTGAACCAGTAAATTATGATAAGATTAGAAGCTGACCTCTTCCATTTTGGTCAAGATGACGACTACATGGGCAGCTTTCTTTCACAGAGGGAAACATTTTTGGCAATTTTGAATGAGAAATTAGTCACTAGGATATTGTGTACTTATACGTATGTTTCCTTGATGGCAATTTGATATAAGAAAGTAACCTGTACCTATATGCTCTTTCTCTTTTTGCCAAAAACAAAAAAGGAAATAATATTTAAAAGAGTTCTTTCAAGTCATTAAAGCTTCATCCAATAAAAAACTGAAATGCTCGTGCTACCTCCTAGGCCAAGGACCGTCTACATGTTTCCTTGATGAAATTTCCTACTCCACTCACTCCACAACTCTCCTTTACCTAGAAAATCCCTACTTATCCTCCAGATCCTAATTTAAATGTCATTTTTGTGGAGATGCCTTTCATGACAGCATCCTTCCAAATATACACCCAGCTCCTATCCCAGCAGACTAGGAAAGGGTTCTCTTCCTAGGCTGTCATAGTACTTCTTCATAAAACTTACAACATTGGTCATTAATGTTATTTGTTTATTTTCTGTCTGCATTACCAGTCTGCACCCTCCATATGGGTAGACACTGTTTCTATTTTGCTTGAATAACAGGCACCTAAGAACTATTTGTTTAATAAATGATAAAAATTAAACGAAATTCAGGGAAACAATGCTTTCATTTTGTTAACGAGAAATCCAAGGTAAAGTAGCTCTTTATTATAAAGGTAATCTTCACAATTTTTAAATAGCATTCTGTTAGATAATGTTCTATTTCCTTACTGCACTATGGAATGTTATTATAAAACCTAGGTTCTGTTTAACATACACGTTACTTTTGCGGCGATAAATGTAATTCCATTTTATCATAATTGAGCACAGAAAAATAAAATTCTATGTCAAGCAAACAGCTATACAAATTTCCTTAGATACTGCAGTTGCCCTGACTCACATAGTCTCTGTTTTGACTCACTCTGGTTTACCAGAATCATTCACCATATCCCAACTGCTGTGGTTTTGTTAGGATTGATTGAATCACCTTGAATAAACCAAATAATACATAATATACCCCAGCAGTTTTATATTTTTTAAAAAGTGTGCATTGCTCTAAAGTTTTTTTTTATACTACTACCAAAATACATCATGTATCATTTGGTTTACTTACACATAACTATCCTGTTTTGGCATAATCATGATACATATTAAATCTGTTCAGATAGGCATTTACTGTCTGATTGTACTTTCAGATGGTTATAAATTCTATCACAATTAAAAGTGTCAGAAAAGTTCTCTGAAACATGGAAATAAGGCAAAAATGTTGACAACATATCCTTTTAATATCATACAGGAGCCATGACCACCTGACGATTGTCTAGGTAGGAAAAGCACTGTCTCAAAGAACTTTCTGTGAAGACAAAACTACTGCCCAATATGTCAGCCTCTTGGCCAGGATGGCCCTGAGCACATGAAAAGTGGATAGTGCAACCGAGGGACTAAATGTTTTATTATATTTAATTTTAATTAATTTGAGTTTTAATGCTAATGGCCATATTTAAATAGTTAACACCTGCCTTATTGGATGACACTGGTCCAGAGGAACGTACTATTTAGTTTGTCTCATTTTTTGTTATTAAATTTCCCACACTTAATAAAATTACCTGTTAATTTGTAGAATTTTGTGCAGCAGATACACAAATAATTTTTCCTCAGTGAACAAGCAAATTCAAAAATTTATGGTCTGTTGGATACTAGCGAGTTTTAAAATTTGACTTAATAATTTTATTGTAACATGTCCTTGTTAAATTGCCTATATGTACGTAATTTCTCATATTTTCTCTGAAGCTATTAGAACATCTGGTTCCCTTATTAATTAAAAAGTTACATGAAATTGTTTACATGTGTTCATTTTATATTTGCCAGAGTCATGTCAGACTTAAACAGACTGCACCTGAGAAATCACAAAGATTTGTTATTTTTGTTTTTTAAAGTTAAAAACAAAGAAAATTCTAGAAATGATCAGGTTGGCTTGGCAGCTTCAAAATTACTAATTAGTCCAATATTATTGGAAGAGTTGCATGGAAAGAATTATAAAATTAAAAGAGAGGCTCCAACTTTCTTAGGCTAATTTGTATAAGCAAAACATAATTGATATAAATATTTCAGAAATTATTAATAGATGGTTTTTGGGGAAGACCCTGGAGATTCTTCAGTGTCTCCCATAACATGTTCTTACCCCGAGGGAAAACATTCGTCAAGCCATTATGAAAACCTATTTGAGAACTTTACTCTCCTCTATTCTGACACCATTCGTTATTGTTGTAAATTAACCACAGCCAATCAGTATCATCAAACAGCTGTTCCTAGATGCCTGCCTGAAGGCTCTGCTATAAATGATAGGTTAGAATTGGTGTCTTCAACATAGGACAATTCCAGAACCTCATAGAAAGCCTTCCTCAAAGAACAGATCTCTAAGGATGGCCTCCAAACCTACATAGCTTAGACAATTTTCAGGCTCTTGTGGAAAGAGTCAGGATTTCCTGAACTCCTTTAGTCCAGAACCAGACATATCACATGAAAGCAGACTCCTGGCCCCAGATCCATGACAACAAGGATTATTCACCAGGACTCAATGAGTTCATGAGGAATATTTAATTGTGGTTATTTATCTGAAATATGGTTGACATCATTTTAACTTTCTAACTTTAAAAAATATTTTTAAAAAAACCTTTCTCTTTTTTACTCTGTCTCTAATTCTAACCTTAGAAGATTATGTTTTTGTCATTTTCACTAGATACCTAGTTTTATTAATGCTTTTCACACTGGTCATTACATTGTACTGATATACATCATTAATTAATGAATTAAAGAAAATCTTTTATAACTGTCCATTTGATATTTTCCCGAGAGTTATGATTTTACATTTTGAAATTGTACTTTAACAAACTACATGTTGATACAATAAGGCCAGGTTGAAAATTATAAGACATGGCTTCTCCTTCCACATCTGGCAGGTAATGATTTGACCACTTGGAAGGATCTCCATCTCTGAACTGGGGGTGTTGGACCAAGATTTCAAAAGTTCCTTCCAAACTCACTTTAAGTATCCTAAGTCTGAAGTTTGAGCAAATTAAATTTATTACTGAAATAGAATATTACTAAACAAAAGAAACTTGAAGATTCAGAAAAGAACTCGCGCAGACTTGGAATATACTAAGTCTTTCATTGCAGTAACAACTAAAGGGGTCCATTCAAAATGAAAAAGCATCATTTAAATGAAATGATCATGTTGCCAAGAGCAATTGGTCTTTAATTGAGCCATCTGTTCTACAGATAGATAACTTTTGACACACACAGAGAATGATACAAAATTTATATCTTTCCTAGAGTTGTTTTGTTTGTTTTTTGTCAATGCATAAAAATAAGGTCATTCTTTATCAGAGAGCATATACAAAGCTCAGATATCAAATCTCCTCAACCTTTTCAGAGAGCAAAGTTACTATAGATTTGAAATGGAATTTGATCTAGTTTGAATTTAGACAAATGGAAAATTGTAAATAACTAAAATGTTATAAAGAAGGGCAGTGGAATAGTGTGTTAAGGATCATAAAGAGTTCTTTATTCTAAGGTTTTTAAAAAATAGTTTATTAAAAAGAAAGGCAAGATAATAATTAAAACAGTTTAGATAAAAATATAACGCCTACAATATTCATAATGCAGATAAACCATTTTGGTATTCCATCAATAATGAATTCTTTTCGTACTTATTTTATGCAGTGATTAAAATATTTTCTGTACTAAGAAAATAAAGGATATTGCAATTATAGACCATCTTAAATCCAGTTATGAGTTAATTCTAACCTGGAAAATGAGATTTATCCACAGGGCATAATAGTTATGAGAGTAGGCTCAGCAGAAATTTGACTTCGGAATCAGAATCACTGATTTACTAAAAAACAATTATTTACTTGGTTATCATGAAGATGTGATTGAATGGGAAAATTTCAAGGGTGCTCAGTTCAGAAATCGGGTTGTTTTATCTAAACCCTTACACAGTATCCTTGGGTAGAAGGTAAAAAATATACCTTGTCAGAAATAATCCCATGAGATGCATGAATAAAAGTGAAGTTTTTAATGGGATCAAACGAGATTTAATAACTATTTTTTTATTAATAACTATTTTAAGATTAGACACTGTTTTAAATATTTTCAAGTCTGGATTATATTGTCTTTTGTTTTATAGATGGCTAATTTGAACTGCATACATTTCTGATTAAGTAACATTAACTGTGTGGTATTGATCTGTCATTTGTTGAGATGTGCTTTGTATTGTTAGTAAATTTTTATGCATAAAAAGAATGTTTACATAGATTTAAAAAGAATAATTTTATTGGTAGCAGGTTTCATACGAAACCATTAGATTGGGATTATAAATTGCATTGTTCAAAATCTCTATCCTAATTTTCTGAAAGAATTTTGGTAAAGATTGTGGATTTGTCAATTTCTCTGCTTTATATGTGTTTATACTATTTTAGGTTATGTTATTAGGTACTTACAGGTTCGGGATAGATATTTTTCTTGTGAATTGTATGCTTCATCATTATTTAACAACCTGTTTAAATCCTAATTCTGCTTTAAAATCTATTTGCCTACTATGATTATTGCTACTCGAACTTTAATTTAGTAATTATCTACCTGTTATTCATGTATTGTATTTATTCCTCATTTAATGATATTAATTTATTACTAAAGTTCAATACATTGCAATAAACAAACTGAGACCTAAATAGATCAAGTTACATTTCCGAGGTCACATGCAGCATGACAGATCTGTAGATATATTTAAATACTAGCAGCACTAAATCTCATGAACTTAAATTTTACTTCCTTACCTGACCCTCTCCACCACTTTTGTCACCTCGTCAAAGGCCTTTGCTCTTTCCTGGTCTTGCACAAGGAGAGATTTTAGTCTGAGTTTGACAGTTTGTCTGTGGCTGCCTCTCTGGAAGATTCCTTTTTCTCCTACAAGGTCAGAAACTAGGCCAAATCAAATCTAGACCTACCAGGGCCTTGCCTTCATCACCACCACCACCAACCAGGCCTCTTTTCAATGCCAGTGTCTTTCATGCTTTTGTTTTAGGTTTCTATTTTGGATTCTGTCTGATAAAGTAACTTCAAGAACATTTAGCTGATGATCCTGGATTAATATTTTCCTTTGAAGTAACTGGGGAAAACACTGTTGAATCATTTTGTCCCTCTGATACTGCATTGTGAAGATCAATAGGGGGCAAATATTTATAAGGCAACCCATAGCAAATTTTCCACTTACTTTTTGTTTTTTTAATATCCTCGTATGGAATACACATGGTTGTTTGTGGGCAGGCATGTATTTTATGGCTGCACACTGATGAGATGACAAAATTCCAAAAGTGTTTAAATGTGAATCACTATAAATATCAATGAACTACCTTCTTCATCAATGAACTTGCTTCTTGAATTTGAGCCTGAACCCTGTGCTGTGCACTAGGAAGTGCCATGTTCATCTCACTGAACATTTCAAGAAGTTGTTTGACAGACCAAGTTGTTTGACAGACCAAGTTTAGTAAGTGGTCCTGCCAGGGGACATGTGTCTAACCTCCTTGGAGGTGGTCATCTCAGTCCAGCATTTCCTGGAAGGAACACCGTAATTAATCTCTATCTACCATCATGTCGGTACGTTCTGAGGAGACAATCAAAAATCTACCATGACTGCATCTAACACAGCTCCTAATTGAGACTTGGCCTTTAAAAGATTCAGGAAAAATGCTCTCTCTTTCTGCTGTCTGTGGGAGTGGCTGCCTTTTCTCCCTCAACATGTGTGATATAGAATCACCAAAAGAATTTAACAAAAGGGGCACAGGAGTGACAAAATAGGTCAATAGTTGTTTATTTGACTACTAGTCAAAGGAGTAAATTCATAAAGTTAAGGCAATATTCTATAAGTCATTATAGCCATGGACACTTGAATTATTGTCACGGACACTCCACATTTTATCTTATAGAAAAGCTCATTATTCTCAAAACTCTATAAAGTTTTATCAAGGGAATAAAATGCTCAAGATTTCAAGGTTTAGGAATGACACAGGATGGATTTAAATTGCAGCACATTAGCACAAAGTCTGCCCTCTTTCTGTCATTGCACACTGCCACTCACTACTTAGCTGCCTCTTGTAGTCAGATTCCTGATGATATGTCACTTTTTCACACACATAAACACACACACACACATACACACACACACACACAATCACAAAAAAGCCACCAAATCATTCTTTATCATAGCACTCCCCTCTAATTTTTAGTACCTATCAGATATATTCTGGTTCATTTAATTTGTAATAAGTTAAATAATAATTTTAAAAGAATTTTACACTGATTCCAAAGGGCAGACTATAATTATTACACTATATTTTTGGGAATAGCAAAGCTTATTTGCAACTTAAATATCTATGGAGTCATGATTAATATTTATCAAGTTTCCTTAGAGGTTTTAACTTCTTCCCTCTTCAATAAAAGACATAAGTGGAAGGAAATAAGAGTATATAGTGGTGTCTCTTGTTCACATCAGTTATAGTTATATGAACCAGGAAGGACAATTAAAACAATGTTTTGGATACATTTGCTTATCAATAATGCATGGCACACATTTCATATTGTTAATTGGCCTTTTATACTCAAAGTCTGAATCTCATATATTTAAAAGCTTTCTGCTTTACCTACAAACTTATTTTTTTTTAAGATTTTATTGGGGAAGGGGAACAGGACTTTGTTGGGGAACTGTGTGTACTTTCAGGACTTTTTTTCAAGTCAAGTT
Organism: Rhinolophus hipposideros; assembly: GCF_964194185.1. Taxonomy (NCBI): domain Eukaryota; kingdom Metazoa; phylum Chordata; class Mammalia; order Chiroptera; family Rhinolophidae; genus Rhinolophus; species Rhinolophus hipposideros. Next base: position 16,131,857 of record NC_138063.1, read on the forward strand.
GTTGTCCTTTCAATCTTAGTTGTGGAGGGTGCCGTTCAGCTTCAAGTTGATGTCCTTTCAGTCTTAGTTGTGGAGGGCGCAGCTCAGCTCCAGGTCCAGTTGCAGTTGCTGGTTGCAGGGGTCGCAGCCCACCATCTCTTGCGGGAGTTGAGGAATTGAACTGGCAACCTTGTGGTTGAGAGGACACGCTCCAATCAACTGAGGCATCTGGGAGCTCAGTGGCAGCTCAGCTCAAGGTGCCGTGTTCAATCTTAGTTGCAGGGGGCACTGCCCACCATCCCTTGCGGGACTCAAGGAATTGAACCAGCAACCTTGTGGTTGAGAGCCCACTGGCCCATGTGGGAATGGAACCGGCAGCCTTCGGAGTTAGGAGCATGGAGCTCCAACTGCCTGAGCCACCGGACCGGCCTACAAACTTATTTCTTAGTAAGTGAAATCAGTTTCAAGAGACAAGATTATTGCTTTCGAGAAAACTTTCTTCCCAAAATGATATGAATAATAGTTTACCCCTATTGCTACTTCAAAAAAATAAAATACATAACTTATCCCTTCTGGTTTACACAACTATAATTGATGTGGACATGGCATACCCCTATTATGCTCCCTTTCCTTTCCCTTTAAGTCTTTTATTTAACAAGAGAAAATCATAATTAGATTTCAAAGAAATTCTCCTTAGATATAACTCCTATTTATTGTGGAGTCATGCTTGTATATGCGACCAACAGATTTTTTAAAACTCATGTTAGCATTGATTCAGGACAAATCAATGATTGTCATTTCTTTACATTTGTTTCTTTACCCCTCAACAAACACTAAAGGCTTCCCACAGGCTTACCATGAAAATGCAGCTGCCTTATTGCATTTTCTGGGACTTCTACTAGGAGACATCTTTTTTTACTGAAAGCAGAGGTGCTCAGAAAACAAAAATAAAAGTAAACTGAAGTGCTAGCACAAGTTTTGCCGATGTTCCTTTTCTCCCTTCACATTAGCTCCTTCCACATGATTTAAGAATGTAAAAGCTGATTTGCATAGTGGCTGCACCAGTCTGCAATTCCACCAACAGTGCACGAGGGTTCCCTTTTCTCCACATGGTTAATTTGAAAACATTTATGTACCCTTATGTTTATTGCAGCGCTATTCACAACAGCCAAGACGTGGGAACAACCGAAATGCCCATCGGTAGATGACTGGATTAAGAAATTGTGGTACATTTATACAATGGAGTATTACTCAGCCATAAAGAAGAATAAAATCTTACCATTTGGAATGATATGGATGGACCTAGAAAACATTATGCTAAGTGAAGTAAGTCAGACGGAGAAAGACAAATACCATATGATCTCACTTATATGTGGAATCTAAAGAATAGAATAAATGAAAAAACTAATCAGAAACATAGGGGAAAACTGAGGGTTGCTAGATGGGAGGGGGTGAGGATGAGGGAGAAGGTGAGAGGATTAGAAAGCACAAATTGGTAACCACAAGACTGCCATGGGGATATAAAAGACATTTTGGGGAACAAATTGATAATGTTGTAAAGATTTTGTAGAGTATCCGATGGACACTTGTCTTATTAGGGAGACCACCTCAGAGAAGATGTAGATGCCCGATCACTGCACTGTACACCTGAAGCTGAAGCTGAATAGCAGTGAATGTCAACTACAATTTAATATATAGAGAGTCACAGGATGTGGAGTACAGCGTAGGGAACAGAATCAGTGAAATTATAACAGCTATATATGATGCCAGAGGGGTAGCAGATTGGGGTGGTGGGGTTATCACTTTTTGAGGGGTGTAAATGTCTAACTATTACATTGTTTTATACACCTGAAACTAATAAAAAAAATGTAAAAGCTGTCTTTTCCCACCTCCTTCTTAAATGTTTTACTAAGCACCTTATTCATGTGAAATATATTGTTCTTTCGGGAAAAAGAAAAAACAAAACTGCTGAGGGGGAAACCCATGTGACCAGACTGGCTATTTGCTGAATCTCTTTTTAAATAAAAATATGTATGTTAACATTAATTTTTTAGAGCTATCTACCTTACTATTATCTATTCAATCCAGATAATAATGATATTCGCCTGGATCTCCTGGGCAGCGAGACTTTTCAAGGTCTAAGGGATTATCCTCAGGGATTAAAATCACCAGATAATCACTACTTTCACACTTTAACAAATTAGTTTTACCTTTTGCATTTTCGCCTCAGTTTAAGCCCCACTTGTTTGCCAGCAACCCCGGGCTACTATTGTACATTCTTCCCACTGTCTTTGGTTAAGTAGTTCCAGTCAGTGGACTAATTTTAGGACTTAAATTCCAGAAGAAAGTTCATATTCTGGGAATATCGAATTCTGAATATGATCTACGTTTTTGGGATTTGTTCCCCACCCCCATCATTATCAAATTCAATGAATCTCTAGAATCAACATATAATGAAGTTATTTTAAAATTATTTATGATGAGACATGTATGATGAGTATGACATAAAACTGAAATCTAAAGCTGCAAATCATATGTTGGGCAAAAATTTTCAAAACTAAGTATTAATTTGAAGAATTGAGTCATCTTTCCAGACTTGGATTATAGAAACATTTTTTTAAAAGAAGAGAAAGGGAGAAACTTTGTTAACACAAAGTTCATGGAGTTGTAGTATGTTGTTATACCAACTAAAAAATAAATGTAGAAAATTACTTTTGCTTTACAAAATATTGAAAGTCTATTACTACCCCCAATCTGATTTCCCTACCTTCCTCCAGAAAAAAGGCATTGTCTTCAGAAAAGATTTTCCTTGCTTAAGATATATAGCAATCTTAATAGATTTTTATATACTTCTATCATTTGTATTTAGAGATGCTGCAAATTAATTGTTAAAGTCATTTGTGATTTTTGTTACGTATTTTAAAATATAAGTAGCATATTTACATAGTAAATATTCAATCAGAATGTTCAAAATATTAAAAGTATAGAACAATAAAATAAGACTAACCCTTCCTCCCTCCCTCATCTCCTGTGTCCTCTTTCTTTTGCAAAATAGAGTTTTAGGAGAATTATAGGTATACTTTCAAAAGTTTAATATTTAAACAATTTGAAATCTCATTTAGGATAAATCAATATATCAAATATACTGTACTTAAATTTTGAAACATTTAAAGTATTTTAAAAATTATTGTTAAAATGCTTTTCATTAAAGTCACATTTTCAATATTGATTCCTTGCTCTAAGTCTCAGTTTGGTATTTTCTTTCCTGAAATAAATTAATATCTTAAACTTTCGTATAAATTGACCATAAATGTGACTCAACATTTTATTCATTTTTAAGTATGTTTACCTATTACATTTTGTATAAAATACCTAAATTTGATCTAATTTCTAAGGTAATAATCTAAACTAACAATATGACAAAGCTTTAAAGTTTTCAAAGACATTTAATACATGAAATTGGCATCAAGGCCCTAAAAAAGCATTTTCAATTGATTTGTATGATTTTGATTGATTCAAATTGAGAATGTCTGATTTTTCTCCATAGAGTCATCTTCATTTGGGTTTTCTAGTAAACTACTCCCTTATCACATGTAACCAGATAATATTGTTGAACAGGAAAGGAGATCTTAGATTATTGTTTCTGTGTGTAATCTACTAATTGTAGTATTGAGTATAGTATGGCCAAGAGAAAGCAAACTCGATTTTTCTTCAATGGCTTTACACTGAGAGGTACAGGATGGTTTCACAGCTTTCTGGCAGCCCACATTTACGGTAAGTGTATTTGGAACACAGAAATAAAGAAAGCATAAAAAGATTCTTACACTGCACCACAGCACTGATTAGAAAGGACAATCTTTGAGCTTTGAAAACAGAAAACAGAAAGCAAAGAAGCAAGCCATCTGCCGCCCTGAGCAAAATCTCTTTCCCATCAAAACTCTGCTGCAAATCCAGCTTCTCCTCTTGCAAACCCACAGGCTAGAGGAGGGAACCACAGCCACTCCAAAGTAGAGTTTCAGGCCCATCATTAGTGGTTTCTGTCACTGTCTTGGTGCTTTTCCTTCATGAATGAAATATGCAAATGGCATCTTACATTGCCTCTTTCAATGAGGAAGAAGAAGGTCAAGAAACACAACTAACAAAACCAGCACGTTAGAGATCTGTGACCGATGTACTTACACCTCCAAATGCCTCCAGATTTCAGCCTCTGGGGAATCTAGCCCATTTCTTTATAGCACTGTTGCTTCCATCAGCTGTGGAAATTAACATAAAATAATATAGTAACCCAACAAGTCCTGTACAACATTCCAGAGCATCAGCTTAAGTGAACACTAAAGGCGCATTGACGGTGTACAAAATCTGAATGGTAAATAGCAAGTAAATACCTTCCAATCGACCGGAAGGGGGAAGGATGCTGGGCTGCTACAGCTGCTGCTTGCTCTCTTGTGTAACAGCAAAGGCGGCTCAGTCCCGCTGACACGCTGCGAAGAGTGGCTGCGACGGGCGTCTGGGCGGTCCTAGCGCCTGCGGCAGGTGAACGCACAAGGTAACCCCGGGAAGCCTATTTCCGGTGATATTTCTGAGGGGTGTCACCGAGTGTTTCAGGGATGCTTGTTAAGCATCAGGGTGGTGGGGTTTGAGTTTGGGAAAACGAATTAGTAAACAGGGTCTGCTAATGTTTCCAGACACTGCTTGGTGAAACCAAAAAGGATTAAGGATGGTCTTGTCCGTTAACTAAATGGTACTTTTGGAAATGTTCAAGTCAGAAGACATTTAGACAGAAAACTAATTCGCACATCTACTATATTGACTAATCTGTGTATTTTCTTCCACCACCCCACCCCCCACCCCCCCCCACACACACACATTTAAAAAGTAAAGCGAAAAAGGAATAAAGAAGTAGGGGACTTTTTAAAGTTTGAAACATCTTTTCTTACATTTGCAAAAAGTGTTAAAGGTCTAAAAAAACCCATGCTTGGCATGTGTGTTTCAAAAACCTCAAAATAAATGCAAAAACAAACAAAAATAGAATTTCAGAAGCTTTTTCTCTAAAAGGCAAAATATACCAGACTCCATATAACACTTCCTTTCATCTTTATTTATTTGCTTCACTTTTTTCCTTTGTAGCACCTTTGCCCACATAATATTCATATTTCTTTTTCTTCTATTTTTTCAAACCTTTTAAAATTTATTTTAAGTGTGTTTTTCCAGGACCCATCAGCTCTAAGTCAAGTAGTTGTGTTCAATCTAGTTGTGGAGGGCACAGCTTACAACGGCCTATGCAGGAATAACTGGCAACCCTGGTGTTATGAGCATGGCACTAACCCACTGAGCTAACCAGCCACCCCATATTTTTAAATACATTGTCTAACTCCCCCACTGCAACATAATCTCTGTGAGGGAATGTGCTGTATTTACTTTGATAGAGTAACACTTTTATAGCCTAGAAGATTGCTCAGCACATAGTAGGTCCTCAGCAAATATTCGTGGAAAGAATAAACTGGACACTAAGCTGACAAATTACACTAAAGAAAATAAGTACAGAAATTAACTCTTAACTGATTAAATTCAATTATCAGATCTTTTTGAGCAACTGTTTTATTTAAGGGACTGTGTTAACTGCTATACATTTGCCTTTAAGGAGCTTATAATTTAAATGTAAAGAAAGATATTGTATGAAAAAAATATGTATGTAATCAAACAAATATATGTACATCTAATATTTGCTATAAGATATGTATAAATACATGTACATCTAATATTTGCTTAACTGAAAGTTAAGATGTGCTGTTTTTGCTAGGGGCTTCTATGTTTTGACATTATGGGTATGGTATTGAGCTGGGGACTGGGTTTGAGAATTCAGCAGTGGTTTCTTCTCTCCAACTCCCACCCGAATACATAGAGTTTGGTTGGCAGTAGGAAGAATGTTTCAGAAGGGACCAGAATTTAGAAAGTCAACTCCAGTAAGATCTGTTAGCAGAGTAAATACAGATACTAACACAGGTAAAGAGAGGGAGGGCAAGTAAGTGGGTACTGCAGGCCTTGGATCAAAGCCTCACATAGTCAGGGAGTCAGTAGGAAAATGGTCCAACATCCAAGAGCCGTTGTCTTCCTGAGCAAGGAGGGGGCTGGTGGTCTGGGCTGCCAGACTGAATAGGTGACTTATGGCAGCCAGTAGCAAGGTATTACTGGCCAATAACAAGGTATGCCAATAAAGCTGAGGCTCAGAGGTGCAGAGGCCAAGAGGGGAGAGAGAGAGCGAAGATCAAAGATTAAAGTAAGACTGTCTCCATGGAACACTCAAGGAGGGATTTTCTCACACAAAAGTACAGACCCAGAGGCTGATGGTCAGTCTTGAGCCCAACAGTGAGGGGCACTGATGCTTTTTAAAATCAAAGCATCCAGAAATCAATCAGCTGGATTAATTTCAAGTCATGTGTGGGTCAAGCAGTTATAACTGTGGTTGGGGAAGAACTGCAGAGAGAGGGAGCCATGCTGGTCATTAGAAAGTTGAACTAGAGTAATTTTGCCTCAACGAAAAAAAAATTGCTTTCTTGAGCCCACAAATTGTGATTCAATTGTCTATTGCATTTTTGTTCACTTCTCAATCCAGCAGGTTTTCTGAAATGAGATTATGTTTTAAAAAGGAAAAGACCAGGAGTGGTGAAATGGCTCAATAAGTTAGAACGTGAGCTCTGAGCAATGTTGCGGTTCGATTCCCACATGGGCCAGTGAGCTGCGCCTTCCACAACTAGATTGAAGACAAAGAGCTGCTGCTGAGCTCCCGGTGAGCGGTGGGCAGATGATTAGTTCAGTTGGTTAGAGCACCATGCTCTTAACTACAAGGTTGCCGATTGGATCCCCACAAGGACTTCTGTGAGCTGTGTCCTGCACAACTAGATAGACACAACTACTTGACTTAGCGCTGATGGGTGGGAAAAACACACTGTTCCCCAATAAAGTCCTGGAAATACACACTGTTCTCCTTCCCCAGTAAAATCTTAAAAAAATTTTTTTTTTAAATGTAGTTGTTTAAAAAAAAGGAAAAAAGGAAAAGACCAGCAGCAAAAGGTGCTAATGCACCCTCAGAGATGGAAGTGGCTGTGACTGGCCCAAGAGGGAGGCAGTGCCCCTCTGTCAAGCATCTCTTCGTAGCTACTGATTTTTATGAATGTTGGAGAGCCTCCTGGGGAACCTTCACTAGTCCACGGCTGGGTCTCAGAAATACACTGACATGTCATCTGTGGGATGATACCAGGTGGAGGGAGAAAGAATAGGACTGCTGAGAGACATGTCACCATACAGATATAGACAGATCGATGGAATGATAGATAGATAGACAGATATCAAAAAGACTCAAACAATATAAAAATTTTGATCTAATGGATATAGACAAAAACAGAGAATGAAGCTTCTTCTCATGCAAATATAGGACAAAGTTGTTCATGTACAAGGTCATAAAGCAAGTTGCAAAAATTTGTAAAGAATCAATATCACACAGACCATGTTCTTTGACCAGAGTGCAACTGCTTATGTCAGTGACAAAATGATAAATAAAACATTCCTACATAGTTGACAAATAAAGCCACACTTCTCAATAATTCGTGGGCAAAAGTGAAAATGAGTACAAATATTTAAAAATAATTAGAAATGTACAATCACTACATATGGGAGGCTATGAAAGCATACTTAAAGATAAATTTATAGTCTTCAGTTCACATATTAGCAAATACAAAGGCAGAAAAATTAAGAAAGGCAATAAATATTAGAGAAGAAATCAATGAAATAGAAAACAAATTTACACTAGAAAGAAATATACAACATCAAGAATCAACAAATCCAAAAACATTTGTTTTTTGGAAAAAGTTAATGAAATTAATATTTGGCTAGAGTGATTCAAGTTAAGGAGAGAAGGCACAAAACCCATTTAGAAACACTTTATAAAATAGTAATCAGTTTTTGAAAAATGTATACATCATCTATCGTATAACCCAGTCATCCCAATTGTAAGTATTTGTCCAAGAAAAATGATAACTATAAAAGGCTTATATGAATTTTCATAATAGCTTTAGTTGTAATAATTGAAAATAGAAAACAACCAAAATGTCCATGAAGAAATGAATGGATAAACAAATAGTGATATGTCCATACAGTAGAATACTATTCAGCAATAATAAGGAGTTACCTATCAATACCTGCAGCAACATAGATGAATCTGAAAATCATTATGCTGAATTTTGTAAAAAGCCAAACAAGAAAGTGTGCAGATTATATGATTTCATTTATAAAAACTGCTAAGGGATGCAAATTAATCTCCAGTTGCAGAAATCAGAGCAGTGGTTACATGGAGATAGATAGAAGAAAAGATGGATTACAAAGGGGCAAGAGGACTGTTGGGAATGATAGATGATGGACATGTTCATTATTTTTATTATGATGATGATTTCACAGTGTTTACATAGGTCAAAACTCACTGTGTTAGGGCCTGTCCTCAAGAAGTAGATATCACAACAGGACCAGAATGCAACAGATCTAATGGGGGGAAACCTGTGAGAGAAATGGGGAGCGGAGGCAGAGGAGGCTGGGAGAGCCATCAGACCACAGTGCAGAACTGACCCAGGGGTAGGAGGCAGGAAAGTAAAGGAAGCAGGATGGAAAACAGGAAGGTCTTAGACTAGAGTGTAGTTCTAAGAAATTTTGGCAAGGCTGATGCGGAATTCTCAGGGCCTCTCAGTGGAGTCCTGCATCTCGCAGGAATAGGCCTCCCTTAGTTCCTTGCTACACCTGGTCGCTGGGTAGGAGTAGCCTGTGCGAAGTGTGACCTGGGCCCAAATGCTGTGCACAGCAGTCAGCAGTGTTAGTCAATTACTCTTTGAGAAGTAGATTCCCACTGAATTAGACACTTTAAATATGTACAGTTAATTGTATGTCAATTATGCCCCAATAAGATTATAAAAACAAGAAAGACACAATGGCCGATAAAGTAGAGGTGAAACATAAAAGAGAAACTATGGTCAACTTTATGCCAGTAGATTTGGAAACTTGAAAATATATAAATTCCTAGGAAAATGTAATTTATCAAAATTGATTCAAAAGACACAGAAAATCTGATTAGCATTATAAACGAAATTAAAACAAATACCCTACAATCCAGTAATCCTGTTATCGGATGATACCCACAAGAAAGCTCATGGCAGCAATGTTTGAGTAGTGAAAACGTGAGGCATTTAAATAGATGTGAAAAGGAGACTAGACAAACCAGCTGTGCTCCATTTACGCAAAGAATATACAGCAGTAAAAATTATAAGCTTAACCTATATACAACCAAATTTTGGAAACATATTATTAATTAAAAAATAAATCCCAGAAGACTAAACATGATATAGTATTTATAGAGATAAAAAAGTAGCTGAATTAAACAATATAAGCATTCAAGCAAATGTGATAGAACTATACATTATAAAAAGCAAGGAATTCATAATTAGTCTAGTAATCACTTCTGAGATATGGGGTGAAACATAACATACAATCTATTAGTAATGATCTAATTCTTGGGTTTATGGGCATTGATTATATTATTATGTTCTTTATCTTACATACCTCTATCATTAATCCTTTGAATGTAGCAAATAATATGCATCTTCTTAAAAGAGAAATCAGTGGAAATGTAATGGCTGTATGCAATGTCAGAGGGGTAGTAGGTTGGGGGAGGGAGGTTAACACTTTGTGAGGGGTATAAATGTTTAACTATTACATTGTTTTTTACACCTGAAACTAATAATAAAATTTTTAAAACTTAAAAATTAAAAAAAAGAAGTACAAAAAAAGAGAGAGAGAAATCAAAGAGAGAAAAATCCTATTCCACACAGAGGAAACAGCATGTGCAAAGATATTAGAGCAGCACGTTGGAATCACGACATGGAACAAATGAGAAAAAGCAGGAAAGCTACTGAGCCAGGTGAGCTTGGTATTGGGAAAAGGGAAGCGTGGTTCCTGGTCATCACATAGGACGAACACCACTCCTATCTATCATAGCTCACATCTTTTCACCTTGTTAAGAGACAGTCTTCGCAAACTGACCTTGCTCCTCTGAGCAAGTGCTGATTAGTCATGCTATGACTGCTGATTTCCAAAGGCATAGCTCACAGAGAGGCTTTTCAGGTTATTCACCATTAATTCAGAATTCATGGATGGATGGAATTTTCCAATTTCTCATGAAGACCAGATAGATTTTCACTTTGCAAACATTATTTAGTATACCATTTCAATAGGTAATCGCATTTCACTTCTCTCACTACAAAATTTCAAATAAAATAGCATTTCCCACTGGTTACAAAAAAAAAGTAATACATTGTTATTGTAGAAAATACAGATAAGCACTAAGTATATAATAAAATTCACTGTGATGCCAGTGCTCAAATGTACATGCTGTTTAAAGATTGGTTTACAGACACATATACAAATATTGTATTTCACAAAATTAGAAATATTTTAGATATCATTTTAAAGCCTGTCATTTTTTCATGTTGTTAATTATTTTTGTTAATATTGTAACATTGTCTCTAATTCATTACATAATATTCAGATATACTAGGAATTGGCAAATCATGACCTGTAGGCCAAATCCAGCCTGTCACCTGTTTTCGTAAATAAAGTTTTATTGGAACAGAGCCATGCTCATTGGTTCATATATTGCCTATAGCTATTACAACAGAGTTAAACAGCTGTGATGGAGACTGTACCATAAAACTATTTTGCACCTTTGAGAGTAAAAGTGCCAAGCCTTGCTAAAAGACACAATTGAATGGCTATATAATGTTTTATATGAATGTATTCTAAATTAACTAATTTCTCATTATCATATATTTTGACTATATCCGATTTTTCCTGTTCTGTTCACCTTGGCTCACAAATCTTTACAGCCATCCTAAAAGTAAAATCATTGGATCAAAGTAAACTTACTATATAAGTCTTTGAAACATGTGGCCAAATTGCCCCCAGAAGATATCACCAATAGACATCACTGCTACTATTCGCAATGAAACTTCTGGATGAAATCGCTTCCCCCACTGCATACACATTCTTACCGCCTACTTTTGATTGTTTACTCTTGGTGGTTATGAATGACTTCTTCATCACAATATTAATGACGTGTGTTCAGTCTTCCTTGACCTCACTCAGGCCTTTGACAGACTGACCCTCTTTTTCCTTGGATCTGAGGCCCTCCATGTCTCTTCACGTCTGCTCACTCTATATGCTCCTTCTTCCTCTTAGTTGTTCTTCTCCCTGCAGTATCTTCCTGGTGGAAATTTCCCAAGAACAGGTCTTGACTTCAGCCTAAGCTGTCTTTTTTCTCAGCATCTACGTTTGATGTCTTCTCATACCCAGCTTCATAGTATCCTGCTACCAGGGCCTACATTCATTCTGGCATATTTCACTTCTACCTTAAAAGGCTGAAGTAGCTTCTTTACTGGCGTACTTCTTATAGTTACATCTTCCTCAATTTTTTATATACCCCTGTCAGATTGTTTTCTTTTTTAAAGGTGTAATTGTATTAATTTCTGCTCATAAATCTGCAATGAATTTTCATTGCTTACAGAATAAAGTTAAAATTCCTTTCATTGCTATTAAATATTATTCAAATTGGCCCCAATTTACCTTTCAGGCCCTAATTGCCTTAATGAGATTATTTTCCAAACTGTTAGTTTTAAAAAATTGAACTGTTCTCTCTTCTCCAATCATGGGTTTTTAAATCCTTATATATTTTTGGTGAGTTCTATATGTATAATATCTTTTTAACATTTGCCTTAATGCCCTCTGTTTAACCCATCAAATCATGCCCATTCTTCAAGGCCTAGATTTCACGTTGTTTCTTTTACAAAGTTTTTGCTTTGTCCCATCAGCCAGAAAATGTATCTGCCTCCTATGAACTCTCCATAATAATTACATCTTTACCTGTACCTGTCATATGATACTTACTTTCTATACAATGACTTTTAAAATTATCTTATTTTGCTGTTTGTTTTACACTAAATTACTGCATGCGTTGTGCCATCTTTTTCTTTGAATCGTCACTGTACTGTCCACAAAATGGAGATTATTATAGAATGAATGACTGAATGAACAAACTGATCATTCACCAAATAGAGGAAAGAGAGACTTGAGGTAGTTCAATACTTTGTGATTCATCTAGTATTGAAATAAAAGCCAGAGAATTACAAATTCAGGTCTTCTAATAGTATCACTGTTACCACCATTTACTCACCTAAACATAAGTACTATTAGGCACAATATATATACCTCATAATACATCAAGTCAAGATATAATACTAATACATCAAGCCATCCAGGAATGACTCTGTTTCTTTGCAACTAGATTTCACAAGGGTAGTTACTGCTGATCCGTGGGACTAGGTGGTGTGTGGAGTGGCACTTACCAATAGAAAAGCAGATGGATAAGCTGTACTTAAGCTTAAGGACATTTTCCAGATTGGAAGCAGTAAAGACTTCTCATTATATTCTGGTTCATTAGATTATACACAGACTAAACAGTGGGTTTTGTTTTGTCCTCTCTCTATAGTGTTAAAGATTTATTTACTCACAAAATTCCAGATGATAGAGGGACAAGAACAGTATACTAATTAATATTTATTATTAATTACTAATTCATAATTAATTACCAATTCATAATTAATTTTATCTATAGAATGTAAGTACATCAGGTGACAAAGAAATTTTTTTTTTATTATAGGAAGTCCAAAAACTCCCCAGCGTAGTGTAGTAGCATATTCATGTATGTTTTGCTGAACATTAGCTTTATCTAGATTTTCTTGTAAGGAGTGGAAAGAAAAGAATTTGTGTTGAAGGCAATTTTTGTCTAGGGTCCTTCATTGTCCAGTGTATAACCTTGGGTAAGTTCTTTCACTTCTCTGGGCTTCTGTTTCCTTACCAGTAAAGTGAAAGGGCTCAACTCGGTGATACGTAAGACCTTTCCACCTCTGAGTGTCTGAATGCTACCTCACCACGTGTAGAGAATGGAGAGCCACGTCTCAAATCCACATACTGAAACTCCACTGAAAAGCCCGCATTGTTTGTGTGACAGCCACTAGAACTTTTGTGTTAGATGACCTCCCAGGACGTCTCCCTTCTTACCCCAAACCGAACTCATATTGCTCAGGGGCTTCTACAGAGCATGTGTGCTGGAAAGAACCTAGATCAGCATCTTGGGAATTGAATCTTCATAGAATCCACTGTGCTGTAAAGGAGTTTTTTAATATAAAAACTATTTTATGTTTAAAAATGACTAAGGAGTCCTGGTCTTCTACAGTGAAGTAGCTACATTGTCCTGGTCCGGGGCACAAATGGATGGATTTATGAAGCTCTCCCTATTTCAATGACTCTGTCAACAACAGTGACATATTTTGCAAGAATTTTACTTACTCTTTCTTTTTACATTTATATTTATAATACTGCAATTACAGCAAATCTTTGGAAAATCATGATTAAATCGTTTCCTCTTTAGTAGTTATCAGGCCAGGACAGCATTTACAAATATCTGTTCTCCCTAGTTTGCTTTAGCTTATTTTCCTTATCTTTCCAAAAAATCTTGACTGTTCTATCAGGATCACTTTTGTGCTCTATTTCCTTCGTCAAAAATTTTGCTGATTGAATTATAATGGCACACTAGAACTCAAAAGGATCATAATAACCCCTCATTTTAAAGTTATTAATATTGAAAACCATGGGGATTTAATAGTTTGAGGTCACTGCACTAACCTAGGTTTCTCAGTAAACACAGGCAAAGCTTGAATACTGATTATTTATTGGGAGGGAAAACCCAGGCTGGTGAGAGAAAGGGAAAGGGGAAGTGAGGTAGGCAAGGATGGAAAGTAAATGTACAATGATGTTCACATATGAAAGAAGTGGAGCTCAGGCAGAATTTGGCTTGAACAGTGGCTTTTGTCAGGTAAGTGTGGGAAGGTCCCGAAGTCATTCATGAAATGACTCACTCAGTAAAAGGAGGAACAGACGCTCATCTCTCTGTGTTCAGAAGCTACACAAGGAAGCCTATAAACCTTCCATAACCAAGAGTTATTTAAGATGGATATTCATAATGGCAACAATACTATATAAAATGCCTACATATAAACCCAACTAGAAATGAGCAACAACTACAGAATTACATAAAGAAAACTATAGAACTAAAGGACATAAATGAAGACTTGATTAAGAAAAAAAGAGAGTGAGAGAGACTAAGTTTCAGTGTTGAAAGAATTTAATATTGCAGGGATAAGTAGTCTCACTATATTCATTTATAAATGTAATGCCAATAAATATCACCAAAAGAATTTTTATAAGAATTAGCAAACTAATTTGGAAAATAATAATTAGTTTTGTCTTGCCCTATTAGCTATCAAACCACACCATGAAACTAGATTAACTTGGAAAATTATAGCATTGGTGCATAAATCTACACATTTCACGATGGAACAATTGAGAATAAAACAGAGACATGTAAATATGAAAATGCAATTTATGATAAAGGTAGAATTTCAAAATCAGTTGAGAAATGACAGATCATTCAACAATTAGCATTGGCACACCCATTTGGGGAAAAGATGTCAGTCAGTCATTCCATACACAAAAATAAATTCAAATGGATTAAGTAATTAAAAATTTAAAAATGAATTAAAAAGATACTATAGTGGAATATTTTAGAATCTGAAGAGTTTTTCTAAGCAATACACTAAACCCAGAAGTCATAAAAGTTATATATAAATTTTTAAATATATAAAAATTAAATATAATCTATATAGAGTAAAGATTAACATCTATAATTAATAAAGAACAAAATCAAATTAAAGAAAATAAAAGCAAGCCACTTAATAGAAAAATGGTCATATTAAATGGGCAGCAAATTTCCAAAACAAGATACACAAATAAGGTAAATGAAAACACGCTCAACCTTATTGCAAATCTGGGACATTATAAGTGAAATGAGTTCTCATGTTTTGTCCAACACATTGTCAAAAATTTTAAAAATTGATTCTATACATAAGTGACAAGACGGTAGGGAAAGTCACTTGCTGTCATACTTTATTTGTGGCATATATTGCTAAATATTTTTTAAAGAGAAACTTGATGTTATTGATCAAGGAACAATACATAAAATACAATTCAATTTACAATTTAACACTCTTATTCATACATACAATTAAGTTCGGGAACTCATCCTAGAAAAAGTGCTGCATACCTCATGGCTGAATATCACTACAGTCACCTTTGAAGTGACTTAGGAGTGACTTAGGAATTTATGTACGGACACCAGCACCTAGTCCACCCTTCAAAGCAATTTTGGAACTCTTTTTCTGGAATGGCCGTTAAAGCTGTCATCGTATTACCCTTAATGTCCTGTCACCAAAAAAATGTTTTCCTTTCAATATTTCCTTTCTCTTTGGGTAAAGAAAGAAGCCATTGGGGGCCAGATCAGGTGAGTAGGGAGGGTGTTCCAATACAGTTATTTGTTTACTGGCTAAAAACTCCCTCACAGACAGTGCCCTGTGAGCTGGTGCATTGTCATGATGCAAGAGCCATGAATTGTTGGCGAAAAGTTCAGGTTGTCTAACTTTTTCACGTAGCCTTTTCAGCACTTCCAAATAGCAAACTTGGTTAACTGTTTGTCCAGTTGGTACAAATTCATAATGAATAATCCCTCTGATATCAAAAAAAGTTAGCAACATCGTTGCAACAAGTTCGCGAACTTAATTGTCAAACCTCATATATATGCATGCAAATGCCATGGTTAGGGATGGAAGGATGCCCAGTCATTTATGTGATTACTTCTAGAAAGAGAATAAAACTGGGGGAGGAGAGAGGTGAAAGGGAAAAATGACATGCCTCATTTTACTTCTCTATTTTGTGAATCTTTTACTGGAATTTTTTATTCAGATCCTTCTTGTCTAAGATAGTTTTAACTTTTTACTGAGCATAAGGTATGTTTTGCACACACACACTTACACACTTAGTTGCAGAGGGAAATAAACCTCTGTGTATATAGTTGGATGAATTTCCACAAGCCGAGCAAGTAACAGTAGTCAGATCATGAAGTCCTCTCCCCTCAAAAGGTAACCATTAGCCTGACATCTGACAACTAATTATTATTTTTACCTATTTTGTTATTTTATATAAAAGGAATTGTATGCTTGGTAATTTTTTTTGTATCTTGCTTCTTTGTTCAATGTTATGATTTTGAGTTTATTATAGTTTCAGATTTTTCATTCTCAATACTTTCCACGAAGTGAACATTCCAGAATGTATTTATTCAATCTACTATTGATGGTCATTTCGGTAATGACCAATTTAGGGGTAGTATAAACAGTGCTTCACTGAACAGTCTTCTACATGTCTTTTGGCGAATGAGCATCCATACATGTTTCTGTTAGGTATACACCCAGAAGTAAAAGTCCTGGCTATAGGCTTTGCATGTTATTCTTGAGAAGATATTGCTAAGTAGTTTTCAAAAGTAGTATTTTACTAATTTTCACTCCCACCTGTGGTGTACAAGACTTCAGTTTACTCTACATCCTTGCCAACATTTGGTATTATCAGTCTTTTTCACTTGACTATTCTGGTGGTTATTTAGTGGTCTCTAGTTATGGATTAACTTGCACTTTAAAAAAAAAAAAACTACTAACATTGAGTACCTTTTCATAGATTTAATGTCTAAATCTTCTCTTGTGAACTAACTGTTGAAGTTATTTGCCCATTTTCTATTGGATTGTTAGTTTGTTTCTTATTTGTATTTATGCAAATATATATAGTATAATATACATGCATATATACATATATATGTATACACACAGATATGTATATGTATATGTATATATACATATATATATATATATATATCGAGAGAGTATCTGTTCTCATTCAGTGGGTTGATTTTTAATTTTTTACAGATATCTTTTGAAGAGTAATTTTTATTTTAATATAATCCAATTGATCATTTTTTTCTTTATAGTTAATCCTTTTGGTGTCTTATTTAGGAAATCTGCTATTCCGAGATGACAAAGACGGCTCTGTGCCATTTTATCTTACTTGCCTGGTTTTTGAAAAGGAATACAAATATAAAGATTAGTAAAATCTTTTATACTGATAACACCAAAAAAATTGAAGAACCAATAGAATTTTACAGTGAAAGTCAATACTTTCATTGTTATGATCTTGTTAGGAAAGAATATGTCCGTCCCATTTAGCATTACAAAGTTTAATACCACTTCAATATTTGTAAATTAAATGCATTGCCACTTGACTATAAAACTCATGACTATAGTGACTAGGCATATGTAGAAAGTACAGGTGAATTCTTTGAAGAAAAAAAAATACCTTAGGTATCTTCACATTACTATTCATTATCCTGACTACTAAGGAAAGAGACTTCAAAAAATATCAACGGGGACTTAAAAGATACTACATGACTTCTGTGTTAAACTGAAAATGATTGTTGGGTTTAGCCAGCACGAATGAGAAAGCTCTTTATCTTATTTTAAGCACTCTTTCTTTATATCTTCTTATAAATTTCCTCATTCTCATTTTCTTGGACTAGAAAAAGGATTCTGATTAAAGATGGACTTTACCAGAAGAAATCAAGTTTGTCTCTTGTTATTCTGTTCTTTTTCTAAGTTTAGAGTTTCATAGGTTTATAGCACTCAACAGATTTTAAAGTCTTATCCTATCCATCCTCCAAAAACAACCCAGAAATATGAGAACTAATCCTGATTATGTGACAATTTGCCAAGACTTAAGTTATGCAGGAAACATAGTCATCTGGTTCTATTTTTCATTTTGACTAAATACAGTAGGAAGACTATAAACAATACTGAAAAATCACTGAAATAAACTAGAAGACTTGTTCTATTCAATGTCAGCTTTTTCTAAATGTTTTTTTTTTATATTCCAAGTTCTTAAATGATGATTGTAAAGTATTACAACATTAAATATATTTAGCGTCTTAATGAAGATAATGGGTTCCATCATTCTCCCAAGGGTTTGGAAAGAAATGATATCGATTTACTTGATATCGTAGGTACACTATTTTTGTACGTATTCTCCTTTTAAAAAATTCCACTTGTCACGATTTAAATCTGAAACTTGCCATTTGAGTATTTCTTATTGAAATAGCTCTCAACTGCTCTTCATCCCCTTAGTCTCCTGTAACTCCAATCTGCCTTATTATTTTCAAATTCATCTTCTTACTTTACCTAATTTTTATGTTGTTTCCCTTTGTTCCTTAACCTTCAGTGGCTCCCCATTACTGAAGGATAAGACTCAAAATATCTCAATCGAGCATCAGAGGTCTTTTAAAAACTGGCAGGAACCTAACTTTCCAGCCCTTACTCACAAAATTCCCTTACAAAAACCTTGATGGCTACTTGTGGTCATCAGGTATCACATGTACATGTAGTCCCTTCTTTTCATCTAAAATAAAACAATTTTCTCTTTTTCTGGAATACTTTCCTATCCCTTCTCCTTGACCATCTACCTCTTTCAAAGCTAACATTAGACCCCCTGCCTTGTCATTTTACAAATCACTCTTTTCCATGGATAAGAACGTCTGTGGAATACATTTGGTCTTGTCATGCATTTGAGAGCGACCAAACAGTACCTGCCTTCCCATCCATTCATGCATCCGTTTATTTTAAATATGTTAAAAACCCACTATTACTAAACATTAATCTAGGCAATAGATAAGTCCCTGCTCTCATGAAGTTTATTTTTATTCTGGAGAGACAGAAAATTAAGAAAAAACATGTATTTTTAGATGATTATACTCACTATAAAAAATAAAGCAGAGTACAGGCATAAGTCAAAGTGACAGGGCAGGTATGTGATCTATTTTATAAATGAGGATCAGGGAAGACTTCTCCACTGAAGCAATATTTGAGAAATAATTATATACTAGGCAAAGTAGCTTTGACCTGCAGTAAAATGTATCTGCCTATTTCCATGGA
Source organism: Rhinolophus hipposideros (assembly GCF_964194185.1). NCBI lineage: Eukaryota > Metazoa > Chordata > Mammalia > Chiroptera > Rhinolophidae > Rhinolophus > Rhinolophus hipposideros. The sequence continues at coordinate 16,150,846 of NC_138063.1, forward strand.
GGGAGAATATCATATGCAAATCTCCAGCAAGATTTTCTATTGACTAGGAATTCTACATAATTATTTTTTAAAAATATGTATCTACAGATTTCTATGATGGAGACTTGTTCCTTTTTCTCCAAGTAAAGTAATATATCTAGTGGAATTTCACCTGAATGGAGGTCTCAGCCCAGGAATGTTATGACATTGGATCAGAGGGTCTCCTGGAATTGCTGTGAAGGTAGTCTGAACCTACATGGATTTGTTTGTGGGCAAATGGGGAAATACTTGGTCTTCCTCTGAATCCATTTATGAGAAATCTACGGCAGCTCTGGAGTCCAAGATGATACAAATGCATGAAGTATCCCAACTTCAGATAAAGGCCAGATAACAATGAGGGGGAAGCCTAGATATGCCTTGGCTATTACTCTTAAAATAAGTAAAGCAAGTAAATCGAAAATAACTTTATTTAACCTTCGAAAAACTTGAGACTACTTTCTATTGGCCCGAGATGTTTGAAAACAAAGTTTCTGAAATTACATCATTGGAAGTCATTGAAATGAGATTCTGAAGCAATTTGAGGGAATTTTTGAAAATCAGAGGCATTTTTATGTCTCTCCCATATTTCTTCTTGTTTCTTTCATTTTAATATTGACTCACCAGACTTGCTCACATCCTGAATTAATTTCTTTTCATCTCTCTTCTATATTGAAGCTATCTGTATAATTGTTAGTACGTCACTACTCCATCTTAATTTTTCAGATGACTAAACTGAGTGTGAATGACTCCTTTTGGGACTAAGCTGTTAACCTGGGTATACTTTGAGCTTTCAGCTGGAAAAGCACTAGCCGATGAAGGTGTAATTACAATTTACAGCCCCTGATTCTGCAGCACGTTGCTTAGCTACTAACTCACCCTCCTTGTACTCTGATCTACACATCCCCTTTTGCGCTATTTCTCTTCTTCCAAAAGCTATCATGTGGACACATTTCACTGTTACTCTTGTCTTCTCTCTATACAAAAATGAATAATTTTGATTACAACTTTATTTTCTAAGAAGGGGAAAAGAATCCATGGAGAAAAGTGTCAAATTAATTTTAGAACTCTTTATTTTTAAAACTACATGCCTGCTACATCTTTAATATTTGTGCAGTGCTACAAAATGTTCCCCATAAAATGATGCATGTACAGACATGGGCTTATTCTTGTGAGTAAAGCTTTAAATGAAATGATTTTTAAGTGGTTTTAGAATATCTCATAATGCATTGACCATCTGTCTTGTAGATTGTATTTTCCAGTAAGTGACTCATAAAGAGAAATTCCTCTCAAATTCAACAATATGTGTAGATAACATTTGATAATATTTATTTCTAAAAAATGTTCAATACTAAAATACATTATGGTCTCTTCTGTTTTGATATTAATTAATATCAAAATAAGAGAGTTTTGTGTGATATATTTTATATTGAACAAGAAATAGATTAGCCAGTCATTGGGAAGACTAAACTCTAAATGGGGAAATAAGATTTAAAGAAATTATACAAAAATGTATACCACTATATTATTCATTGAATAATAGAATGATTCACATCCGTGAAGGCATGAAGGACTCAAGATTATAAATAGGTACCCTGAGGTCAGGCAAATATAGGAAGGCTTCAGAGAATAATGAAAAATTTGTTGTAAATGAAATGTAGAATGAGGATGGCAGAAAGTGATGACAGTAGCAGAGAGCAGATTTTTATATAAGAACAATATAGAAAAAACTTTAAAAATGGTAAACAGATGAGTTATGTGAACTGAAGGTTTTATACTGGGATGATATGTGAGATGAGGTCAACTGATGAAGAAAGGTTAAGTTTAAAGTAAACTCATAGGGAAAATGTAGGCATTATGAAACTGTAAAAGTGGACATTATTTTTGCGTGGGCATTTTAAGTGACATATGGTACCAGTGAAAAATGTTTTCTACTCATTTCAGTGAGCTGTAAATGTGGAAGATTTCTATGATAGTATGAGCATAAAACACAGATTTTTGACATTTCATAAGGCATAATAAAAATAAACACAGAAATATTAATACTACCAAAGAATTTAAGAAATGAAAATGAATTGAATTATCTTACACCTTCATTAAATTTACTCTGCTATATTATATTCATTAATTTTACAGTACTATTACTTGGGGGAAAGTTTCCTGAGGTTATATGCAGCCAACTTCACAGTGAAAAGTATATAGAAATGCAAAAACTAATATATATTTGATTGTTAGCCATAAAGATAAATTATTGGCTACTATTTGGTTTAATACTGTGGCATAGATTGTCACTACTCACCGTGTATCTCCTCTGCTGCCCTATATTCCCCAACTTCCCATGTAATTAGCTCATGGCTATGTGACTAGTTTCGTCCAATAAATTGTGAAAATCGATGTGCAATGTGTGTCACTTCCAGGTCAAAACAGTTAAGAATTTGTGTGCTCTTGATATTCTTTCTCTCCTCTTGCTACACTAACTTTGGAAGTCACATACTACAATGGGGACATGACAAAATGAAGAAAGCAAGTATCTGAAAATCACTAGATGGAAAGGAGGCCTCCAAAATTTCATAAAAGTAAGCTCTTGTGCTAAGCCAAGAGTTCATATACTTCGTATAAGACCCATTGACCATATCTGGTCTGTAGCCTGCTTTTGTATCGCTTTCAAGCAACAGATGTTTTTTTTAAATTCTTAAGTGGTTAGGGGTAGGGGAGAAAAAGATTATATTGTGATATGTGAAGTTATGTGAAAATCAACTTTAGTGTTTATAAAGTTTTATTAAAACACAGATGCTCTTGTTTGTTTATATATTGGGTATGGCTGCTTTTGTGCTATAATAAGAGTTGAGTATTTGTGATAGAGACTATCTGGATCACAGACCCTAAAATATTTACTATTTGGCCCTTTATAGAAACTTTTTGGTGTCAATGCTCCCCATATCCTAGTCACCCATGGATGAGTCCCTAACATCATGTTACTAGCTGATTTCTACCATCTGCCCAATGATAGCTGATGAGGTGGCTTCCATTGCAATGAAATACACTAGGAAACTGCTACAGGTTGAATATTTGTGTCACCCCAAGATTCTTGCATTGAAACATTGGGGATTACCAATGTAATGGTATTTAGCAGTGATGCCTTTAGGAGGTGATTAGGTCATGAGGATGGAACCCACATGAATGGAATTCATGCTCTTATGAAAGAGGCCCCAGAGAGCTCCCTGGCCTTTTTTTGATTATGTGAGAAAATAGGGAAAAGATAGCTGTCTAGGAACCAGGAAGTTGGCAGACACCTTAAAACCAGACACCTTATCTGCTGGCATCTTTTTTTCCCCTTTTTTTTGTTTAATTGGGGTGACAATTGTTAGTGAAATTACATAGATTTCAGGTGTACAATTCTGTATTACATCATCTATAAATCCCATTGTGTGCTCACCACCCAGAGTCAGTTCATATATTCGATCACCATATATTCGATCCCCCTTACTCTCAACTCCCTCCCCCCACCCCACTTACCCTCTGGTAACCACTAAACTACTGTCTGTATCTATGAGTTTTTGTTATCTGCTGGCATCTTGATCTTAGATTTCTTCTTTTTTAATCAATGTTTAAATAAATAGGTAATGCATTCACCTGGAACAAAATTCAGAAGGTGCATTGTATTGTCATTACTTAAATTTGCTGAGAGAACGTAAATGTTCTCACCAAAAATAAATAAATAAAAAAATAAATACGTGCAGTGCGGTGGATGTGTTACCTAGATCTTGGACTTCTTAGCCTCCAGAACGTAGCAAATCTCTGTTGTATATAAGCTACTCAGTTTACGGCATTTGTTATAGCAGCCTGAACGGACTAAGACAGACTCTACTAAGTATTTATGGAATAGATTGCTAAAACAGTGATCCTGGGGGTGTGTGTGTGTGTGTAGAATTATTCAATGTCAAGTGGTTCTTTTCCTTTTCATGTTTATTTCTGGCAGCTTTTTAAACGTAATAAAAGGCTTATTTAAGATTCAGATTCATCACCAGCTACTTCTGGCCTTCATCTGTGTTTATAATATTTCAAAAATACTTGCATTGTAGGAGTGAGATGAATCTCTTTACACAAATAATCGCATAACCTACTTCTCCCAGAAAACTATAAAACTTCTTTGGAAATGTAGAGAGAACAGTTTTGGCAGCTAGATCTCTTTCGATTGCTTTTTATTATTATATTCCCCTTTAAACTCTAGGAATCTTTCTATTGGGTTATTTCCCTCAGAAATGCTGTTATCACTCTGTTGTAAAAATCTCCTTCCACTCCACTGTCACTGATCAGCTTCTTTTCCTGTATAGACTGTTCCAGTCAACACATCCTTACTTGGTTGCTATGCAACCAATCCTGGGATGCAGTTTTACTATGCATGTGCTTTTCCTCAGATGAATGATTTGTTTTACGTGTTTTTGTTCAGCCACAATGTGAATCTAATTCTTTACACATTCTCAACTGCATCTCTAATCTTGGGTTTTGACAAACTATTATAGTTCACAAGACCTGAGATTTTTACTCTTTACTTATACAGGATTTCTTTTCTAGGAAGTCTTCTTTTGTTGATGTCTGTCATGATTTTTCCTTTTTTCTTATTACATGTTGGCATGAGTCTCACTGTGAACAGTCAAGACTTTTCAAATTTGCATTCTATCACTGTGGAATGTCCAGTTTTTACTTGGTTACTTAACCACAAATTGCATTATAAACACTGAAACTATTACACTTACGACTCAAATGTAAGTTATTGACCTTTAGATTTATATCATAGTCTGGAATTTTTCTAGGTTTGTGATAAAAATGGCAATGATAAAATTTCATTCATGTGTTAATTCTTTTACCTTTAAACATTTATGAAACTAGTTACAAAATGTGTATGGTCACTTGAGAGACTACACTGAACAATTGAATGTATTAAAAGCTAACATTATTTGTATCCCCACCGAATGAATTAACATTAAAATCTAATTAAATGTAATGAAATGATTTATTTTAAAATCTAGGTACTTTTCTGAATACGTGAAAATAAATCCCATGTTATTTAAAATAAATCTGAAAAAATAAAATAAAATTTTGAATATCTTACCTTATGTTTTGGAACTATTGTACACTAGCCCTAAATCAAGTAACAAAGAAATAACACTTCCAACCTAGCAAATTGCCAAATCGTTTTGAAACGGTAATAACTAGTGTTGATAGAAGACAGTGAAATGGTTGTTTTATATATTTTAAAGCATTGGTATAGCCTTTTCTGGGACAATTGTTATGATGACAAGAAGTTGAAATTATATCTTCATTTTACTTTCCAACTTCTTGACTCAGTAAATTCTTTCAGACATCCATCCTATGGAAATCGCTGACATTCAGAAAATGAATTAACTTCAAGGATGATTTTTGTAGAGTTGTTACTGAAGGCTATAATTATGAATTTTGTTTTCCCAACAGGTTTCCCTCTCTTCACTTCTCTCCTCCTCAGGGCTGCACATGACATAAGCTTTCTGCAAGGTTCTTTTATAGATTATTTGATTTTTAAAACAGGTCTAGCACACAATGATGAATGATAACTGGAACGAGTCTTGTGACAGCCATGTTCTAGAGAGCAGTTCCATTGAGCTCTTTCTTCACCTCAACTGCCCTAGTTTCTGTCTTTCTCAAGACTTAGTTATTTTGGCAGTTTTCCTGGTTAATTACTTATTAGTCTTCCATTTATTTATTTAGTTATTTAGTTAGTTAGTTATAAATTCAATGAATCATTTTTTTGGCTTAAAAAAAATTTTAATTGATACAGAAATCTGAACCATAATATTCATTGTAAATACACTCCTTTCAGGATTAAGGAATATTTGAGATGGATTACAGAAGCAAATTAAGGCTAAAGACAGAGAAAGTTTGGCTATGATAACTGGAAAGGAAAAGGGTCATTCTTAGGTGAGCTGTGGAGAAATAGCAAATTATGTTACCTGTAATCACTTGACACCCTCTATCAACCCAGGAGGGAGATCCGGGAAGGTCATCCGATTTCAAGGTATCAGAAATGCGAAAATGAGAGGAGAGAAACCAAACCAAACCAAACAAGACATTCTAATCTCAAAACTCTTGCTTTAAGATAGCACGCGATAAAACTCAGGAATTCTGTGTGCCCTGCTGTGAGAATTCTTTTCTGCTTATTCCTGCTTGGCCAAGGACATATAAAGATAGATTTAGATTTCTTTTTCGACATTGATCTCTCAATCAGAGGCTACTGAAAGAACAATCTTGCAAGGTCTCTCATGTGAAGTTTAGATGATGCAGAAATGTTGGAATCCCAGTAAGTGAAATGGAGATAGCTGGGAATCTCTAACGGCTTGAGATGCTGAGCCTGCAGATGCCTCTGAAATGCTGCCTAATGCTCTTTTTATTTTTTTTAATTGTGATATGTTGTGGTAAGTCTACATGGTAAAAGATGATTACTAGAATTAGTGACTGACCACGTTCTAAAGCATAAAAATGTCAAATCACTGTAGTATACACCTGAAACTAATATAATCAATATAAGATTGTATACCAACTATACTGACATTAAAAAATAAATTTAAAACAATTATACCTCAATAAACCTGATTCATACAGTAAAAAATAAATAGATAGAGATAATTCATGTATCATAAAATTTACCACTTTGTAAGGGTCTGATTTAGTGGTATTTAGTAAAATTAACTCCTCACTTAACGTCAGGGATAGGTTCTGTGACTTTAAACAAAACAACATGTAACAGAACCTATTTTACCATAGGCTAATTGATATAAACAAGAGTTTAATTCCTGTGGCATTTTATAACAAAATAATGTTGAACAAAACAATGTTATTCAAGGACCTACTATATATTCACAAGGTTGTTCAACCATCACCATGATTGATTTCCAGAATATTTTCATTACCCCAAAAGAAACTCCGTTCCTTTAGCAGTCAGTCCCTGATACCTTCTCTCTAGGCCCTGGCAACTGCTAATCTACTTTCTGCTTTTATAGGTTTGCCTGTTCTGGAGATTATATTTTAATTGAATCATACCATATATGGTCTTTTGCTTCCAGATTCTTTTTCCTTAGCATGATGTTTTCAAAGTTCATCCACGTTATAGAAAACATTTATATTTTATTCCTCTTTATGATTGAATAACATTCTATTGTGTGACTATACCATATTATGTTTATCCATCCATCAGCTGTTGGACATTTAGATTGTTTCCACTTTTTAGATATTATGCATAGTACTACTGTGAACATTCTTATACAAGTTTTTGTGTGAACATGTTTTTAATTCTCTTCTGTATATACCTAGGAGTAGAATCACTGGACTATATGGTAATTCTATGTTTAAATTTTTGAGGAAGTGATAAACTGTTTCCCACAGCAGCTATGCCATTTTATATACCTATCAGCAAAGTATGAGAGTTCCAGTTTTCCACTTCCTTGCCTACACTTTTTTTAATTTTCTGATTTTTAAAAATTATTATTCTAATCATCTTAAGGGATATGGAATGGTATTTCATTATGGCTTTGATTCTCATTCCCCTAATGACCTTTAAACTATGTCCAGGATTCAAACTGAATGTTGTCATTGGGGAAATGCAGAGAAGAAGTCTAGGAAAAAGAAAGAATGAGAGAGAGAGAGAGAGAGAGAGAGAGAGAGAGAGAGAGAGAGACAGAGAGAGAGAGAGACAGAGAGACAGAGAGAGACAGAGAGAGAGAGAAGGGGAGGGGAGGGGAGGGGAAGGGAGGGGAGGGGAGGGGAGGGGAGGAAAAGGAAAGGCAATCTTCAGAAAGACATTACATAGATTTACTAAAGTCATTGTCAAAAATATGGGGAAATGAGCTGATTATTGTTCAGGCTGTGTGATAGGTACATGAGGGTTCATAATCTGCTGACTTAAAATTGTAGAAATGGAAGACAGATTAATGATTGCCAAGGTTTGATAACCCTGGATATATCTGACTATTTCATAATAAAAAGTTAAATAAATTTACTTATTATCATTTGAATGTTTTTAAAGCTGGAGCAAATCTGTGGGCATGGAATTTGGAAGGATTTGACTAAGAAAAATTATTTCTTAAGAGGAGGGAGCCTCCCCCATATTCAAGGATGCAGTCCTCGGAATTAGGCAAGGGGCTGTGAATCTCTAGTATGACAGTTCTAGTCAAGCCAAGATTCAGCAAACCTGGAATTTTTTGGTTATAAAATTCAGATTGAACCCTATGTCATTGTTTCTAAATCAGGGCACTACTGGCATTTGGGGCAAGCTGAAAAGGTGGGGTTCATTCCTGCCATCATTCCCACTTTATGCATCATTCCAGTGAGCAAGTCCTGAAGTGGCAAAAGAAGGAAGACACGGGCTGTCCATCAAGGGGACCTTTCTTCCTGCCTGATTTTGAAGATCCTCTTTTGCACTGGGAGCCTTTTAAGAGTCTTCACGAGACACAAATATTCTCAAGCTCTGAGCATATTCTGAGAGTTCCATCCACATCTCTATTCTTGAAATTTCCTATGTCACTTCTAGATTTGGTATCTAGACATTTGAAGAGGTAAATATGTTTAAGGTTTTATGTGGGGTGAAACTATGATGTTAGGCTGAGGTAGCTGTGGTGAGCAAGGAGTAAGTATTCCTTGCTATGAGGATAAAAAGACTATGAGGATAAAAAGACAAGCTATAGACTGGGGGGGGGGGAATATTTGCAAACCACATACCCAACAAAGAACTGATATCTATAAAATATAAGGAATTTTTAAAACACAGTAAAAAACCAAAATGATCCAATTAGAAAATGGATAAAGACATGAACAGACATTTCATCAAAGAGACTCTATGGATAGCAAATAAGCATATGAAAAGATATTCAACCATCATTAGCTAGTAAGGAAATGCAATCAAAAATACCTATAAGAATATCTATCAGAATAGTTAAAATCCAAAAGAGTGATAATACCAAGTGCTGACAAAGATGTAGAGATACTAGTTCGCACATATATTATAGGTGGGAACTTAAAGTGGTATGATCACTCTTGAAAACAGTTTAGAAAGCTGCATAAAATCTAATCACACCCTACGACCAATTGCACTCCTGAGCATTAATCCCAAAGAAATGAAAATGTATGTTCCCACAAAAACCTGTATGTGAATTTCATACTAGCTTTATTTGTAGTAGTGAAATACGAGAATCTGATCAGATTTTCTTCAACAAGTGAGTAGTTAAACTATGGTACATACATATCCCGGAAAGCTTCTCAGCAATAAAAAGACACAATCTATTGCTATACTGAAAAACTTGCATAAATCTTCAGGGAATTATATTGAGTGAAAACTGCCAATCCCAGAAGGTTATGTACTGTACAAGTCTATTTATATAACAGTTAATAAATTTAAAAATTGTAGAAGTGGAAGATAGATTAATGATTGCTAGGGTTTGGTAACCGTGGGTGAGGGAGGAGGAGGCTGGATGGGTATAATTCTAAAAGGGCAACAGCAGGGATCCTGTCATTGTGAAACTATTCAGTATCTCAACTGTGGTAGTGGACACACAAACTTACACGTGTTAAAACTGTACAGAACAGACCACATATACACACACAGATGAATACATGTACAACTAAGGAAATATGAATAAGATTGGTGGATTGTATCAACATCAATATCTTGCTTGTGATATTACAGCTTTGCAAAAGGATCCTTCAGAGTAATCTGAGCAAAATTTACACTGATCTCTCTATATCATTTCTTACAACTGCATGTGAATATATAATCATCCCAATAAATATTTCAATTTAAAAAATTGATCAAAAAATTCACACTTAACAGAAAAGACATATTATGGAAATTACAATTTGCTTGTCTCAATAAAAAAAAAAAAAAAAAAAAGATTTTTTTTTTAACCTCACCAGAAGATCATCACAGGAATTCTTTAAACTCTATATACACGTATATATTTTTTCCCATAGTAAACTCACAAGGAGAAAAAAAATGGATTCTATATTTTGCAGAAATATACCCATTGTTTAAAGTGAGCATCTTCTTACTTTATTTTCATTATTAGAGAGTAGGCAAGTCCCCTTCTATAATAACTGCTCTTCAAATAGTCCATTTATAAAATGGATACAGGATGATTGCTTTAGTGTTAGTGAAATCTCTAATTCTTAAGCCTGAAATGCTAAAAGAGGGTTGGAAGGGACTCATGTGAGTTTTCCCAGGGGCGGGTCCTCAGCACTGCAGAAACGCTCTCAGGCGCCAGCCCAGGGGCCCAGTATTGAGGCTGGCAGAGAATGCTTGAAAGATGAAACAGACAGGAAACATCATCTCTGAGTGGCCCCTGGGGAACCTCTCCAAGTTGTCATCTCTACGGTCAGTGGACTCTTTTTATGATGTCCTGTTTCCTTCCTTTGCTATTCCAGGATTGGAAGGATTGCGTAGGAAATGACTTTTTTTTCCCCCTAGGGTCAAACATCTTTCACCTGGATATATGCTTCCCAAATTACTAATGTGATCATTTTGCAAAAATTTGTTCAACGTTTTATAACTGCTCATCATTGTAAATAAAACATTTTTTGTTTAAGATGAGATCAGAAGTGCAGATGTTAATGGGTAGCTATATTTCCGGATAGCCTAGCAAACTTATTGCTAAAGAGTTTTGGTATATTTCTAGGGCACTTTGGGCCCTCACCTCACCTGCCCAAGATAAAGGGTGTAAATCTTTGTATCAATGCATTTTTTAATCCACAGACATTTGCGCTAATCACCCAAGAACATGACTGAACTGAAGCACCACAGAGACATCTACTGGTTGGTTTCTTTTCTTCTGGCCCGGTCTTTCAGAGATTATTTTCTTTTCATAAGAAATTGTAACTAACCAGCACTATTCAGCATTGCATATACACGCTGTATATACAGCTATATAGACAATTATATTATTCGATAACCTGGGACAACTAATTGGAAGTCTGGAGAGACTAGTGTGCTCATAGCCCAATCTTCCTATCACATGCACTCCACTGGTTTTTATAGGGTTTCTGACAACCCAGATGGCAAAGAGCCAACCCTGTTAAATCCAGCATGTGAGGCCAAGGGTGGGCACAAACATGGCAATTCACAAATATAACCCAGCTGGAATAATATGTACATGTCATTGTAGCCTTTTCATAGCTTATTTCCCATAGCTCAGTATAGAGGGTAATAATTAGGAAAATAGATAAGGATTAGAAATACTTGTTTGGGACATTTTCTTAGACTTGCATCTGAAGCTGAGTACCTAAGGTTTATTTTTAAGAGGAAGGACCAGTGTGGCAAGACTTCAAGTGTATTGGTCTCTGCCCTGGAAGAGGCTGACCGCTTGGACAGAAAAGGGTGGTCCCTGCTTCACAAAACATTAACATTTTGTAAACCTACTTTTAATTTTCTAGACTTTTTCAACTGTTCTGTATGTGCTTTTATACTTTATGAACATCTTTGGAGGCCTGGTTGTTTTAGATTTCACTATAGAGAATATTTTACCTCAATTACAATTGTGGAGAACTATGGTGGCACAAGCTGAGCTGTCTAATATTTGATCAAATTATAGAATGAATTTGGAACATACGTGGTGATTTACAGGTCTTAGATCACACTAGACCTAGGTGTTTGGCACAAAGAGTTATGATTTATCCCCATGGCTGTCCCGTCTCACTTTCCTGCATGAGGAAAAAGCGTAAGCTTAATGCTAGAATCGGGACAAAAACATTATCTGTCTAGCAGATTTTATTTAAAATGTATCTCCATCAGTATGGAACAGAATTATATTGATATTGATTTGCAAAAGAGAAATAAAGAGGCACATAGAAGAAAAGGTATATTTGCCTTTGTTTTATTAAAATCGATTTTAGAATTGCTCACATTGCCATTAGAATTAGGTATGAGGTAGGATTCCTATCGCTATTGCTGGTTATGAATGAGCAGTACCCACGCATTGTAACAATTCAAACCCCTTATTATCCTAGCATTTTTCCAAAGCACACCTCTGTCAAGAGTTTGCCACATAATCTTTAGGTATTTATATGCATGTACACACATACATGTCTATGCACTAGCATAAACATGAAAACACACCATGGCACGCTTTTGTCACCTGTTTGCTGTTTTTTGAAAAATTGTGTTTAGGATCTAGTTCCTTTGTAATACACATATATCTACTTCATTTCTTTAAGATACATTCTATATTCACCCAGCTATTAGCTCTCTCCTAATTCTCCCTTTGAGAGAACGAGTTTCTTTGACCCACAGTGGTAATCAGAGGGTCTGATTTTCCTGTTGAGGGTCTTTTCCCATTTGTTCTCTGCTATGGGCCTCTGTCTCTTATTATCTGTTACCTCCTATAAATTTTTCTTAAATCCAGCAAACAGATGGACAATCCTTATTCTTGGCACAATGCCCCGCTTCATTCTCCCCCATGCCTCATAGAGTCATTCAAGAAGTAGTCTAGTACAGACATGAGTCAGCAGAATAGGCATCAGCCCTGCCCTCTGGAAGCTTATAACGGTGTATTTCTTGGTTAAAAGAACATATGAAGACATCAGGAAACTGAAGCACAGAGGGAATGAGGCACGTGCTCAGAGTAACTCAGCTAGTAAGTGGCAGAGCTGTCATTGGAACCACTCTCATAATTATCACATTCCAGTGATTTAAATACCTTTGCTTAAAGTCTCTATTCATCTTCTTTGGAAAAAACTCAAAGGGAAAGATATTTCTTCCTGACTCTTCTGAATACCTCAAATCTGAATTTTCCTTCCGGAACCCCTGTGGGCTTTGGTAGTGGCCAACCAAGTCTCCTGGAATAGTTGGAAGGAGGGGAAATATGGTGGGAAAGGAGAAGGAAGGTCTCATGAACCCATGGTCAAAGCGCAAGGATAGTAGTGCAGTTCTTTGATGTTTCATATTTTAATACATGTATTAAATATGTGTGTGTGTTTGTGTGTGTGTGTGTGTTTAGAAATGCATGTTTCACTTCATAGTGGACTACTTACGTCAAACACATGTAACTGTTCTAAAAAAAGATATGTTAATTTTCAGAAACAATAGCCTAAACCTAATAATAAAAATATCTCACATTACTTGTAGTTTCTATGTATTTAATTATTAGTGAAGTCAAGTGTCTTCTCTATTTATAGTCATTACTTGTGACAAGCACATTGTCTTCTGTGACAAGCACATTCAGGTCCTTTGTCTACCTCTCTCTTTGTGCATCTCTAAGTAACCTTATTAACTTGTAAGTACTCAGCATACATAGAGTATTTAAAAATGTTTCCCAAATGTTGAAAATACTTTTTCCCAGTTTGTTGTTGACTTTGGTTTACTGTGTCTTTTCCATGTAGAAATTTAAAAACTTTCATGTACTGCTATTTACTAATATTTATCTTGATAACATCTGAGTTTCAATATGGGATATACAGTATCTCTACATTAATATAAATTTAATTTTGTCTCTAATTTTTAATCATGAAAGATGACGTAACACGGTCAGCATACTTTTGCATCATAGCTATTACAGGACTTCAAAATCGCTCAGCAAATTTCACGTTAAGCCTTTCCTTAAATTCACACAGACGTGAATCCTGGCAGAGATGAATTTGGGGCAGAGCCTTAGATATAAAGAACATAAAAAAGAACTTCCTTTTTTGGAAGTTAATGATACTAACTATACTAAACTATATACTTGAAATTTGCTAAGGGAGTAGATCTTAAGTGTCCTCAAGTCAAACAGACACACAAAATAGTAACTGTGGGAAATGATGGCTATATTAATTAGCTTAATTGTGATAACCATTTCACAATATATATATGTACATCAAATCATCACATTATACACCTTAAGTGTACAATTTTTATTTGTCAATTATGCCTCTATAAAGCTGGGGTGGGGGAGGCAGAAGAACTTCCTGTGCCCAAAGAGAAAATCAGCACAAGGTAAAAGAAAACAAGGGTCGCATAAGAATAAATAGAAACTGTGAAAGATATTATTCTCTCCTACTTTCTCAGATTGTGTTGGTTATGTGATGCACAAAAGCAGCCGTTGTGTAACTAATGACTCTCCCAAAGCATTCTGGGGTCTGTGTTGTCAGTCATTTTAATGGATGATTAGCATACAATTGATCGGATTAAGCATGCAGTCATCTAAATTAGACTTTCAGTAATCTGATCATGTTAGACCCTGTGTGACATAGAATTCCTCAGGCTGATGCTAAGGACTCAGAAAGGTGAGAAAAGAGGCTATGCACTAGCAACAGTCTTTCCCAGGACAAAATGAGACAGCAAATACATATAGACAGCAAAGTCTACTGAGGATGGAGAGTGTTGTGGAAGACGGATTTTGCTTGAAGCCCAATTCCACCCCTCGCTACCTATGTTACTGTGGACAAGCTATTTAAGTCCACAAGCCTTACTGCCCTCCTAAAAGGAAATAGATAAATTAATATCTCTATTTCAGTGTTGTTTTGATTGTGTTAAGTAATATCTATAGTGCTCCTAGATTATAATGAAACGTGAAGCAAATCCTTGCAAGTTTTCTTCATGAGTTTCTCTTTCTATCCTTTTCTCATGTTTCCTAATCTCAAGACCTTGTCATTCTCTTATACATTCAAAAATTATTTCTGAGTGCCTATTTTACATAAGACACTATGCCCTGGACTACTAGACTGGAACACCATTGAATAAAACATGAG